>NW_028135934.1:0-385441 GCF_964662115.1 Mustela nivalis
ACCCAGAAATTTCACGACCATGAGTGACACGATATCCAGAGACAAAAACTTGAGCAAGAGCCTCACACTCGCACTTTTCTCAAATCCCGAAAATGCTCCTCATGGTCTGTAGATAAGTCCTGCCAACCTATGACCTGAAACATAAGCCAAGTTTGTGTTTTCAGACAACTGTCCAAACAGCCCTGGCCTACACAACCTACAGGCTCAGGCCCCTGGAGCCAAACCTGAGGACTGTACTTGCCCTCTCCAAGGGAATTGTGTGTGCCCATTCCAATGGCCACATCCCTTCTAAAAGGATAAACCTCCAAAGTCCCTGATCCATCTCATTAGTGGTGGCTTCCCAGGTAAAACAGGGGCAATCTGAGCCCATCTGAGCACCTACCTGTACTCAGACCCATAGACAGATGTCCCCAGAGGTAAAAAGGAAAGAACAGGCCCCTAGGCACTAATCATATCCATTGCTTTAGTTTCCAGGCATCTCTCCTCAGAGGCCTGGATTTCAAAACCAGCATATGGCTGTTTCTTGACTCACCCATCACAAAACATCTCATCTACCCATGGGAAACTTGCACGTTGGAGCTGTGTCAAAGCCTCTGTTTAGGAGAACACTTCAGGGCCCCAGTGCCACCGCTTTATTCCAAGGTCTCCATCGACACAAAAGCACATTAGGACCCATCCATAGGAGAGTCCATTTCAACTCAGCCTCCTCGGTT
Source organism: Mustela nivalis (assembly GCF_964662115.1). NCBI lineage: Eukaryota > Metazoa > Chordata > Mammalia > Carnivora > Mustelidae > Mustela > Mustela nivalis. The sequence continues at coordinate 714 of NW_028135934.1, forward strand.
GCTCCCCCAGATCCAGCAGATCTAACCTGTCTTGTTTCTAGGAGACAATTGGAATGCGAGGTGGGCTACCCAGCCATGCATCCTTAGAACCCTGCTCAGAATCATTGGCCTGGAGCCAAACAACAGGTCTCAATTGTCCTGCAGAAGACACTTTGCAGTTTGGAGCTTCTCACAAATCCCATCGTGGGAAAACCCCTTTGGCCTCGTGATGCCACCCTTCGTGAAAGGTCCATCAGGGACAGAAACACCAAGTTGAGCGATCGTCTGATCTGCGCCGTGACTTCAGTTGCACGAGATCTCAATTCAGGTCTGTAGATTGTGCCATCGCTGATACAAAATCCAGAGACAAAAACCTGAGCAAGCGCCTCAGACTCGCACTTTCTTCATAACCTGAAGAGTTCTTCTCATGGTTTGTAGATCGGGCCTGCCATACCTACGTCCCCAAACCTAAGCTGAGTTTGTGTTTTCAGACTTCTGTCCTCAAAGTCCAGGGCCACACACCCTCCAGGCTGGGGCCCCTGGAGCCACACATTAGGACTGAGCCTACCAATCCATGGGAATTCTGCCCATTCTATTGTCCAAAATCGTACAAATTAGGAGAAACCTCCAAAGTCCCTGAGGCCATCCCAATCGTGTAGGTCGCCCGGAACAAACAAGGGCTGTCTGACACCAGCTGATAATCTACCTCCACTCATACCATAAATGGATGTCCCCAGAGGAGAAGATTGAACCAGACAGGACCCTAGGCCATAATAGGATCCATTGCCTTGGTTTACAGGCATGTCTCCTCAAAAGCCTGATTCCAATACGAGCATAGGGGTTTTGCTGAGGCACCCAGCAGAACTCATCTCGTCTCCACAAGGAAACCTGTGCATGGGAGCCATGTCCAAAGCATAGGAGAGTACTTCAGGGTCCCGGTGCCACCGCCCCATTCCAAGGCCCTCATGGACACATAAACACATTAGGACCCATCCTCAGGAAAGTCCATTTCAACTCAGCCACCCCGGTTGCTCCCGCAGAACCATCAGATCTAAACTGTCTTGTTGCTAGGAGACAATTGGAATGCGAGGCTGGCCTCCCAGGCATCCATCCTCGAACGGTGCTCTGGAGTCATTCCATATGGAATGTCCTGAAGCTGTCCAACAGGTCTCAATTGTCCCGCAGAAGGAATCTTTGTAGGGGGCATCCCACAACTCCCAACGTGGGAAAACCTCAATGGCCTCGAGATTCCGCTCCCTTCATGAAGCGGCCGTCATGCACGGAAACTCCAACCTGAGCCAACGTCTGATCCTCGCCCTGACTTCAGATGCATGAGTATTGGTTCAGATCTGCAGGGGGTACCTGCCGTGCCCTCGCCCTGAAACCCAAGTCTAGCTTGTCTTCTCAGACTTCCGTCCTTACACTCCTGACCCCGAAGCCCTCAAGTTTGGCAATTCCGGACCCACAATGCAGCACTCTGCCTGCCCTCTAGAAAAAAAATTATTGCCTCATGAGCTGCCCAGGCACCTTCAATGAGGATAAACCTCCACAGCACTCGACTTCACCCAAATTATACAGTCTAACCTGGGCACTAATGCACTGTCGGACACAACCTGAGCCCGGACCTCTTGACCAACACCCGGAAAGCAGACCGCACACTGAGCACATAAGACCGGCCATGGCCTTAGGTCATCATCTTTTCCCTACCTCAGTTTTCAGGCCTCAGAACAGAGACTTTATCTCCAATCACTGCCCAGGGGTGAGTGTGATGCAGAAATCAGAACACCCCCTTACCCATGGTAAGAAACCTTGTGGTTGGCACGTTGTCCAACGTTCAGTGTAGGAGAAACCAGCATTCACCCTGAGGCCCCGCCCATTCTTGAGTGCGACAAGGGCATAAACACGCATTGTGACTCTCAACATGAGTCCTGTCCTCTAGTAAGTCCTCTCAGTGACTGGACCATTAGATGTCATAATGGGCTTGATATGTCCCTAGGCCTCAATTTTTAACCAGATTTCTGATTGTCCAATCACCACCCCCCCAGGGCTCTACTCTGGAATCCCTCATTTGGTGGGACACCTGAGGTTAAAAAGAAAACAACATCAAAAAAAAAAAAAAAACGGACTTCTTCCATCCCACAGAGTGACCCCAAAAGCTTTGGACTGGGCCAAACCACCAGGGAGTAAGACTCGTCCATTTCCCATGAAGTCACCCAGAAATTTCACGACCATGAGTGACACGATATCCAGAGACAAAAACTTGAGCAAGAGCCTCACACTCGCACTTTTCTCAAATCCCGAAAATTCTCCTCATGGTCTGTAGATAAGTCCTGCCAACCTATGACCTGAAACATAAGCCAAGTTTGTGTTTTCAGACAACTGTCCAAACAGCCCTGGCCTACACAACCTACAGGCTCAGGCCCCTGGAGCCAAACCTGAGGACTGTACTTGCCCTCTCCAAGGGAATTGTGTGTGCCCATTCCAATGGCCACATCCCTTCTAAAAGGATAAACCTCCAAAGTCCCTGATCCATGTCATTAGTGGTGGCTTCCCAGGTAAAACAGGGGCAATCTGAGCCCATCTGAGCACCTACCTGTACTCAGACCCATAGACAGATGTCCCCAGAGGTAAAAAGGAAAGAACAGGCCCCTAGGCACTAATCATATCCATTGCTTTAGTTTCCAGGCATCTCTCCTCAGAGGCCTGGATTTCAAAACCAGCATATGGCTGTTTCTTGACTCACCCATCACAAAACATCTCATCTACCCATGGGAAACTTGCACGTTGGAGCTGTGTCAAAGCCTCTGTTTAGGAGAACACTTCAGGGCCCCAGTGCCACCGCTTTATTCCAAGGTCTCCATCGACACAAAAGCACATTAGGACCCATCCATAGGAGAGTCCATTTCAACTCAGCCTCCTCGGTTGCTCCCCCAGATCCAGCAGATCTAACCTGTCTTGTTTCTAGGAGACAATTGGAATGCGAGGTGGGCTACCCAGCCATGCATCCTTAGAACCCTGCTCAGAATCATTGGCCTGGAGCCAAACAACAGGTCTCAATTGTCCTGCAGAAGACACTTTGCAGTTTGGAGCTTCTCACAAATCCCATCGTGGGAAAACCCCTTTGGCCTCGTGATGCCACCCTTCGTGAAAGGTCCATCAGGGACAGAAACACCAAGTTGAGCGATCGTCTGATCTGCGCCGTGACTTCAGTTGCACGAGATCTCAATTCAGGTCTGTAGATTGTGCCATCGCTGATACAAAATCCAGAGACAAAAACCTGAGCAAGCGCCTCAGACTCGCACTTTCTTCATAACCTGAAGAGTTCTTCTCATGGTTTGTAGATCGGGCCTGCCATACCTACGTCCCCAAACCTAAGCTGAGTTTGTGTTTTCAGACTTCTGTCCTCAAAGTCCAGGGCCACACACCCTCCAGGCTGGGGCCCCTGGAGCCACACATTAGGACTGAGCCTACCAATCCATGGGAATTCTGCCCATTCTATTGTCCAAAATCGTACAAATTAGGAGAAACCTCCAAAGTCCCTGAGGCCATCCCAATCGTGTAGGTCGCCCGGAACAAACAAGGGCTGTCTGACACCAGCTGATAATCTACCTCCACTCATACCATAAATGGATGTCCCCAGAGGAGAAGATTGAACCAGACAGGACCCTAGGCCATAATAGGATCCATTGCCTTGGTTTACAGGCATGTCTCCTCAAAAGCCTGATTCCAATACGAGCATAGGGGTTTTGCTGAGGCACCCAGCAGAACTCATCTCGTCTCCACAAGGAAACCTGTGCATGGGAGCCATGTCCAAAGCATAGGAGAGTACTTCAGGGTCCCGGTGCCACCGCCCCATTCCAAGGCCCTCATGGACACAAAAACACATTAGGACCCATCCTCAGGAAAGTCCATTTCAACTCAGCCACCCCGGTTGCTCCCGCAGAACCATCAGATCTAAACTGTCTTGTTGCTAGGAGACAATTGGAATGCGAGGCTGGCCTCCCAGGCATCCATCCTCGAACGGTGCTCTGGAGTCATTCCATATGGAATGTCCTGAAGCTGTCCAACAGGTCTCAATTGTCCCGCAGAAGGAATCTTTGTAGGGGGCATCCCACAACTCCCAACGTGGGAAAACCTCAATGGCCTCGAGATTCCGCTCCCTTCATGAAGCGGCCGTCATGCACGGAAACTCCAACCTGAGCCAACGTCTGATCCTCGCCCTGACTTCAGATGCATGAGTATTGGTTCAGATCTGCAGGGGGTACCTGCCGTGCCCTCGCCCTGAAACCCAAGTCTAGCTTGTCTTCTCAGACTTCCGTCCTTACACTCCTGACCCCGAAGCCCTCAAGTTTGGCAATTCCGGACCCACAGTGCAGCACTCTGCCTGCCCTCTAGAAAAAAATTATTGCCTCATGAGCTGCCCAGGCACCTTCAATGAGGATAAACCTCCACAGCACTCGACTTCACCCAAATTATACAGTCTAACCTGGGCACTAATGCACTGTCGGACACAACCTGAGCCCGGACCTCTTGACCAACACCCGGAAAGCAGACCGCACACTGAGCACATAAGACCGGCCATGGCCTTAGGTCATCATCTTTTCCCTACCTCAGTTTTCAGGCCTCAGAACAGAGACTTTATCTCCAATCACTGCCCAGGGGTGAGTGTGATGCAGAAATCAGAACACCCCCTTACCCATGGTAAGAAACCTTGTGGTTGGCACGTTGTCCAACGTTCAGTGTAGGAGAAACCAGCATTCACCCTGAGGCCCCGCCCATTCTTGAGTGCGACAAGGGCATAAACACGCATTGTGACTCTCAACATGAGTCCTGTCCTCTAGTAAGTCCTCTCAGTGACTGGACCATTAGATGTCATAATGGGCTTGATATGTCCCTAGGCCTCAATTTTTAACCAGATTTCTGATTGTCCAATCACCACCCCCCCAGGGCTCTACTCTGGAATCCCTCATTTGGTGGGACACCTGAGGTTAAAAAGAAAACAACATCAAAAAAAAAAAAAAAAACGGACTTCTTCCATCCCACAGAGTGACCCCAAAAGCTTTGGACTGGGCCAAACCACCAGGGAGTAAGACTCGTCCATTTCCCATGAAGTCACCCAGAAATTTCACGACCATGAGTGACACGATATCCAGAGACAAAAACTTGAGCAAGAGCCTCACACTCGCACTTTTCTCAAATCCCGAAAATTCTCCTCATGGTCTGTAGATAAGTCCTGCCAACCTATGACCTGAAACATAAGCCAAGTTTGTGTTTTCAGACAACTGTCCAAACAGCCCTGGCCTACACAACCTACAGGCTCAGGCCCCTGGAGCCAAACCTGAGGACTGTACTTGCCCTCTCCAAGGGAATTGTGTGTGCCCATTCCAATGGCCACATCCCTTCTAAAAGGATAAACCTCCAAAGTCCCTGATCCATCTCATTAGTGGTGGCTTCCCAGGTAAAACAGGGGCAATCTGAGCCCATCTGAGCACCTACCTGTACTCAGACCCATAGACAGATGTCCCCAGAGGTAAAAAGGAAAGAACAGGCCCCTAGGCACTAATCATATCCATTGCTTTAGTTTCCAGGCATCTCTCCTCAGAGGCCTGGATTTCAAAACCAGCATATGGCTGTTTCTTGACTCACCCATCACAAAACATCTCATCTACCCATGGGAAACTTGCACGTTGGAGCTGTGTCAAAGCCTCTGTTTAGGAGAACACTTCAGGGCCCCAGTGCCACCGCTTTATTCCAAGGTCTCCATCGACACAAAAGCACATTAGGACCCATCCATAGGAGAGTCCATTTCAACTCAGCCTCCTCGGTTGCTCCCCCAGATCCAGCAGATCTAACCTGTCTTGTTTCTAGGAGACAATTGGAATGCGAGGTGGGCTACCCAGCCATGCATCCTTAGAACCCTGCTCAGAATCATTGGCCTGGAGCCAAACAACAGGTCTCAATTGTCCTGCAGAAGACACTTTGCAGTTTGGAGCTTCTCACAAATCCCATCGTGGGAAAACCCCTTTGGCCTCGTGATGCCACCCTTCGTGAAAGGTCCATCAGGGACAGAAACACCAAGTTGAGCGATCGTCTGATCTGCGCCGTGACTTCAGTTGCACGAGATCTCAATTCAGGTCTGTAGATTGTGCCATCGCTGATACAAAATCCAGAGACAAAAACCTGAGCAAGCGCCTCAGACTCGCACTTTCTTCATAACCTGAAGAGTTCTTCTCATGGTTTGTAGATCGGGCCTGCCATACCTACGTCCCCAAACCTAAGCTGAGTTTGTGTTTTCAGACTTCTGTCCTCAAAGTCCAGGGCCACACACCCTCCAGGCTGGGGCCCCTGGAGCCACACATTAGGACTGAGCCTACCAATCCATGGGAATTCTGCCCATTCTATTGTCCAAAATCGTACAAATTAGGAGAAACCTCCAAAGTCCCTGAGGCCATCCCAATCGTGTAGGTCGCCCGGAACAAACAAGGGCTGTCTGACACCAGCTGATAATCTACCTCCACTCATACCATAAATGGATGTCCCCAGAGGAGAAGATTGAACCAGACAGGACCCTAGGCCATAATAGGATCCATTGCCTTGGTTTACAGGCATGTCTCCTCAAAAGCCTGATTCCAATACGAGCATAGGGGTTTTGCTGAGGCACCCAGCAGAACTCATCTCGTCTCCACAAGGAAACCTGTGCATGGGAGCCATGTCCAAAGCATAGGAGAGTACTTCAGGGTCCCGGTGCCACCGCCCCATTCCAAGGCCCTCATGGACACAAAAACACATTAGGACCCATCCTCAGGAAAGTCCATTTCAACTCAGCCACCCCGGTTGCTCCCGCAGAACCATCAGATCTAAACTGTCTTGTTGCTAGGAGACAATTGGAATGCGAGGCTGGCCTCCCAGGCATCCATCCTCGAACGGTGCTCTGGAGTCATTCCATATGGAATGTCCTGAAGCTGTCCAACAGGTCTCAATTGTCCCGCAGAAGGAATCTTTGTAGGGGGCATCCCACAACTCCCAACGTGGGAAAACCTCAATGGCCTCGAGATTCCGCTCCCTTCATGAAGCGGCCGTCATGCACGGAAACTCCAACCTGAGCCAACGTCTGATCCTCGCCCTGACTTCAGATGCATGAGTATTGGTTCAGATCTGCAGGGGGTACCTGCCGTGCCCTCGCCCTGAAACCCAAGTCTAGCTTGTCTTCTCAGACTTCCGTCCTTACACTCCTGACCCCGAAGCCCTCAAGTTTGGCAATTCCGGACCCACAATGCAGCACTCTGCCTGCCCTCTAGAAAAAAATTATTGCCTCATGAGCTGCCCAGGCACCTTCAATGAGGATAAACCTCCACAGCACTCGACTTCACCCAAATTATACAGTCTAACCTGGGCACTAATGCACTGTCGGACACAACCTGAGCCCGGACCTCTTGACCAACACCCGGAAAGCAGACCGCACACTGAGCACATAAGACCGGCCATGGCCTTAGGTCATCATCTTTTCCCTACCTCAGTTTTCAGGCCTCAGAACAGAGACTTTATCTCCAATCACTGCCCAGGGGTGAGTGTGATGCAGAAATCAGAACACCCCCTTACCCATGGTAAGAAACCTTGTGGTTGGCACGTTGTCCAACGTTCAGTGTAGGAGAAACCAGCATTCACCCTGAGGCCCCGCCCATTCTTGAGTGCGACAAGGGCATAAACACGCATTGTGACTCTCAACATGAGTCCTGTCCTCTAGTAAGTCCTCTCAGTGACTGGACCATTAGATGTCATAATGGGCTTGATATGTCCCTAGGCCTCAATTTTTAACCAGATTTCTGATTGTCCAATCACCACCCCCCCAGGGCTCTACTCTGGAATCCCTCATTTGGTGGGACACCTGAGGTTAAAAAGAAAACAACATCAAAAAAAAAAAAAAAAACGGACTTCTTCCATCCCACAGAGTGACCCCAAAAGCTTTGGACTGGGCCAAACCACCAGGGAGTAAGACTCGTCCATTTCCCATGAAGTCACCCAGAAATTTCACGACCATGAGTGACACGATATCCAGAGACAAAAACTTGAGCAAGAGCCTCACACTCGCACTTTTCTCAAATCCCGAAAATTCTCCTCATGGTCTGTAGATAAGTCCTGCCAACCTATGACCTGAAACATAAGCCAAGTTTGTGTTTTCAGACAACTGTCCAAACAGCCCTGGCCTACACAACCTACAGGCTCAGGCCCCTGGAGCCAAACCTGAGGACTGTACTTGCCCTCTCCAAGGGAATTGTGTGTGCCCATTCCAATGGCCACATCCCTTCTAAAAGGATAAACCTCCAAAGTCCCTGATCCATCTCATTAGTGGTGGCTTCCCAGGTAAAACAGGGGCAATCTGAGCCCATCTGAGCACCTACCTGTACTCAGACCCATAGACAGATGTCCCCAGAGGTAAAAAGGAAAGAACAGGCCCCTAGGCACTAATCATATCCATTGCTTTAGTTTCCAGGCATCTCTCCTCAGAGGCCTGGATTTCAAAACCAGCATATGGCTGTTTCTTGACTCACCCATCACAAAACATCTCATCTACCCATGGGAAACTTGCACGTTGGAGCTGTGTCAAAGCCTCTGTTTAGGAGAACACTTCAGGGCCCCAGTGCCACCGCTTTATTCCAAGGTCTCCATCGACACAAAAGCACATTAGGACCCATCCATAGGAGAGTCCATTTCAACTCAGCCTCCTCGGTTGCTCCCCCAGATCCAGCAGATCTAACCTGTCTTGTTTCTAGGAGACAATTGGAATGCGAGGTGGGCTACCCAGCCATGCATCCTTAGAACCCTGCTCAGAATCATTGGCCTGGAGCCAAACAACAGGTCTCAATTGTCCTGCAGAAGACACTTTGCAGTTTGGAGCTTCTCACAAATCCCATCGTGGGAAAACCCCTTTGGCCTCGTGATGCCACCCTTCGTGAAAGGTCCATCAGGGACAGAAACACCAAGTTGAGCGATCGTCTGATCTGCGCCGTGACTTCAGTTGCACGAGATCTCAATTCAGGTCTGTAGATTGTGCCATCGCTGATACAAAATCCAGAGACAAAAACCTGAGCAAGCGCCTCAGACTCGCACTTTCTTCATAACCTGAAGAGTTCTTCTCATGGTTTGTAGATCGGGCCTGCCATACCTACGTCCCCAAACCTAAGCTGAGTTTGTGTTTTCAGACTTCTGTCCTCAAAGTCCAGGGCCACACACCCTCCAGGCTGGGGCCCCTGGAGCCACACATTAGGACTGAGCCTACCAATCCATGGGAATTCTGCCCATTCTATTGTCCAAAATCGTACAAATTAGGAGAAACCTCCAAAGTCCCTGAGGCCATCCCAATCGTGTAGGTCGCCCGGAACAAACAAGGGCTGTCTGACACCAGCTGATAATCTACCTCCACTCATACCATAAATGGATGTCCCCAGAGGAGAAGATTGAACCAGACAGGACCCTAGGCCATAATAGGATCCATTGCCTTGGTTTACAGGCATGTCTCCTCAAAAGCCTGATTCCAATACGAGCATAGGGGTTTTGCTGAGGCACCCAGCAGAACTCATCTCGTCTCCACAAGGAAACCTGTGCATGGGAGCCATGTCCAAAGCATAGGAGAGTACTTCAGGGTCCCGGTGCCACCGCCCCATTCCAAGGCCCTCATGGACACAAAAACACATGAGGACCCATCCTCAGGAAAGTCCATTTCAACTCAGCCACCCCGGTTGCTCCCGCAGAACCATCAGATCTAAACTGTCTTGTTGCTAGGAGACAATTGGAATGCGAGGCTGGCCTCCCAGGCATCCATCCTCGAACGGTGCTCTGGAGTCATTCCATATGGAATGTCCTGAAGCTGTCCAACAGGTCTCAATTGTCCCGCAGAAGGAATCTTTGTAGGGGGCATCCCACAACTCCCAACGTGGGAAAACCTCAATGGCCTCGAGATTCCGCTCCCTTCATGAAGCGGCCGTCATGCACGGAAACTCCAACCTGAGCCAACGTCTGATCCTCGCCCTGACTTCAGATGCATGAGTATTGGTTCAGATCTGCAGGGGGTACCTGCCGTGCCCTCGCCCTGAAACCCAAGTCTAGCTTGTCTTCTCAGACTTCCGTCCTTACACTCCTGACCCCGAAGCCCTCAAGTTTGGCAATTCCGGACCCACAATGCAGCACTCTGCCTGCCCTCTAGAAAAAAATTATTGCCTCATGAGCTGCCCAGGCACCTTCAATGAGGATAAACCTCCACAGCACTCGACTTCACCCAAATTATACAGTCTAACCTGGGCACTAATGCACTGTCGGACACAACCTGAGCCCGGACCTCTTGACCAACACCCGGAAAGCAGACCGCACACTGAGCACATAAGACCAGCCATGGCCTTAGGTCATCATCTTTTCCCTACCTCAGTTTTCAGGCCTCAGAACAGAGACTTTATCTCCAATCACTGCCCAGGGGTGAGTGTGATGCAGAAATCAGAACACCCCCTTACCCATGGTAAGAAACCTTGTGGTTGGCACGTTGTCCAACGTTCAGTGTAGGAGAAACCAGCATTCACCCTGAGGCCCCGCCCATTCTTGAGTGCGACAAGGGCATAAACACGCATTGTGACTCTCAACATGAGTCCTGTCCTCTAGTAAGTCCTCTCAGTGACTGGACCATTAGATGTCATAATGGGCTTGATATGTCCCTAGGCCTCAATTTTTAACCAGATTTCTGATTGTCCAATCACCACCCCCCCAGGGCTCTACTCTGGAATCCCTCATTTGGTGGGACACCTGAGGTTAAAAAGAAAACAACATCAAAAAAAAAAAAAAAAAACGGACTTCTTCCATCCCACAGAGTGACCCCAAAAGCTTTGGACTGGGCCAAACCACCAGGGAGTAAGACTCGTCCATTTCCCATGAAGTCACCCAGAAATTTCACGACCATGAGTGACACGATATCCAGAGACAAAAACTTGAGCAAGAGCCTCACACTCGCACTTTTCTCAAATCCCGAAAATTCTCCTCATGGTCTGTAGATAAGTCCTGCCAACCTATGACCTGAAACATAAGCCAAGTTTGTGTTTTCAGACAACTGTCCAAACAGCCCTGGCCTACACAACCTACAGGCTCAGGCCCCTGGAGCCAAACCTGAGGACTGTACTTGCCCTCTCCAAGGGAATTGTGTGTGCCCATTCCAATGGCCACATCCCTTCTAAAAGGATAAACCTCCAAAGTCCCTGATCCATCTCATTAGTGGTGGCTTCCCAGGTAAAACAGGGGCAATCTGAGCCCATCTGAGCACCTACCTGTACTCAGACCCATAGACAGATGTCCCCAGAGGTAAAAAGGAAAGAACAGGCCCCTAGGCACTAATCATATCCATTGCTTTAGTTTCCAGGCATCTCTCCTCAGAGGCCTGGATTTCAAAACCAGCATATGGCTGTTTCTTGACTCACCCATCACAAAACATCTCATCTACCCATGGGAAACTTGCACGTTGGAGCTGTGTCAAAGCCTCTGTTTAGGAGAACACTTCAGGGCCCCAGTGCCACCGCTTTATTCCAAGGTCTCCATCGACACAAAAGCACATTAGGACCCATCCATAGGAGAGTCCATTTCAACTCAGCCTCCTCGGTTGCTCCCCCAGATCCAGCAGATCTAACCTGTCTTGTTTCTAGGAGACAATTGGAATGCGAGGTGGGCTACCCAGCCATGCATCCTTAGAACCCTGCTCAGAATCATTGGCCTGGAGCCAAACAACAGGTCTCAATTGTCCTGCAGAAGACACTTTGCAGTTTGGAGCTTCTCACAAATCCCATCGTGGGAAAACCCCTTTGGCCTCGTGATGCCACCCTTCGTGAAAGGTCCATCAGGGACAGAAACACCAAGTTGAGCGATCGTCTGATCTGCGCCGTGACTTCAGTTGCACGAGATCTCAATTCAGGTCTGTAGATTGTGCCATCGCTGATACAAAATCCAGAGACAAAAACCTGAGCAAGCGCCTCAGACTCGCACTTTCTTCATAACCTGAAGAGTTCTTCTCATGGTTTGTAGATCGGGCCTGCCATACCTACGTCCCCAAACCTAAGCTGAGTTTGTGTTTTCAGACTTCTGTCCTCAAAGTCCAGGGCCACACACCCTCCAGGCTGGGGCCCCTGGAGCCACACATTAGGACTGAGCCTACCAATCCATGGGAATTCTGCCCATTCTATTGTCCAAAATCGTACAAATTAGGAGAAACCTCCAAAGTCCCTGAGGCCATCCCAATCGTGTAGGTCGCCCGGAACAAACAAGGGCTGTCTGACACCAGCTGATAATCTACCTCCACTCATACCATAAATGGATGTCCCCAGAGGAGAAGATTGAACCAGACAGGACCCTAGGCCATAATAGGATCCATTGCCTTGGTTTACAGGCATGTCTCCTCAAAAGCCTGATTCCAATACGAGCATAGGGGTTTTGCTGAGGCACCCAGCAGAACTCATCTCGTCTCCACAAGGAAACCTGTGCATGGGAGCCATGTCCAAAGCATAGGAGAGTACTTCAGGGTCCCGGTGCCACCGCCCCATTCCAAGGCCCTCATGGACACAAAAACACATGAGGACCCATCCTCAGGAAAGTCCATTTCAACTCAGCCACCCCGGTTGCTCCCGCAGAACCATCAGATCTAAACTGTCTTGTTGCTAGGAGACAATTGGAATGCGAGGCTGGCCTCCCAGGCATCCATCCTCGAACGGTGCTCTGGAGTCATTCCATATGGAATGTCCTGAAGCTGTCCAACAGGTCTCAATTGTCCCGCAGAAGGAATCTTTGTAGGGGGCATCCCACAACTCCCAACGTGGGAAAACCTCAATGGCCTCGAGATTCCGCTCCCTTCATGAAGCGGCCGTCATGCACGGAAACTCCAACCTGAGCCAACGTCTGATCCTCGCCCTGACTTCAGATGCATGAGTATTGGTTCAGATCTGCAGGGGGTACCTGCCGTGCCCTCGCCCTGAAACCCAAGTCTAGCTTGTCTTCTCAGACTTCCGTCCTTACACTCCTGACCCCGAAGCCCTCAAGTTTGGCAATTCCGGACCCACAGTGCAGCACTCTGCCTGCCCTCTAGAAAAAAATTATTGCCTCATGAGCTGCCCAGGCACCTTCAATGAGGATAAACCTCCACAGCACTCGACTTCACCCAAATTATACAGTCTAACCTGGGCACTAATGCACTGTCGGACACAACCTGAGCCCGGACCTCTTGACCAACACCCGGAAAGCAGACCGCACACTGAGCACATAAGACCGGCCATGGCCTTAGGTCATCATCTTTTCCCTACCTCAGTTTTCAGGCCTCAGAACAGAGACTTTATCTCCAATCACTGCCCAGGGGTGAGTGTGATGCAGAAATCAGAACACCCCCTTACCCATGGTAAGAAACCTTGTGGTTGGCACGTTGTCCAACGTTCAGTGTAGGAGAAACCAGCATTCACCCTGAGGCCCCGCCCATTCTTGAGTGCGACAAGGGCATAAACACGCATTGTGACTCTCAACATGAGTCCTGTCCTCTAGTAAGTCCTCTCAGTGACTGGACCATTAGATGTCATAATGGGCTTGATATGTCCCTAGGCCTCAATTTTTAACCAGATTTCTGATTGTCCAATCACCACCCCCCCAGGGCTCTACTCTGGAATCCCTCATTTGGTGGGACACCTGAGGTTAAAAAGAAAACAACATCAAAAAAAAAAAAAAAAACGGACTTCTTCCATCCCACAGAGTGACCCCAAAAGCTTTGGACTGGGCCAAACCACCAGGGAGTAAGACTCGTCCATTTCCCATGAAGTCACCCAGAAATTTCACGACCATGAGTGACACGATATCCAGAGACAAAAACTTGAGCAAGAGCCTCACACTCGCACTTTTCTCAAATCCCGAAAATTCTCCTCATGGTCTGTAGATAAGTCCTGCCAACCTATGACCTGAAACATAAGCCAAGTTTGTGTTTTCAGACAACTGTCCAAACAGCCCTGGCCTACACAACCTACAGGCTCAGGCCCCTGGAGCCAAACCTGAGGACTGTACTTGCCCTCTCCAAGGGAATTGTGTGTGCCCATTCCAATGGCCACATCCCTTCTAAAAGGATAAACCTCCAAAGTCCCTGATCCATCTCATTAGTGGTGGCTTCCCAGGTAAAACAGGGGCAATCTGAGCCCATCTGAGCACCTACCTGTACTCAGACCCATAGACAGATGTCCCCAGAGGTAAAAAGGAAAGAACAGGCCCCTAGGCACTAATCATATCCATTGCTTTAGTTTCCAGGCATCTCTCCTCAGAGGCCTGGATTTCAAAACCAGCATATGGCTGTTTCTTGACTCACCCATCACAAAACATCTCATCTACCCATGGGAAACTTGCACGTTGGAGCTGTGTCAAAGCCTCTGTTTAGGAGAACACTTCAGGGCCCCAGTGCCACCGCTTTATTCCAAGGTCTCCATCGACACAAAAGCACATTAGGACCCATCCATAGGAGAGTCCATTTCAACTCAGCCTCCTCGGTTGCTCCCCCAGATCCAGCAGATCTAACCTGTCTTGTTTCTAGGAGACAATTGGAATGCGAGGTGGGCTACCCAGCCATGCATCCTTAGAACCCTGCTCAGAATCATTGGCCTGGAGCCAAACAACAGGTCTCAATTGTCCTGCAGAAGACACTTTGCAGTTTGGAGCTTCTCACAAATCCCATCGTGGGAAAACCCCTTTGGCCTCGTGATGCCACCCTTCGTGAAAGGTCCATCAGGGACAGAAACACCAAGTTGAGCGATCGTCTGATCTGCGCCGTGACTTCAGTTGCACGAGATCTCAATTCAGGTCTGTAGATTGTGCCATCGCTGATACAAAATCCAGAGACAAAAACCTGAGCAAGCGCCTCAGACTCGCACTTTCTTCATAACCTGAAGAGTTCTTCTCATGGTTTGTAGATCGGGCCTGCCATACCTACGTCCCCAAACCTAAGCTGAGTTTGTGTTTTCAGACTTCTGTCCTCAAAGTCCAGGGCCACACACCCTCCAGGCTGGGGCCCCTGGAGCCACACATTAGGACTGAGCCTACCAATCCATGGGAATTCTGCCCATTCTATTGTCCAAAATCGTACAAATTAGGAGAAACCTCCAAAGTCCCTGAGGCCATCCCAATCGTGTAGGTCGCCCGGAACAAACAAGGGCTGTCTGACACCAGCTGATAATCTACCTCCACTCATACCATAAATGGATGTCCCCAGAGGAGAAGATTGAACCAGACAGGACCCTAGGCCATAATAGGATCCATTGCCTTGGTTTACAGGCATGTCTCCTCAAAAGCCTGATTCCAATACGAGCATAGGGGTTTTGCTGAGGCACCCAGCAGAACTCATCTCGTCTCCACAAGGAAACCTGTGCATGGGAGCCATGTCCAAAGCATAGGAGAGTACTTCAGGGTCCCGGTGCCACCGCCCCATTCCAAGGCCCTCATGGACACAAAAACACATGAGGACCCATCCTCAGGAAAGTCCATTTCAACTCAGCCACCCCGGTTGCTCCCGCAGAACCATCAGATCTAAACTGTCTTGTTGCTAGGAGACAATTGGAATGCGAGGCTGGCCTCCCAGGCATCCATCCTCGAACGGTGCTCTGGAGTCATTCCATATGGAATGTCCTGAAGCTGTCCAACAGGTCTCAATTGTCCCGCAGAAGGAATCTTTGTAGGGGGCATCCCACAACTCCCAACGTGGGAAAACCTCAATGGCCTCGAGATTCCGCTCCCTTCATGAAGCGGCCGTCATGCACGGAAACTCCAACCTGAGCCAACGTCTGATCCTCGCCCTGACTTCAGATGCATGAGTATTGGTTCAGATCTGCAGGGGGTACCTGCCGTGCCCTCGCCCTGAAACCCAAGTCTAGCTTGTCTTCTCAGACTTCCGTCCTTACACTCCTGACCCCGAAGCCCTCAAGTTTGGCAATTCCGGACCCACAGTGCAGCACTCTGCCTGCCCTCTAGAAAAAAATTATTGCCTCATGAGCTGCCCAGGCACCTTCAATGAGGATAAACCTCCACAGCACTCGACTTCACCCAAATTATACAGTCTAACCTGGGCACTAATGCACTGTCGGACACAACCTGAGCCCGGACCTCTTGACCAACACCCGGAAAGCAGACCGCACACTGAGCACATAAGACCGGCCATGGCCTTAGGTCATCATCTTTTCCCTACCTCAGTTTTCAGGCCTCAGAACAGAGACTTTATCTCCAATCACTGCCCAGGGGTGAGTGTGATGCAGAAATCAGAACACCCCCTTACCCATGGTAAGAAACCTTGTGGTTGGCACGTTGTCCAACGTTCAGTGTAGGAGAAACCAGCATTCACCCTGAGGCCCCGCCCATTCTTGAGTGCGACAAGGGCATAAACACGCATTGTGACTCTCAACATGAGTCCTGTCCTCTAGTAAGTCCTCTCAGTGACTGGACCATTAGATGTCATAATGGGCTTGATATGTCCCTAGGCCTCAATTTTTAACCAGATTTCTGATTGTCCAATCACCACCCCCCCAGGGCTCTACTCTGGAATCCCTCATTTGGTGGGACACCTGAGGTTAAAAAGAAAACAACATCAAAAAAAAAAAAAAAAACGGACTTCTTCCATCCCACAGAGTGACCCCAAAAGCTTTGGACTGGGCCAAACCACCAGGGAGTAAGACTCGTCCATTTCCCATGAAGTCACCCAGAAATTTCACGACCATGAGTGACACGATATCCAGAGACAAAAACTTGAGCAAGAGCCTCACACTCGCACTTTTCTCAAATCCCGAAAATTCTCCTCATGGTCTGTAGATAAGTCCTGCCAACCTATGACCTGAAACATAAGCCAAGTTTGTGTTTTCAGACAACTGTCCAAACAGCCCTGGCCTACACAACCTACAGGCTCAGGCCCCTGGAGCCAAACCTGAGGACTGTACTTGCCCTCTCCAAGGGAATTGTGTGTGCCCATTCCAATGGCCACATCCCTTCTAAAAGGATAAACCTCCAAAGTCCCTGATCCATCTCATTAGTGGTGGCTTCCCAGGTAAAACAGGGGCAATCTGAGCCCATCTGAGCACCTACCTGTACTCAGACCCATAGACAGATGTCCCCAGAGGTAAAAAGGAAAGAACAGGCCCCTAGGCACTAATCATATCCATTGCTTTAGTTTCCAGGCATCTCTCCTCAGAGGCCTGGATTTCAAAACCAGCATATGGCTGTTTCTTGACTCACCCATCACAAAACATCTCATCTACCCATGGGAAACTTGCACGTTGGAGCTGTGTCAAAGCCTCTGTTTAGGAGAACACTTCAGGGCCCCAGTGCCACCGCTTTATTCCAAGGTCTCCATCGACACAAAAGCACATTAGGACCCATCCATAGGAGAGTCCATTTCAACTCAGCCTCCTCGGTTGCTCCCCCAGATCCAGCAGATCTAACCTGTCTTGTTTCTAGGAGACAATTGGAATGCGAGGTGGGCTACCCAGCCATGCATCCTTAGAACCCTGCTCAGAATCATTGGCCTGGAGCCAAACAACAGGTCTCAATTGTCCTGCAGAAGACACTTTGCAGTTTGGAGCTTCTCACAAATCCCATCGTGGGAAAACCCCTTTGGCCTCGTGATGCCACCCTTCGTGAAAGGTCCATCAGGGACAGAAACACCAAGTTGAGCGATCGTCTGATCTGCGCCGTGACTTCAGTTGCACGAGATCTCAATTCAGGTCTGTAGATTGTGCCATCGCTGATACAAAATCCAGAGACAAAAACCTGAGCAAGCGCCTCAGACTCGCACTTTCTTCATAACCTGAAGAGTTCTTCTCATGGTTTGTAGATCGGGCCTGCCATACCTACGTCCCCAAACCTAAGCTGAGTTTGTGTTTTCAGACTTCTGTCCTCAAAGTCCAGGGCCACACACCCTCCAGGCTGGGGCCCCTGGAGCCACACATTAGGACTGAGCCTACCAATCCATGGGAATTCTGCCCATTCTATTGTCCAAAATCGTACAAATTAGGAGAAACCTCCAAAGTCCCTGAGGCCATCCCAATCGTGTAGGTCGCCCGGAACAAACAAGGGCTGTCTGACACCAGCTGATAATCTACCTCCACTCATACCATAAATGGATGTCCCCAGAGGAGAAGATTGAACCAGACAGGACCCTAGGCCATAATAGGATCCATTGCCTTGGTTTACAGGCATGTCTCCTCAAAAGCCTGATTCCAATACGAGCATAGGGGTTTTGCTGAGGCACCCAGCAGAACTCATCTCGTCTCCACAAGGAAACCTGTGCATGGGAGCCATGTCCAAAGCATAGGAGAGTACTTCAGGGTCCCGGTGCCACCGCCCCATTCCAAGGCCCTCATGGACACAAAAACACATGAGGACCCATCCTCAGGAAAGTCCATTTCAACTCAGCCACCCCGGTTGCTCCCGCAGAACCATCAGATCTAAACTGTCTTGTTGCTAGGAGACAATTGGAATGCGAGGCTGGCCTCCCAGGCATCCATCCTCGAACGGTGCTCTGGAGTCATTCCATATGGAATGTCCTGAAGCTGTCCAACAGGTCTCAATTGTCCCGCAGAAGGAATCTTTGTAGGGGGCATCCCACAACTCCCAACGTGGGAAAACCTCAATGGCCTCGAGATTCCGCTCCCTTCATGAAGCGGCCGTCATGCACGGAAACTCCAACCTGAGCCAACGTCTGATCCTCGCCCTGACTTCAGATGCATGAGTATTGGTTCAGATCTGCAGGGGGTACCTGCCGTGCCCTCGCCCTGAAACCCAAGTCTAGCTTGTCTTCTCAGACTTCCGTCCTTACACTCCTGACCCCGAAGCCCTCAAGTTTGGCAATTCCGGACCCACAGTGCAGCACTCTGCCTGCCCTCTAGAAAAAAATTATTGCCTCATGAGCTGCCCAGGCACCTTCAATGAGGATAAACCTCCACAGCACTCGACTTCACCCAAATTATACAGTCTAACCTGGGCACTAATGCACTGTCGGACACAACCTGAGCCCGGACCTCTTGACCAACACCCGGAAAGCAGACCGCACACTGAGCACATAAGACCGGCCATGGCCTTAGGTCATCATCTTTTCCCTACCTCAGTTTTCAGGCCTCAGAACAGAGACTTTATCTCCAATCACTGCCCAGGGGTGAGTGTGATGCAGAAATCAGAACACCCCCTTACCCATGGTAAGAAACCTTGTGGTTGGCACGTTGTCCAACGTTCAGTGTAGGAGAAACCAGCATTCACCCTGAGGCCCCGCCCATTCTTGAGTGCGACAAGGGCATAAACACGCATTGTGACTCTCAACATGAGTCCTGTCCTCTAGTAAGTCCTCTCAGTGACTGGACCATTAGATGTCATAATGGGCTTGATATGTCCCTAGGCCTCAATTTTTAACCAGATTTCTGATTGTCCAATCACCACCCCCCCAGGGCTCTACTCTGGAATCCCTCATTTGGTGGGACACCTGAGGTTAAAAAGAAAACAACATCAAAAAAAAAAAAAAAAACGGACTTCTTCCATCCCACAGAGTGACCCCAAAAGCTTTGGACTGGGCCAAACCACCAGGGAGTAAGACTCGTCCATTTCCCATGAAGTCACCCAGAAATTTCACGACCATGAGTGACACGATATCCAGAGACAAAAACTTGAGCAAGAGCCTCACACTCGCACTTTTCTCAAATCCCGAAAATTCTCCTCATGGTCTGTAGATAAGTCCTGCCAACCTATGACCTGAAACATAAGCCAAGTTTGTGTTTTCAGACAACTGTCCAAACAGCCCTGGCCTACACAACCTACAGGCTCAGGCCCCTGGAGCCAAACCTGAGGACTGTACTTGCCCTCTCCAAGGGAATTGTGTGTGCCCATTCCAATGGCCACATCCCTTCTAAAAGGATAAACCTCCAAAGTCCCTGATCCATGTCATTAGTGGTGGCTTCCCAGGTAAAACAGGGGCAATCTGAGCCCATCTGAGCACCTACCTGTACTCAGACCCATAGACAGATGTCCCCAGAGGTAAAAAGGAAAGAACAGGCCCCTAGGCACTAATCATATCCATTGCTTTAGTTTCCAGACATCTCTCCTCAGAGGCCTGGATTTCAAAACCAGCATATGGCTGTTTCTTGACTCACCCATCACAAAACATCTCATCTACCCATGGGAAACTTGCACGTTGGAGCTGTGTCAAAGCCTCTGTTTAGGAGAACACTTCAGGGCCCCAGTGCCACCGCTTTATTCCAAGGTCTCCATCGACACAAAAGCACATTAGGACCCATCCATAGGAGAGTCCATTTCAACTCAGCCTCCTCGGTTGCTCCCCCAGATCCAGCAGATCTAACCTGTCTTGTTTCTAGGAGACAATTGGAATGCGAGGTGGGCTACCCAGCCATGCATCCTTAGAACCCTGCTCAGAATCATTGGCCTGGAGCCAAACAACAGGTCTCAATTGTCCTGCAGAAGACACTTTGCAGTTTGGAGCTTCTCACAAATCCCATCGTGGGAAAACCCCTTTGGCCTCGTGATGCCACCCTTCGTGAAAGGTCCATCAGGGACAGAAACACCAACTTGAGCGATCGTCTGATCTGCGCCGTGACTTCAGTTGCACGAGATCTCAATTCAGGTCTGTAGATTGTGCCATCGCTGATACAAAATCCAGAGACAAAAACCTGAGCAAGCGCCTCAGACTCGCACTTTCTTCATAACCTGAAGAGTTCTTCTCATGGTTTGTAGATCGGGCCTGCCATACCTACGTCCCCAAACCTAAGCTGAGTTTGTGTTTTCAGACTTCTGTCCTCAAAGTCCAGGGCCACACACCCTCCAGGCTGGGGCCCCTGGAGCCACACATTAGGACTGAGCCTACCAATCCATGGGAATTCTGCCCATTCTATTGTCCAAAATCGTACAAATTAGGAGAAACCTCCAAAGTCCCTGAGGCCATCCCAATCGTGTAGGTCGCCCAGAACAAACAAGGGCTGTCTGACACCAGCTGATAATCTACCTCCACTCATACCATAAATGGATGTCCCCAGAGGAGAAGATTGAACCAGACAGGACCCTAGGCCATAATAGGATCCATTGCCTTGGTTTACAGGCATGTCTCCTCAAAAGCCTGATTCCAATACGAGCATAGGGGTTTTGCTGAGGCACCCAGCAGAACTCATCTCGTCTCCACAAGGAAACCTGTGCATGGGAGCCATGTCCAAAGCATAGGAGAGTACTTCAGGGTCCCGGTGCCACCGCCCCATTCCAAGGCCCTCATGGACACAAAAACACATGAGGACCCATCCTCAGGAAAGTCCATTTCAACTCAGCCACCCCGGTTGCTCCCGCAGAACCATCAGATCTAAACTGTCTTGTTGCTAGGAGACAATTGGAATGCGAGGCTGGCCTCCCAGGCATCCATCCTCGAACGGTGCTCTGGAGTCATTCCATATGGAATGTCCTGAAGCTGTCCAACAGGTCTCAATTGTCCCGCAGAAGGAATCTTTGTAGGGGGCATCCCACAACTCCCAACGTGGGAAAACCTCAATGGCCTCGAGATTCCGCTCCCTTCATGAAGCGGCCGTCATGCACGGAAACTCCAACCTGAGCCAACGTCTGATCCTCGCCCTGACTTCAGATGCATGAGTATTGGTTCAGATCTGCAGGGGGTACCTGCCGTGCCCTCGCCCTGAAACCCAAGTCTAGCTTGTCTTCTCAGACTTCCGTCCTTACACTCCTGACCCCGAAGCCCTCAAGTTTGGCAATTCCGGACCCACAATGCAGCACTCTGCCTGCCCTCTAGAAAAAAATTATTGCCTCATGAGCTGCCCAGGCACCTTCAATGAGGATAAACCTCCACAGCACTCGACTTCACCCAAATTATACAGTCTAACCTGGGCACTAATGCACTGTCGGACACAACCTGAGCCCGGACCTCTTGACCAACACCCGGAAAGCAGACCGCACACTGAGCACATAAGACCGGCCATGGCCTTAGGTCATCATCTTTTCCCTACCTCAGTTTTCAGGCCTCAGAACAGAGACTTTATCTCCAATCACTGCCCAGGGGTGAGTGTGATGCAGAAATCAGAACACCCCCTTACCCATGGTAAGAAACCTTGTGGTTGGCACGTTGTCCAACGTTCAGTGTAGGAGAAACCAGCATTCACCCTGAGGCCCCGCCCATTCTTGAGTGCGACAAGGGCATAAACACGCATTGTGACTCTCAACATGAGTCCTGTCCTCTAGTAAGTCCTCTCAGTGACTGGACCATTAGATGTCATAATGGGCTTGATATGTCCCTAGGCCTCAATTTTTAACCAGATTTCTGATTGTCCAATCACCACCCCCCCAGGGCTCTACTCTGGAATCCCTCATTTGGTGGGACACCTGAGGTTAAAAAGAAAACAACATCAAAAAAAAAAAAAAAAACGGACTTCTTCCATCCCACAGAGTGACCCCAAAAGCTTTGGACTGGGCCAAACCACCAGGGAGTAAGACTCGTCCATTTCCCATGAAGTCACCCAGAAATTTCACGACCATGAGTGACACGATATCCAGAGACAAAAACTTGAGCAAGAGCCTCACACTCGCACTTTTCTCAAATCCCGAAAATGCTCCTCATGGTCTGTAGATAAGTCCTGCCAACCTATGACCTGAAACATAAGCCAAGTTTGTGTTTTCAGACAACTGTCCAAACAGCCCTGGCCTACACAACCTACAGGCTCAGGCCCCTGGAGCCAAACCTGAGGACTGTACTTGCCCTCTCCAAGGGAATTGTGTGTGCCCATTCCAATGGCCACATCCCTTCTAAAAGGATAAACCTCCAAAGTCCCTGATCCATGTCATTAGTGGTGGCTTCCCAGGTAAAACAGGGGCAATCTGAGCCCATCTGAGCACCTACCTGTACTCAGACCCATAGACAGATGTCCCCAGAGGTAAAAAGGAAAGAACAGGCCCCTAGGCACTAATCATATCCATTGCTTTAGTTTCCAGGCATCTCTCCTCAGAGGCCTGGATTTCAAAACCAGCATATGGCTGTTTCTTGACTCACCCATCACAAAACATCTCATCTACCCATGGGAAACTTGCACGTTGGAGCTGTGTCAAAGCCTCTGTTTAGGAGAACACTTCAGGGCCCCAGTGCCACCGCTTTATTCCAAGGTCTCCATCGACACAAAAGCACATTAGGACCCATCCATAGGAGAGTCCATTTCAACTCAGCCTCCTCGGTTGCTCCCCCAGATCCAGCAGATCTAACCTGTCTTGTTTCTAGGAGACAATTGGAATGCGAGGTGGGCTACCCAGCCATGCATCCTTAGAACCCTGCTCAGAATCATTGGCCTGGAGCCAAACAACAGGTCTCAATTGTCCTGCAGAAGACACTTTGCAGTTTGGAGCTTCTCACAAATCCCATCGTGGGAAAACCCCTTTGGCCTCGTGATGCCACCCTTCGTGAAAGGTCCATCAGGGACAGAAACACCAAGTTGAGCGATCGTCTGATCTGCGCCGTGACTTCAGTTGCACGAGATCTCAATTCAGGTCTGTAGATTGTGCCATCGCTGATACAAAATCCAGAGACAAAAACCTGAGCAAGCGCCTCAGACTCGCACTTTCTTCATAACCTGAAGAGTTCTTCTCATGGTTTGTAGATCGGGCCTGCCATACCTACGTCCCCAAACCTAAGCTGAGTTTGTGTTTTCAGACTTCTGTCCTCAAAGTCCAGGGCCACACACCCTCCAGGCTGGGGCCCCTGGAGCCACACATTAGGACTGAGCCTACCAATCCATGGGAATTCTGCCCATTCTATTGTCCAAAATCGTACAAATTAGGAGAAACCTCCAAAGTCCCTGAGGCCATCCCAATCGTGTAGGTCGCCCGGAACAAACAAGGGCTGTCTGACACCAGCTGATAATCTACCTCCACTCATACCATAAATGGATGTCCCCAGAGGAGAAGATTGAACCAGACAGGACCCTAGGCCATAATAGGATCCATTGCCTTGGTTTACAGGCATGTCTCCTCAAAAGCCTGATTCCAATACGAGCATAGGGGTTTTGCTGAGGCACCCAGCAGAACTCATCTCGTCTCCACAAGGAAACCTGTGCATGGGAGCCATGTCCAAAGCATAGGAGAGTACTTCAGGGTCCCGGTGCCACCGCCCCATTCCAAGGCCCTCATGGACACAAAAACACATGAGGACCCATCCTCAGGAAAGTCCATTTCAACTCAGCCACCCCGGTTGCTCCCGCAGAACCATCAGATCTAAACTGTCTTGTTGCTAGGAGACAATTGGAATGCGAGGCTGGCCTCCCAGGCATCCATCCTCGAACGGTGCTCTGGAGTCATTCCATATGGAATGTCCTGAAGCTGTCCAACAGGTCTCAATTGTCCCGCAGAAGGAATCTTTGTAGGGGGCATCCCACAACTCCCAACGTGGGAAAACCTCAATGGCCTCGAGATTCCGCTCCCTTCATGAAGCGGCCGTCATGCACGGAAACTCCAACCTGAGCCAACGTCTGATCCTCGCCCTGACTTCAGATGCATGAGTATTGGTTCAGATCTGCAGGGGGTACCTGCCGTGCCCTCGCCCTGAAACCCAAGTCTAGCTTGTCTTCTCAGACTTCCGTCCTTACACTCCTGACCCCGAAGCCCTCAAGTTTGGCAATTCCGGACCCACAATGCAGCACTCTGCCTGCCCTCTAGAAAAAAATTATTGCCTCATGAGCTGCCCAGGCACCTTCAATGAGGATAAACCTCCACAGCACTCGACTTCACCCAAATTATACAGTCTAACCTGGGCACTAATGCACTGTCGGACACAACCTGAGCCCGGACCTCTTGACCAACACCCGGAAAGCAGACCGCACACTGAGCACATAAGACCGGCCATGGCCTTAGGTCATCATCTTTTCCCTACCTCAGTTTTCAGGCCTCAGAACAGAGACTTTATCTCCAATCACTGCCCAGGGGTGAGTGTGATGCAGAAATCAGAACACCCCCTTACCCATGGTAAGAAACCTTGTGGTTGGCACGTTGTCCAACGTTCAGTGTAGGAGAAACCAGCATTCACCCTGAGGCCCCGCCCATTCTTGAGTGCGACAAGGGCATAAACACGCATTGTGACTCTCAACATGAGTCCTGTCCTCTAGTAAGTCCTCTCAGTGACTGGACCATTAGATGTCATAATGGGCTTGATATGTCCCTAGGCCTCAATTTTTAACCAGATTTCTGATTGTCCAATCACCACCCCCCCAGGGCTCTACTCTGGAATCCCTCATTTGGTGGGACACCTGAGGTTAAAAAGAAAACAACATCAAAAAAAAAAAAAAAAACGGACTTCTTCCATCCCACAGAGTGACCCCAAAAGCTTTGGACTGGGCCAAACCACCAGGGAGTAAGACTCGTCCATTTCCCATGAAGTCACCCAGAAATTTCACGACCATGAGTGACACGATATCCAGAGACAAAAACTTGAGCAAGAGCCTCACACTCGCACTTTTCTCAAATCCCGAAAATTCTCCTCATGGTCTGTAGATAAGTCCTGCCAACCTATGACCTGAAACATAAGCCAAGTTTGTGTTTTCAGACAACGGTCCAAACAGCCCTGGCCTACACAACCTACAGGCTCAGGCCCCTGGAGCCAAACCTGAGGACTGTACTTGCCCTCTCCAAGGGAATTGTGTGTGCCCATTCCAATGGCCACATCCCTTCTAAAAGGATAAACCTCCAAAGTCCCTGATCCATGTCATTAGTGGTGGCTTCCCAGGTAAAACAGGGGCAATCTGAGCCCATCTGAGCACCTACCTGTACTCAGACCCATAGACAGATGTCCCCAGAGGTAAAAAGGAAAGAACAGGCCCCTAGGCACTAATCATATCCATTGCTTTAGTTTCCAGGCATCTCTCCTCAGAGGCCTGGATTTCAAAACCAGCATATGGCTGTTTCTTGACTCACCCATCACAAAACATCTCATCTACCCATGGGAAACTTGCACGTTGGAGCTGTGTCAAAGCCTCTGTTTAGGAGAACACTTCAGGGCCCCAGTGCCACCGCTTTATTCCAAGGTCTCCATCGACACAAAAGCACATTAGGACCCATCCATAGGAGAGTCCATTTCAACTCAGCCTCCTCGGTTGCTCCCCCAGATCCAGCAGATCTAACCTGTCTTGTTTCTAGGAGACAATTGGAATGCGAGGTGGGCTACCCAGCCATGCATCCTTAGAACCCTGCTCAGAATCATTGGCCTGGAGCCAAACAACAGGTCTCAATTGTCCTGCAGAAGACACTTTGCAGTTTGGAGCTTCTCACAAATCCCATCGTGGGAAAACCCCTTTGGCCTCGTGATGCCACCCTTCGTGAAAGGTCCATCAGGGACAGAAACACCAAGTTGAGCGATCGTCTGATCTGCGCCGTGACTTCAGTTGCACGAGATCTCAATTCAGGTCTGTAGATTGTGCCATCGCTGATACAAAATCCAGAGACAAAAACCTGAGCAAGCGCCTCAGACTCGCACTTTCTTCATAACCTGAAGAGTTCTTCTCATGGTTTGTAGATCGGGCCTGCCATACCTACGTCCCCAAACCTAAGCTGAGTTTGTGTTTTCAGACTTCTGTCCTCAAAGTCCAGGGCCACACACCCTCCAGGCTGGGGCCCCTGGAGCCACACATTAGGACTGAGCCTACCAATCCATGGGAATTCTGCCCATTCTATTGTCCAAAATCGTACAAATTAGGAGAAACCTCCAAAGTCCCTGAGGCCATCCCAATCGTGTAGGTCGCCCAGAACAAACAAGGGCTGTCTGACACCAGCTGATAATCTACCTCCACTCATACCATAAATGGATGTCCCCAGAGGAGAAGATTGAACCAGACAGGACCCTAGGCCATAATAGGATCCATTGCCTTGGTTTACAGGCATGTCTCCTCAAAAGCCTGATTCCAATACGAGCATAGGGGTTTTGCTGAGGCACCCAGCAGAACTCATCTCGTCTCCACAAGGAAACCTGTGCATGGGAGCCATGTCCAAAGCATAGGAGAGTACTTCAGGGTCCCGGTGCCACCGCCCCATTCCAAGGCCCTCATGGACACAAAAACACATGAGGACCCATCCTCAGGAAAGTCCATTTCAACTCAGCCACCCCGGTTGCTCCCGCAGAACCATCAGATCTAAACTGTCTTGTTGCTAGGAGACAATTGGAATGCGAGGCTGGCCTCCCAGGCATCCATCCTCGAACGGTGCTCTGGAGTCATTCCATATGGAATGTCCTGAAGCTGTCCAACAGGTCTCAATTGTCCCGCAGAAGGAATCTTTGTAGGGGGCATCCCACAACTCCCAACGTGGGAAAACCTCAATGGCCTCGAGATTCCGCTCCCTTCATGAAGCGGCCGTCATGCACGGAAACTCCAACCTGAGCCAACGTCTGATCCTCGCCCTGACTTCAGATGCATGAGTATTGGTTCAGATCTGCAGGGGGTACCTGCCGTGCCCTCGCCCTGAAACCCAAGTCTAGCTTGTCTTCTCAGACTTCCGTCCTTACACTCCTGACCCCGAAGCCCTCAAGTTTGGCAATTCCGGACCCACAATGCAGCACTCTGCCTGCCCTCTAGAAAAAAATTATTGCCTCATGAGCTGCCCAGGCACCTTCAATGAGGATAAACCTCCACAGCACTCGACTTCACCCAAATTATACAGTCTAACCTGGGCACTAATGCACTGTCGGACACAACCTGAGCCCGGACCTCTTGACCAACACCCGGAAAGCAGACCGCACACTGAGCACATAAGACCGGCCATGGCCTTAGGTCATCATCTTTTCCCTACCTCAGTTTTCAGGCCTCAGAACAGAGACTTTATCTCCAATCACTGCCCAGGGGTGAGTGTGATGCAGAAATCAGAACACCCCCTTACCCATGGTAAGAAACCTTGTGGTTGGCACGTTGTCCAACGTTCAGTGTAGGAGAAACCAGCATTCACCCTGAGGCCCCGCCCATTCTTGAGTGCGACAAGGGCATAAACACGCATTGTGACTCTCAACATGAGTCCTGTCCTCTAGTAAGTCCTCTCAGTGACTGGACCATTAGATGTCATAATGGGCTTGATATGTCCCTAGGCCTCAATTTTTAACCAGATTTCTGATTGTCCAATCACCACCCCCCCAGGGCTCTACTCTGGAATCCCTCATTTGGTGGGACACCTGAGGTTAAAAAGAAAACAACATCAAAAAAAAAAAAAAAAACGGACTTCTTCCATCCCACAGAGTGACCCCAAAAGCTTTGGACTGGGCCAAACCACCAGGGAGTAAGACTCGTCCATTTCCCATGAAGTCACCCAGAAATTTCACGACCATGAGTGACACGATATCCAGAGACAAAAACTTGAGCAAGAGCCTCACACTCGCACTTTTCTCAAATCCCGAAAATTCTCCTCATGGTCTGTAGATAAGTCCTGCCAACCTATGACCTGAAACATAAGCCAAGTTTGTGTTTTCAGACAACGGTCCAAACAGCCCTGGCCTACACAACCTACAGGCTCAGGCCCCTGGAGCCAAACCTGAGGACTGTACTTGCCCTCTCCAAGGGAATTGTGTGTGCCCATTCCAATGGCCACATCCCTTCTAAAAGGATAAACCTCCAAAGTCCCTGATCCATGTCATTAGTGGTGGCTTCCCAGGTAAAACAGGGGCAATCTGAGCCCATCTGAGCACCTACCTGTACTCAGACCCATAGACAGATGTCCCCAGAGGTAAAAAGGAAAGAACAGGCCCCTAGGCACTAATCATATCCATTGCTTTAGTTTCCAGGCATCTCTCCTCAGAGGCCTGGATTTCAAAACCAGCATATGGCTGTTTCTTGACTCACCCATCACAAAACATCTCATCTACCCATGGGAAACTTGCACGTTGGAGCTGTGTCAAAGCCTCTGTTTAGGAGAACACTTCAGGGCCCCAGTGCCACCGCTTTATTCCAAGGTCTCCATCGACACAAAAGCACATTAGGACCCATCCATAGGAGAGTCCATTTCAACTCAGCCTCCTCGGTTGCTCCCCCAGATCCAGCAGATCTAACCTGTCTTGTTTCTAGGAGACAATTGGAATGCGAGGTGGGCTACCCAGCCATGCATCCTTAGAACCCTGCTCAGAATCATTGGCCTGGAGCCAAACAACAGGTCTCAATTGTCCTGCAGAAGACACTTTGCAGTTTGGAGCTTCTCACAAATCCCATCGTGGGAAAACCCCTTTGGCCTCGTGATGCCACCCTTCGTGAAAGGTCCATCAGGGACAGAAACACCAAGTTGAGCGATCGTCTGATCTGCGCCGTGACTTCAGTTGCACGAGATCTCAATTCAGGTCTGTAGATTGTGCCATCGCTGATACAAAATCCAGAGACAAAAACCTGAGCAAGCGCCTCAGACTCGCACTTTCTTCATAACCTGAAGAGTTCTTCTCATGGTTTGTAGATCGGGCCTGCCATACCTACGTCCCCAAACCTAAGCTGAGTTTGTGTTTTCAGACTTCTGTCCTCAAAGTCCAGGGCCACACACCCTCCAGGCTGGGGCCCCTGGAGCCACACATTAGGACTGAGCCTACCAATCCATGGGAATTCTGCCCATTCTATTGTCCAAAATCGTACAAATTAGGAGAAACCTCCAAAGTCCCTGAGGCCATCCCAATCGTGTAGGTCGCCCGGAACAAACAAGGGCTGTCTGACACCAGCTGATAATCTACCTCCACTCATACCATAAATGGATGTCCCCAGAGGAGAAGATTGAACCAGACAGGACCCTAGGCCATAATAGGATCCATTGCCTTGGTTTACAGGCATGTCTCCTCAAAAGCCTGATTCCAATACGAGCATAGGGGTTTTGCTGAGGCACCCAGCAGAACTCATCTCGTCTCCACAAGGAAACCTGTGCATGGGAGCCATGTCCAAAGCATAGGAGAGTACTTCAGGGTCCCGGTGCCACCGCCCCATTCCAAGGCCCTCATGGACACAAAAACACATGAGGACCCATCCTCAGGAAAGTCCATTTCAACTCAGCCACCCCGGTTGCTCCCGCAGAACCATCAGATCTAAACTGTCTTGTTGCTAGGAGACAATTGGAATGCGAGGCTGGCCTCCCAGGCATCCATCCTCGAACGGTGCTCTGGAGTCATTCCATATGGAATGTCCTGAAGCTGTCCAACAGGTCTCAATTGTCCCGCAGAAGGAATCTTTGTAGGGGGCATCCCACAACTCCCAACGTGGGAAAACCTCAATGGCCTCGAGATTCCGCTCCCTTCATGAAGCGGCCGTCATGCACGGAAACTCCAACCTGAGCCAACGTCTGATCCTCGCCCTGACTTCAGATGCATGAGTATTGGTTCAGATCTGCAGGGGGTACCTGCCGTGCCCTCGCCCTGAAACCCAAGTCTAGCTTGTCTTCTCAGACTTCCGTCCTTACACTCCTGACCCCGAAGCCCTCAAGTTTGGCAATTCCGGACCCACAATGCAGCACTCTGCCTGCCCTCTAGAAAAAAATTATTGCCTCATGAGCTGCCCAGGCACCTTCAATGAGGATAAACCTCCACAGCACTCGACTTCACCCAAATTATACAGTCTAACCTGGGCACTAATGCACTGTCGGACACAACCTGAGCCCGGACCTCTTGACCAACACCCGGAAAGCAGACCGCACACTGAGCACATAAGACCGGCCATGGCCTTAGGTCATCATCTTTTCCCTACCTCAGTTTTCAGGCCTCAGAACAGAGACTTTATCTCCAATCACTGCCCAGGGGTGAGTGTGATGCAGAAATCAGAACACCCCCTTACCCATGGTAAGAAACCTTGTGGTTGGCACGTTGTCCAACGTTCAGTGTAGGAGAAACCAGCATTCACCCTGAGGCCCCGCCCATTCTTGAGTGCGACAAGGGCATAAACACGCATTGTGACTCTCAACATGAGTCCTGTCCTCTAGTAAGTCCTCTCAGTGACTGGACCATTAGATGTCATAATGGGCTTGATATGTCCCTAGGCCTCAATTTTTAACCAGATTTCTGATTGTCCAATCACCACCCCCCCAGGGCTCTACTCTGGAATCCCTCATTTGGTGGGACACCTGAGGTTAAAAAGAAAACAACATCAAAAAAAAAAAAAACGGACTTCTTCCATCCCACAGAGTGACCCCAAAAGCTTTGGACTGGGCCAAACCACCAGGGAGTAAGACTCGTCCATTTCCCATGAAGTCACCCAGAAATTTCACGACCATGAGTGACACGATATCCAGAGACAAAAACTTGAGCAAGAGCCTCACACTCGCACTTTTCTCAAATCCCGAAAATGCTCCTCATGGTCTGTAGATAAGTCCTGCCAACCTATGACCTGAAACATAAGCCAAGTTTGTGTTTTCAGACAACTGTCCAAACAGCCCTGGCCTACACAACCTACAGGCTCAGGCCCCTGGAGCCAAACCTGAGGACTGTACTTGCCCTCTCCAAGGGAATTGTGTGTGCCCATTCCAATGGCCACATCCCTTCTAAAAGGATAAACCTCCAAAGTCCCTGATCCATCTCATTAGTGGTGGCTTCCCAGGTAAAACAGGGGCAATCTGAGCCCATCTGAGCACCTACCTGTACTCAGACCCATAGACAGATGTCCCCAGAGGTAAAAAGGAAAGAACAGGCCCCTAGGCACTAATCATATCCATTGCTTTAGTTTCCAGGCATCTCTCCTCAGAGGCCTGGATTTCAAAACCAGCATATGGCTGTTTCTTGACTCACCCATCACAAAACATCTCATCTACCCATGGGAAACTTGCACGTTGGAGCTGTGTCAAAGCCTCTGTTTAGGAGAACACTTCAGGGCCCCAGTGCCACCGCTTTATTCCAAGGTCTCCATCGACACAAAAGCACATTAGGACCCATCCATAGGAGAGTCCATTTCAACTCAGCCTCCTCGGTTGCTCCCCCAGATCCAGCAGATCTAACCTGTCTTGTTTCTAGGAGACAATTGGAATGCGAGGTGGGCTACCCAGCCATGCATCCTTAGAACCCTGCTCAGAATCATTGGCCTGGAGCCAAACAACAGGTCTCAATTGTCCTGCAGAAGACACTTTGCAGTTTGGAGCTTCTCACAAATCCCATCGTGGGAAAACCCCTTTGGCCTCGTGATGCCACCCTTCGTGAAAGGTCCATCAGGGACAGAAACACCAAGTTGAGCGATCGTCTGATCTGCGCCGTGACTTCAGTTGCACGAGATCTCAATTCAGGTCTGTAGATTGTGCCATCGCTGATACAAAATCCAGAGACAAAAACCTGAGCAAGCGCCTCAGACTCGCACTTTCTTCATAACCTGAAGAGTTCTTCTCATGGTTTGTAGATCGGGCCTGCCATACCTACGTCCCCAAACCTAAGCTGAGTTTGTGTTTTCAGACTTCTGTCCTCAAAGTCCAGGGCCACACACCCTCCAGGCTGGGGCCCCTGGAGCCACACATTAGGACTGAGCCTACCAATCCATGGGAATTCTGCCCATTCTATTGTCCAAAATCGTACAAATTAGGAGAAACCTCCAAAGTCCCTGAGGCCATCCCAATCGTGTAGGTCGCCCGGAACAAACAAGGGCTGTCTGACACCAGCTGATAATCTACCTCCACTCATACCATAAATGGATGTCCCCAGAGGAGAAGATTGAACCAGACAGGACCCTAGGCCATAATAGGATCCATTGCCTTGGTTTACAGGCATGTCTCCTCAAAAGCCTGATTCCAATACGAGCATAGGGGTTTTGCTGAGGCACCCAGCAGAACTCATCTCGTCTCCACAAGGAAACCTGTGCATGGGAGCCATGTCCAAAGCATAGGAGAGTACTTCAGGGTCCCGGTGCCACCGCCCCATTCCAAGGCCCTCATGGACACAAAAACACATGAGGACCCATCCTCAGGAAAGTCCATTTCAACTCAGCCACCCCGGTTGCTCCCGCAGAACCATCAGATCTAAACTGTCTTGTTGCTAGGAGACAATTGGAATGCGAGGCTGGCCTCCCAGGCATCCATCCTCGAACGGTGCTCTGGAGTCATTCCATATGGAATGTCCTGAAGCTGTCCAACAGGTCTCAATTGTCCCGCAGAAGGAATCTTTGTAGGGGGCATCCCACAACTCCCAACGTGGGAAAACCTCAATGGCCTCGAGATTCCGCTCCCTTCATGAAGCGGCCGTCATGCACGGAAACTCCAACCTGAGCCAACGTCTGATCCTCGCCCTGACTTCAGATGCATGAGTATTGGTTCAGATCTGCAGGGGGTACCTGCCGTGCCCTCGCCCTGAAACCCAAGTCTAGCTTGTCTTCTCAGACTTCCGTCCTTACACTCCTGACCCCGAAGCCCTCAAGTTTGGCAATTCCGGACCCACAATGCAGCACTCTGCCTGCCCTCTAGAAAAAAATTATTGCCTCATGAGCTGCCCAGGCACCTTCAATGAGGATAAACCTCCACAGCACTCGACTTCACCCAAATTATACAGTCTAACCTGGGCACTAATGCACTGTCGGACACAACCTGAGCCCGGACCTCTTGACCAACACCCGGAAAGCAGACCGCACACTGAGCACATAAGACCGGCCATGGCCTTAGGTCATCATCTTTTCCCTACCTCAGTTTTCAGGCCTCAGAACAGAGACTTTATCTCCAATCACTGCCCAGGGGTGAGTGTGATGCAGAAATCAGAACACCCCCTTACCCATGGTAAGAAACCTTGTGGTTGGCACGTTGTCCAACGTTCAGTGTAGGAGAAACCAGCATTCACCCTGAGGCCCCGCCCATTCTTGAGTGCGACAAGGGCATAAACACGCATTGTGACTCTCAACATGAGTCCTGTCCTCTAGTAAGTCCTCTCAGTGACTGGACCATTAGATGTCATAATGGGCTTGATATGTCCCTAGGCCTCAATTTTTAACCAGATTTCTGATTGTCCAATCACCACCCCCCCAGGGCTCTACTCTGGAATCCCTCATTTGGTGGGACACCTGAGGTTAAAAAGAAAACAACATCAAAAAAAAAAAAAAAACGGACTTCTTCCATCCCACAGAGTGACCCCAAAAGCTTTGGACTGGGCCAAACCACCAGGGAGTAAGACTCGTCCATTTCCCATGAAGTCACCCAGAAATTTCACGACCATGAGTGACACGATATCCAGAGACAAAAACTTGAGCAAGAGCCTCACACTCGCACTTTTCTCAAATCCCGAAAATGCTCCTCATGGTCTGTAGATAAGTCCTGCCAACCTATGACCTGAAACATAAGCCAAGTTTGTGTTTTCAGACAACTGTTCCAAACAGCCCTGGCCTACACAACCTACAGGCTCAGGCCCCTGGAGCCAAACCTGAGGACTGTACTTGCCCTCTCCAAGGGAATTGTGTGTGCCCATTCCAATGGCCACATCCCTTCTAAAAGGATAAACCTCCAAAGTCCCTGATCCATGTCATTAGTGGTGGCTTCCCAGGTAAAACAGGGGCAATCTGAGCCCATCTGAGCACCTACCTGTACTCAGACCCATAGACAGATGTCCCCAGAGGTAAAAAGGAAAGAACAGGCCCCTAGGCACTAATCATATCCATTGCTTTAGTTTCCAGGCATCTCTCCTCAGAGGCCTGGATTTCAAAACCAGCATATGGCTGTTTCTTGACTCACCCATCACAAAACATCTCATCTACCCATGGGAAACTTGCACGTTGGAGCTGTGTCAAAGCCTCTGTTTAGGAGAACACTTCAGGGCCCCAGTGCCACCGCTTTATTCCAAGGTCTCCATCGACACAAAAGCACATTAGGACCCATCCATAGGAGAGTCCATTTCAACTCAGCCTCCTCGGTTGCTCCCCCAGATCCAGCAGATCTAACCTGTCTTGTTTCTAGGAGACAATTGGAATGCGAGGTGGGCTACCCAGCCATGCATCCTTAGAACCCTGCTCAGAATCATTGGCCTGGAGCCAAACAACAGGTCTCAATTGTCCTGCAGAAGACACTTTGCAGTTTGGAGCTTCTCACAAATCCCATCGTGGGAAAACCCCTTTGGCCTCGTGATGCCACCCTTCGTGAAAGGTCCATCAGGGACAGAAACACCAAGTTGAGCGATCGTCTGATCTGCGCCGTGACTTCAGTTGCACGAGATCTCAATTCAGGTCTGTAGATTGTGCCATCGCTGATACAAAATCCAGAGACAAAAACCTGAGCAAGCGCCTCAGACTCGCACTTTCTTCATAACCTGAAGAGTTCTTCTCATGGTTTGTAGATCGGGCCTGCCATACCTACGTCCCCAAACCTAAGCTGAGTTTGTGTTTTCAGACTTCTGTCCTCAAAGTCCAGGGCCACACACCCTCCAGGCTGGGGCCCCTGGAGCCACACATTAGGACTGAGCCTACCAATCCATGGGAATTCTGCCCATTCTATTGTCCAAAATCGTACAAATTAGGAGAAACCTCCAAAGTCCCTGAGGCCATCCCAATCGTGTAGGTCGCCCGGAACAAACAAGGGCTGTCTGACACCAGCTGATAATCTACCTCCACTCATACCATAAATGGATGTCCCCAGAGGAGAAGATTGAACCAGACAGGACCCTAGGCCATAATAGGATCCATTGCCTTGGTTTACAGGCATGTCTCCTCAAAAGCCTGATTCCAATACGAGCATAGGGGTTTTGCTGAGGCACCCAGCAGAACTCATCTCGTCTCCACAAGGAAACCTGTGCATGGGAGCCATGTCCAAAGCATAGGAGAGTACTTCAGGGTCCCGGTGCCACCGCCCCATTCCAAGGCCCTCATGGACACAAAAACACATGAGGACCCATCCTCAGGAAAGTCCATTTCAACTCAGCCACCCCGGTTGCTCCCGCAGAACCATCAGATCTAAACTGTCTTGTTGCTAGGAGACAATTGGAATGCGAGGCTGGCCTCCCAGGCATCCATCCTCGAACGGTGCTCTGGAGTCATTCCATATGGAATGTCCTGAAGCTGTCCAACAGGTCTCAATTGTCCCGCAGAAGGAATCTTTGTAGGGGGCATCCCACAACTCCCAACGTGGGAAAACCTCAATGGCCTCGAGATTCCGCTCCCTTCATGAAGCGGCCGTCATGCACGGAAACTCCAACCTGAGCCAACGTCTGATCCTCGCCCTGACTTCAGATGCATGAGTATTGGTTCAGATCTGCAGGGGGTACCTGCCGTGCCCTCGCCCTGAAACCCAAGTCTAGCTTGTCTTCTCAGACTTCCGTCCTTACACTCCTGACCCCGAAGCCCTCAAGTTTGGCAATTCCGGACCCACAATGCAGCACTCTGCCTGCCCTCTAGAAAAAAATTATTGCCTCATGAGCTGCCCAGGCACCTTCAATGAGGATAAACCTCCACAGCACTCGACTTCACCCAAATTATACAGTCTAACCTGGGCACTAATGCACTGTCGGACACAACCTGAGCCCGGACCTCTTGACCAACACCCGGAAAGCAGACCGCACACTGAGCACATAAGACCGGCCATGGCCTTAGGTCATCATCTTTTCCCTACCTCAGTTTTCAGGCCTCAGAACAGAGACTTTATCTCCAATCACTGCCCAGGGGTGAGTGTGATGCAGAAATCAGAACACCCCCTTACCCATGGTAAGAAACCTTGTGGTTGGCACGTTGTCCAACGTTCAGTGTAGGAGAAACCAGCATTCACCCTGAGGCCCCGCCCATTCTTGAGTGCGACAAGGGCATAAACACGCATTGTGACTCTCAACATGAGTCCTGTCCTCTAGTAAGTCCTCTCAGTGACTGGACCATTAGATGTCATAATGGGCTTGATATGTCCCTAGGCCTCAATTTTTAACCAGATTTCTGATTGTCCAATCACCACCCCCCCAGGGCTCTACTCTGGAATCCCTCATTTGGTGGGACACCTGAGGTTAAAAAGAAAACAACATCAAAAAAAAAAAAAAAAACGGACTTCTTCCATCCCACAGAGTGACCCCAAAAGCTTTGGACTGGGCCAAACCACCAGGGAGTAAGACTCGTCCATTTCCCATGAAGTCACCCAGAAATTTCACGACCATGAGTGACACGATATCCAGAGACAAAAACTTGAGCAAGAGCCTCACACTCGCACTTTTCTCAAATCCCGAAAATTCTCCTCATGGTCTGTAGATAAGTCCTGCCAACCTATGACCTGAAACATAAGCCAAGTTTGTGTTTTCAGACAACGGTCCAAACAGCCCTGGCCTACACAACCTACAGGCTCAGGCCCCTGGAGCCAAACCTGAGGACTGTACTTGCCCTCTCCAAGGGAATTGTGTGTGCCCATTCCAATGGCCACATCCCTTCTAAAAGGATAAACCTCCAAAGTCCCTGATCCATGTCATTAGTGGTGGCTTCCCAGGTAAAACAGGGGCAATCTGAGCCCATCTGAGCACCTACCTGTACTCAGACCCATAGACAGATGTCCCCAGAGGTAAAAAGGAAAGAACAGGCCCCTAGGCACTAATCATATCCATTGCTTTAGTTTCCAGGCATCTCTCCTCAGAGGCCTGGATTTCAAAACCAGCATATGGCTGTTTCTTGACTCACCCATCACAAAACATCTCATCTACCCATGGGAAACTTGCACGTTGGAGCTGTGTCAAAGCCTCTGTTTAGGAGAACACTTCAGGGCCCCAGTGCCACCGCTTTATTCCAAGGTCTCCATCGACACAAAAGCACATTAGGACCCATCCATAGGAGAGTCCATTTCAACTCAGCCTCCTCGGTTGCTCCCCCAGATCCAGCAGATCTAACCTGTCTTGTTTCTAGGAGACAATTGGAATGCGAGGTGGGCTACCCAGCCATGCATCCTTAGAACCCTGCTCAGAATCATTGGCCTGGAGCCAAACAACAGGTCTCAATTGTCCTGCAGAAGACACTTTGCAGTTTGGAGCTTCTCACAAATCCCATCGTGGGAAAACCCCTTTGGCCTCGTGATGCCACCCTTCGTGAAAGGTCCATCAGGGACAGAAACACCAAGTTGAGCGATCGTCTGATCTGCGCCGTGACTTCAGTTGCACGAGATCTCAATTCAGGTCTGTAGATTGTGCCATCGCTGATACAAAATCCAGAGACAAAAACCTGAGCAAGCGCCTCAGACTCGCACTTTCTTCATAACCTGAAGAGTTCTTCTCATGGTTTGTAGATCGGGCCTGCCATACCTACGTCCCCAAACCTAAGCTGAGTTTGTGTTTTCAGACTTCTGTCCTCAAAGTCCAGGGCCACACACCCTCCAGGCTGGGGCCCCTGGAGCCACACATTAGGACTGAGCCTACCAATCCATGGGAATTCTGCCCATTCTATTGTCCAAAATCGTACAAATTAGGAGAAACCTCCAAAGTCCCTGAGGCCATCCCAATCGTGTAGGTCGCCCAGAACAAACAAGGGCTGTCTGACACCAGCTGATAATCTACCTCCACTCATACCATAAATGGATGTCCCCAGAGGAGAAGATTGAACCAGACAGGACCCTAGGCCATAATAGGATCCATTGCCTTGGTTTACAGGCATGTCTCCTCAAAAGCCTGATTCCAATACGAGCATAGGGGTTTTGCTGAGGCACCCAGCAGAACTCATCTCGTCTCCACAAGGAAACCTGTGCATGGGAGCCATGTCCAAAGCATAGGAGAGTACTTCAGGGTCCCGGTGCCACCGCCCCATTCCAAGGCCCTCATGGACACAAAAACACATGAGGACCCATCCTCAGGAAAGTCCATTTCAACTCAGCCACCCCGGTTGCTCCCGCAGAACCATCAGATCTAAACTGTCTTGTTGCTAGGAGACAATTGGAATGCGAGGCTGGCCTCCCAGGCATCCATCCTCGAACGGTGCTCTGGAGTCATTCCATATGGAATGTCCTGAAGCTGTCCAACAGGTCTCAATTGTCCCGCAGAAGGAATCTTTGTAGGGGGCATCCCACAACTCCCAACGTGGGAAAACCTCAATGGCCTCGAGATTCCGCTCCCTTCATGAAGCGGCCGTCATGCACGGAAACTCCAACCTGAGCCAACGTCTGATCCTCGCCCTGACTTCAGATGCATGAGTATTGGTTCAGATCTGCAGGGGGTACCTGCCGTGCCCTCGCCCTGAAACCCAAGTCTAGCTTGTCTTCTCAGACTTCCGTCCTTACACTCCTGACCCCGAAGCCCTCAAGTTTGGCAATTCCGGACCCACAATGCAGCACTCTGCCTGCCCTCTAGAAAAAAATTATTGCCTCATGAGCTGCCCAGGCACCTTCAATGAGGATAAACCTCCACAGCACTCGACTTCACCCAAATTATACAGTCTAACCTGGGCACTAATGCACTGTCGGACACAACCTGAGCCCGGACCTCTTGACCAACACCCGGAAAGCAGACCGCACACTGAGCACATAAGACCGGCCATGGCCTTAGGTCATCATCTTTTCCCTACCTCAGTTTTCAGGCCTCAGAACAGAGACTTTATCTCCAATCACTGCCCAGGGGTGAGTGTGATGCAGAAATCAGAACACCCCCTTACCCATGGTAAGAAACCTTGTGGTTGGCACGTTGTCCAACGTTCAGTGTAGGAGAAACCAGCATTCACCCTGAGGCCCCGCCCATTCTTGAGTGCGACAAGGGCATAAACACGCATTGTGACTCTCAACATGAGTCCTGTCCTCTAGTAAGTCCTCTCAGTGACTGGACCATTAGATGTCATAATGGGCTTGATATGTCCCTAGGCCTCAATTTTTAACCAGATTTCTGATTGTCCAATCACCACCCCCCCAGGGCTCTACTCTGGAATCCCTCATTTGGTGGGACACCTGAGGTTAAAAAGAAAACAACATCAAAAAAAAAAAAAAAAACGGACTTCTTCCATCCCACAGAGTGACCCCAAAAGCTTTGGACTGGGCCAAACCACCAGGGAGTAAGACTCGTCCATTTCCCATGAAGTCACCCAGAAATTTCACGACCATGAGTGACACGATATCCAGAGACAAAAACTTGAGCAAGAGCCTCACACTCGCACTTTTCTCAAATCCCGAAAATTCTCCTCATGGTCTGTAGATAAGTCCTGCCAACCTATGACCTGAAACATAAGCCAAGTTTGTGTTTTCAGACAACGGTCCAAACAGCCCTGGCCTACACAACCTACAGGCTCAGGCCCCTGGAGCCAAACCTGAGGACTGTACTTGCCCTCTCCAAGGGAATTGTGTGTGCCCATTCCAATGGCCACATCCCTTCTAAAAGGATAAACCTCCAAAGTCCCTGATCCATGTCATTAGTGGTGGCTTCCCAGGTAAAACAGGGGCAATCTGAGCCCATCTGAGCACCTACCTGTACTCAGACCCATAGACAGATGTCCCCAGAGGTAAAAAGGAAAGAACAGGCCCCTAGGCACTAATCATATCCATTGCTTTAGTTTCCAGGCATCTCTCCTCAGAGGCCTGGATTTCAAAACCAGCATATGGCTGTTTCTTGACTCACCCATCACAAAACATCTCATCTACCCATGGGAAACTTGCACGTTGGAGCTGTGTCAAAGCCTCTGTTTAGGAGAACACTTCAGGGCCCCAGTGCCACCGCTTTATTCCAAGGTCTCCATCGACACAAAAGCACATTAGGACCCATCCATAGGAGAGTCCATTTCAACTCAGCCTCCTCGGTTGCTCCCCCAGATCCAGCAGATCTAACCTGTCTTGTTTCTAGGAGACAATTGGAATGCGAGGTGGGCTACCCAGCCATGCATCCTTAGAACCCTGCTCAGAATCATTGGCCTGGAGCCAAACAACAGGTCTCAATTGTCCTGCAGAAGACACTTTGCAGTTTGGAGCTTCTCACAAATCCCATCGTGGGAAAACCCCTTTGGCCTCGTGATGCCACCCTTCGTGAAAGGTCCATCAGGGACAGAAACACCAAGTTGAGCGATCGTCTGATCTGCGCCGTGACTTCAGTTGCACGAGATCTCAATTCAGGTCTGTAGATTGTGCCATCGCTGATACAAAATCCAGAGACAAAAACCTGAGCAAGCGCCTCAGACTCGCACTTTCTTCATAACCTGAAGAGTTCTTCTCATGGTTTGTAGATCGGGCCTGCCATACCTACGTCCCCAAACCTAAGCTGAGTTTGTGTTTTCAGACTTCTGTCCTCAAAGTCCAGGGCCACACACCCTCCAGGCTGGGGCCCCTGGAGCCACACATTAGGACTGAGCCTACCAATCCATGGGAATTCTGCCCATTCTATTGTCCAAAATCGTACAAATTAGGAGAAACCTCCAAAGTCCCTGAGGCCATCCCAATCGTGTAGGTCGCCCGGAACAAACAAGGGCTGTCTGACACCAGCTGATAATCTACCTCCACTCATACCATAAATGGATGTCCCCAGAGGAGAAGATTGAACCAGACAGGACCCTAGGCCATAATAGGATCCATTGCCTTGGTTTACAGGCATGTCTCCTCAAAAGCCTGATTCCAATACGAGCATAGGGGTTTTGCTGAGGCACCCAGCAGAACTCATCTCGTCTCCACAAGGAAACCTGTGCATGGGAGCCATGTCCAAAGCATAGGAGAGTACTTCAGGGTCCCGGTGCCACCGCCCCATTCCAAGGCCCTCATGGACACAAAAACACATGAGGACCCATCCTCAGGAAAGTCCATTTCAACTCAGCCACCCCGGTTGCTCCCGCAGAACCATCAGATCTAAACTGTCTTGTTGCTAGGAGACAATTGGAATGCGAGGCTGGCCTCCCAGGCATCCATCCTCGAACGGTGCTCTGGAGTCATTCCATATGG
This sequence comes from Mustela nivalis, assembly GCF_964662115.1. NCBI lineage: Eukaryota > Metazoa > Chordata > Mammalia > Carnivora > Mustelidae > Mustela > Mustela nivalis. The sequence goes on from NW_028135934.1 coordinate 42,477, forward strand.
AATGTCCTGAAGCTGTCCAACAGGTCTCAATTGTCCCGCAGAAGGAATCTTTGTAGGGGGCATCCCACAACTCCCAACGTGGGAAAACCTCAATGGCCTCGAGATTCCGCTCCCTTCATGAAGCGGCCGTCATGCACGGAAACTCCAACCTGAGCCAACGTCTGATCCTCGCCCTGACTTCAGATGCATGAGTATTGGTTCAGATCTGCAGGGGGTACCTGCCGTGCCCTCGCCCTGAAACCCAAGTCTAGCTTGTCTTCTCAGACTTCCGTCCTTACACTCCTGACCCCGAAGCCCTCAAGTTTGGCAATTCCGGACCCACAATGCAGCACTCTGCCTGCCCTCTAGAAAAAAATTATTGCCTCATGAGCTGCCCAGGCACCTTCAATGAGGATAAACCTCCACAGCACTCGACTTCACCCAAATTATACAGTCTAACCTGGGCACTAATGCACTGTCGGACACAACCTGAGCCCGGACCTCTTGACCAACACCCGGAAAGCAGACCGCACACTGAGCACATAAGACCGGCCATGGCCTTAGGTCATCATCTTTTCCCTACCTCAGTTTTCAGGCCTCAGAACAGAGACTTTATCTCCAATCACTGCCCAGGGGTGAGTGTGATGCAGAAATCAGAACACCCCCTTACCCATGGTAAGAAACCTTGTGGTTGGCACGTTGTCCAACGTTCAGTGTAGGAGAAACCAGCATTCACCCTGAGGCCCCGCCCATTCTTGAGTGCGACAAGGGCATAAACACGCATTGTGACTCTCAACATGAGTCCTGTCCTCTAGTAAGTCCTCTCAGTGACTGGACCATTAGATGTCATAATGGGCTTGATATGTCCCTAGGCCTCAATTTTTAACCAGATTTCTGATTGTCCAATCACCACCCCCCCAGGGCTCTACTCTGGAATCCCTCATTTGGTGGGACACCTGAGGTTAAAAAGAAAACAACATCAAAAAAAAAAAAAACGGACTTCTTCCATCCCACAGAGTGACCCCAAAAGCTTTGGACTGGGCCAAACCACCAGGGAGTAAGACTCGTCCATTTCCCATGAAGTCACCCAGAAATTTCACGACCATGAGTGACACGATATCCAGAGACAAAAACTTGAGCAAGAGCCTCACACTCGCACTTTTCTCAAATCCCGAAAATGCTCCTCATGGTCTGTAGATAAGTCCTGCCAACCTATGACCTGAAACATAAGCCAAGTTTGTGTTTTCAGACAACTGTCCAAACAGCCCTGGCCTACACAACCTACAGGCTCAGGCCCCTGGAGCCAAACCTGAGGACTGTACTTGCCCTCTCCAAGGGAATTGTGTGTGCCCATTCCAATGGCCACATCCCTTCTAAAAGGATAAACCTCCAAAGTCCCTGATCCATCTCATTAGTGGTGGCTTCCCAGGTAAAACAGGGGCAATCTGAGCCCATCTGAGCACCTACCTGTACTCAGACCCATAGACAGATGTCCCCAGAGGTAAAAAGGAAAGAACAGGCCCCTAGGCACTAATCATATCCATTGCTTTAGTTTCCAGGCATCTCTCCTCAGAGGCCTGGATTTCAAAACCAGCATATGGCTGTTTCTTGACTCACCCATCACAAAACATCTCATCTACCCATGGGAAACTTGCACGTTGGAGCTGTGTCAAAGCCTCTGTTTAGGAGAACACTTCAGGGCCCCAGTGCCACCGCTTTATTCCAAGGTCTCCATCGACACAAAAGCACATTAGGACCCATCCATAGGAGAGTCCATTTCAACTCAGCCTCCTCGGTTGCTCCCCCAGATCCAGCAGATCTAACCTGTCTTGTTTCTAGGAGACAATTGGAATGCGAGGTGGGCTACCCAGCCATGCATCCTTAGAACCCTGCTCAGAATCATTGGCCTGGAGCCAAACAACAGGTCTCAATTGTCCTGCAGAAGACACTTTGCAGTTTGGAGCTTCTCACAAATCCCATCGTGGGAAAACCCCTTTGGCCTCGTGATGCCACCCTTCGTGAAAGGTCCATCAGGGACAGAAACACCAAGTTGAGCGATCGTCTGATCTGCGCCGTGACTTCAGTTGCACGAGATCTCAATTCAGGTCTGTAGATTGTGCCATCGCTGATACAAAATCCAGAGACAAAAACCTGAGCAAGCGCCTCAGACTCGCACTTTCTTCATAACCTGAAGAGTTCTTCTCATGGTTTGTAGATCGGGCCTGCCATACCTACGTCCCCAAACCTAAGCTGAGTTTGTGTTTTCAGACTTCTGTCCTCAAAGTCCAGGGCCACACACCCTCCAGGCTGGGGCCCCTGGAGCCACACATTAGGACTGAGCCTACCAATCCATGGGAATTCTGCCCATTCTATTGTCCAAAATCGTACAAATTAGGAGAAACCTCCAAAGTCCCTGAGGCCATCCCAATCGTGTAGGTCGCCCGGAACAAACAAGGGCTGTCTGACACCAGCTGATAATCTACCTCCACTCATACCATAAATGGATGTCCCCAGAGGAGAAGATTGAACCAGACAGGACCCTAGGCCATAATAGGATCCATTGCCTTGGTTTACAGGCATGTCTCCTCAAAAGCCTGATTCCAATACGAGCATAGGGGTTTTGCTGAGGCACCCAGCAGAACTCATCTCGTCTCCACAAGGAAACCTGTGCATGGGAGCCATGTCCAAAGCATAGGAGAGTACTTCAGGGTCCCGGTGCCACCGCCCCATTCCAAGGCCCTCATGGACACAAAAACACATGAGGACCCATCCTCAGGAAAGTCCATTTCAACTCAGCCACCCCGGTTGCTCCCGCAGAACCATCAGATCTAAACTGTCTTGTTGCTAGGAGACAATTGGAATGCGAGGCTGGCCTCCCAGGCATCCATCCTCGAACGGTGCTCTGGAGTCATTCCATATGGAATGTCCTGAAGCTGTCCAACAGGTCTCAATTGTCCCGCAGAAGGAATCTTTGTAGGGGGCATCCCACAACTCCCAACGTGGGAAAACCTCAATGGCCTCGAGATTCCGCTCCCTTCATGAAGCGGCCGTCATGCACGGAAACTCCAACCTGAGCCAACGTCTGATCCTCGCCCTGACTTCAGATGCATGAGTATTGGTTCAGATCTGCAGGGGGTACCTGCCGTGCCCTCGCCCTGAAACCCAAGTCTAGCTTGTCTTCTCAGACTTCCGTCCTTACACTCCTGACCCCGAAGCCCTCAAGTTTGGCAATTCCGGACCCACAATGCAGCACTCTGCCTGCCCTCTAGAAAAAAATTATTGCCTCATGAGCTGCCCAGGCACCTTCAATGAGGATAAACCTCCACAGCACTCGACTTCACCCAAATTATACAGTCTAACCTGGGCACTAATGCACTGTCGGACACAACCTGAGCCCGGACCTCTTGACCAACACCCGGAAAGCAGACCGCACACTGAGCACATAAGACCGGCCATGGCCTTAGGTCATCATCTTTTCCCTACCTCAGTTTTCAGGCCTCAGAACAGAGACTTTATCTCCAATCACTGCCCAGGGGTGAGTGTGATGCAGAAATCAGAACACCCCCTTACCCATGGTAAGAAACCTTGTGGTTGGCACGTTGTCCAACGTTCAGTGTAGGAGAAACCAGCATTCACCCTGAGGCCCCGCCCATTCTTGAGTGCGACAAGGGCATAAACACGCATTGTGACTCTCAACATGAGTCCTGTCCTCTAGTAAGTCCTCTCAGTGACTGGACCATTAGATGTCATAATGGGCTTGATATGTCCCTAGGCCTCAATTTTTAACCAGATTTCTGATTGTCCAATCACCACCCCCCCAGGGCTCTACTCTGGAATCCCTCATTTGGTGGGACACCTGAGGTTAAAAAGAAAACAACATCAAAAAAAAAAAAAAAACGGACTTCTTCCATCCCACAGAGTGACCCCAAAAGCTTTGGACTGGGCCAAACCACCAGGGAGTAAGACTCGTCCATTTCCCATGAAGTCACCCAGAAATTTCACGACCATGAGTGACACGATATCCAGAGACAAAAACTTGAGCAAGAGCCTCACACTCGCACTTTTCTCAAATCCCGAAAATGCTCCTCATGGTCTGTAGATAAGTCCTGCCAACCTATGACCTGAAACATAAGCCAAGTTTGTGTTTTCAGACAACTGTCCAAACAGCCCTGGCCTACACAACCTACAGGCTCAGGCCCCTGGAGCCAAACCTGAGGACTGTACTTGCCCTCTCCAAGGGAATTGTGTGTGCCCATTCCAATGGCCACATCCCTTCTAAAAGGATAAACCTCCAAAGTCCCTGATCCATGTCATTAGTGGTGGCTTCCCAGGTAAAACAGGGGCAATCTGAGCCCATCTGAGCACCTACCTGTACTCAGACCCATAGACAGATGTCCCCAGAGGTAAAAAGGAAAGAACAGGCCCCTAGGCACTAATCATATCCATTGCTTTAGTTTCCAGGCATCTCTCCTCAGAGGCCTGGATTTCAAAACCAGCATATGGCTGTTTCTTGACTCACCCATCACAAAACATCTCATCTACCCATGGGAAACTTGCACGTTGGAGCTGTGTCAAAGCCTCTGTTTAGGAGAACACTTCAGGGCCCCAGTGCCACCGCTTTATTCCAAGGTCTCCATCGACACAAAAGCACATTAGGACCCATCCATAGGAGAGTCCATTTCAACTCAGCCTCCTCGGTTGCTCCCCCAGATCCAGCAGATCTAACCTGTCTTGTTTCTAGGAGACAATTGGAATGCGAGGTGGGCTACCCAGCCATGCATCCTTAGAACCCTGCTCAGAATCATTGGCCTGGAGCCAAACAACAGGTCTCAATTGTCCTGCAGAAGACACTTTGCAGTTTGGAGCTTCTCACAAATCCCATCGTGGGAAAACCCCTTTGGCCTCGTGATGCCACCCTTCGTGAAAGGTCCATCAGGGACAGAAACACCAAGTTGAGCGATCGTCTGATCTGCGCCGTGACTTCAGTTGCACGAGATCTCAATTCAGGTCTGTAGATTGTGCCATCGCTGATACAAAATCCAGAGACAAAAACCTGAGCAAGCGCCTCAGACTCGCACTTTCTTCATAACCTGAAGAGTTCTTCTCATGGTTTGTAGATCGGGCCTGCCATACCTACGTCCCCAAACCTAAGCTGAGTTTGTGTTTTCAGACTTCTGTCCTCAAAGTCCAGGGCCACACACCCTCCAGGCTGGGGCCCCTGGAGCCACACATTAGGACTGAGCCTACCAATCCATGGGAATTCTGCCCATTCTATTGTCCAAAATCGTACAAATTAGGAGAAACCTCCAAAGTCCCTGAGGCCATCCCAATCGTGTAGGTCGCCCGGAACAAACAAGGGCTGTCTGACACCAGCTGATAATCTACCTCCACTCATACCATAAATGGATGTCCCCAGAGGAGAAGATTGAACCAGACAGGACCCTAGGCCATAATAGGATCCATTGCCTTGGTTTACAGGCATGTCTCCTCAAAAGCCTGATTCCAATACGAGCATAGGGGTTTTGCTGAGGCACCCAGCAGAACTCATCTCGTCTCCACAAGGAAACCTGTGCATGGGAGCCATGTCCAAAGCATAGGAGAGTACTTCAGGGTCCCGGTGCCACCGCCCCATTCCAAGGCCCTCATGGACACAAAAACACATGAGGACCCATCCTCAGGAAAGTCCATTTCAACTCAGCCACCCCGGTTGCTCCCGCAGAACCATCAGATCTAAACTGTCTTGTTGCTAGGAGACAATTGGAATGCGAGGCTGGCCTCCCAGGCATCCATCCTCGAACGGTGCTCTGGAGTCATTCCATATGGAATGTCCTGAAGCTGTCCAACAGGTCTCAATTGTCCCGCAGAAGGAATCTTTGTAGGGGGCATCCCACAACTCCCAACGTGGGAAAACCTCAATGGCCTCGAGATTCCGCTCCCTTCATGAAGCGGCCGTCATGCACGGAAACTCCAACCTGAGCCAACGTCTGATCCTCGCCCTGACTTCAGATGCATGAGTATTGGTTCAGATCTGCAGGGGGTACCTGCCGTGCCCTCGCCCTGAAACCCAAGTCTAGCTTGTCTTCTCAGACTTCCGTCCTTACACTCCTGACCCCGAAGCCCTCAAGTTTGGCAATTCCGGACCCACAATGCAGCACTCTGCCTGCCCTCTAGAAAAAAATTATTGCCTCATGAGCTGCCCAGGCACCTTCAATGAGGATAAACCTCCACAGCACTCGACTTCACCCAAATTATACAGTCTAACCTGGGCACTAATGCACTGTCGGACACAACCTGAGCCCGGACCTCTTGACCAACACCCGGAAAGCAGACCGCACACTGAGCACATAAGACCGGCCATGGCCTTAGGTCATCATCTTTTCCCTACCTCAGTTTTCAGGCCTCAGAACAGAGACTTTATCTCCAATCACTGCCCAGGGGTGAGTGTGATGCAGAAATCAGAACACCCCCTTACCCATGGTAAGAAACCTTGTGGTTGGCACGTTGTCCAACGTTCAGTGTAGGAGAAACCAGCATTCACCCTGAGGCCCCGCCCATTCTTGAGTGCGACAAGGGCATAAACACGCATTGTGACTCTCAACATGAGTCCTGTCCTCTAGTAAGTCCTCTCAGTGACTGGACCATTAGATGTCATAATGGGCTTGATATGTCCCTAGGCCTCAATTTTTAACCAGATTTCTGATTGTCCAATCACCACCCCCCCAGGGCTCTACTCTGGAATCCCTCATTTGGTGGGACACCTGAGGTTAAAAAGAAAACAACATCAAAAAAAAAAAAAAAACGGACTTCTTCCATCCCACAGAGTGACCCCAAAAGCTTTGGACTGGGCCAAACCACCAGGGAGTAAGACTCGTCCATTTCCCATGAAGTCACCCAGAAATTTCACGACCATGAGTGACACGATATCCAGAGACAAAAACTTGAGCAAGAGCCTCACACTCGCACTTTTCTCAAATCCCGAAAATTCTCCTCATGGTCTGTAGATAAGTCCTGCCAACCTATGACCTGAAACATAAGCCAAGTTTGTGTTTTCAGACAACTGTCCAAACAGCCCTGGCCTACACAACCTACAGGCTCAGGCCCCTGGAGCCAAACCTGAGGACTGTACTTGCCCTCTCCAAGGGAATTGTGTGTGCCCATTCCAATGGCCACATCCCTTCTAAAAGGATAAACCTCCAAAGTCCCTGATCCATGTCATTAGTGGTGGCTTCCCAGGTAAAACAGGGGCAATCTGAGCCCATCTGAGCACCTACCTGTACTCAGACCCATAGACAGATGTCCCCAGAGGTAAAAAGGAAAGAACAGGCCCCTAGGCACTAATCATATCCATTGCTTTAGTTTCCAGGCATCTCTCCTCAGAGGCCTGGATTTCAAAACCAGCATATGGCTGTTTCTTGACTCACCCATCACAAAACATCTCATCTACCCATGGGAAACTTGCACGTTGGAGCTGTGTCAAAGCCTCTGTTTAGGAGAACACTTCAGGGCCCCAGTGCCACCGCTTTATTCCAAGGTCTCCATCGACACAAAAGCACATTAGGACCCATCCATAGGAGAGTCCATTTCAACTCAGCCTCCTCGGTTGCTCCCCCAGATCCAGCAGATCTAACCTGTCTTGTTTCTAGGAGACAATTGGAATGCGAGGTGGGCTACCCAGCCATGCATCCTTAGAACCCTGCTCAGAATCATTGGCCTGGAGCCAAACAACAGGTCTCAATTGTCCTGCAGAAGACACTTTGCAGTTTGGAGCTTCTCACAAATCCCATCGTGGGAAAACCCCTTTGGCCTCGTGATGCCACCCTTCGTGAAAGGTCCATCAGGGACAGAAACACCAAGTTGAGCGATCGTCTGATCTGCGCCGTGACTTCAGATGCACGAGATCTCAATTCAGGTCTGTAGATTGTGCCATCGCTGATACAAAATCCAGAGACAAAAACCTGAGCAAGCGCCTCAGACTCGCACTTTCTTCATAACCTGAAGAGTTCTTCTCATGGTTTGTAGATCGGGCCTGCCATACCTACGTCCCCAAACCTAAGCTGAGTTTGTGTTTTCAGACTTCTGTCCTCAAAGTCCAGGGCCACACACCCTCCAGGCTGGGGCCCCTGGAGCCACACATTAGGACTGAGCCTACCAATCCATGGGAATTCTGCCCATTCTATTGTCCAAAATCGTACAAATTAGGAGAAACCTCCAAAGTCCCTGAGGCCATCCCAATCGTGTAGGTCGCCCGGAACAAACAAGGGCTGTCTGACACCAGCTGATAATCTACCTCCACTCATACCATAAATGGATGTCCCCAGAGGAGAAGATTGAACCAGACAGGACCCTAGGCCATAATAGGATCCATTGCCTTGGTTTACAGGCATGTCTCCTCAAAAGCCTGATTCCAATACGAGCATAGGGGTTTTGCTGAGGCACCCAGCAGAACTCATCTCGTCTCCACAAGGAAACCTGTGCATGGGAGCCATGTCCAAAGCATAGGAGAGTACTTCAGGGTCCCGGTGCCACCGCCCCATTCCAAGGCCCTCATGGACACAAAAACACATGAGGACCCATCCTCAGGAAAGTCCATTTCAACTCAGCCACCCCGGTTGCTCCCGCAGAACCGTCAGATCTAAACTGTCTTGTTGCTAGGAGACAATTGGAATGCGAGGCTGGCCTCCCAGGCATCCATCCTCGAACGGTGCTCTGGAGTCATTCCATATGGAATGTCCTGAAGCTGTCCAACAGGTCTCAATTGTCCCGCAGAAGGAATCTTTGTAGGGGGCATCCCACAACTCCCAACGTGGGAAAACCTCAATGGCCTCGAGATTCCGCTCCCTTCATGAAGCGGCCGTCATGCACGGAAACTCCAACCTGAGCCAACGTCTGATCCTCGCCCTGACTTCAGATGCATGAGTATTGGTTCAGATCTGCAGGGGGTACCTGCCGTGCCCTCGCCCTGAAACCCAAGTCTAGCTTGTCTTCTCAGACTTCCGTCCTTACACTCCTGACCCCGAAGCCCTCAAGTTTGGCAATTCCGGACCCACAATGCAGCACTCTGCCTGCCCTCTAGAAAAAAATTATTGCCTCATGAGCTGCCCAGGCACCTTCAATGAGGATAAACCTCCACAGCACTCGACTTCACCCAAATTATACAGTCTAACCTGGGCACTAATGCACTGTCGGACACAACCTGAGCCCGGACCTCTTGACCAACACCCGGAAAGCAGACCGCACACTGAGCACATAAGACCGGCCATGGCCTTAGGTCATCATCTTTTCCCTACCTCAGTTTTCAGGCCTCAGAACAGAGACTTTATCTCCAATCACTGCCCAGGGGTGAGTGTGATGCAGAAATCAGAACACCCCCTTACCCATGGTAAGAAACCTTGTGGTTGGCACGTTGTCCAACGTTCAGTGTAGGAGAAACCAGCATTCACCCTGAGGCCCCGCCCATTCTTGAGTGCGACAAGGGCATAAACACGCATTGTGACTCTCAACATGAGTCCTGTCCTCTAGTAAGTCCTCTCAGTGACTGGACCATTAGATGTCATAATGGGCTTGATATGTCCCTAGGCCTCAATTTTTAACCAGATTTCTGATTGTCCAATCACCACCCCCCCAGGGCTCTACTCTGGAATCCCTCATTTGGTGGGACACCTGAGGTTCAAAAGAAAACAACATCAAAAAAAAAAAAAAACGGACTTCTTCCATCCCACAGAGTGACCCCAAAAGCTTTGGACTGGGCCAAACCACCAGGGGGTAAGACTCGTCCATTTCCCATGAAGTCACCCAGAAATTTCACGACCATGAGTGACACGATATCCAGAGACAAAAACTTGAGCAAGAGCCTCACACTCGCACTTTTCTCAAATCCCGAAAATTCTCCTCATGGTCTGTAGATAAGTCCTGCCAACCTATGACCTGAAACATAAGCCAAGTTTGTGTTTTCAGACAACTGTCCAAACAGCCCTGGCCTACACAACCTACAGGCTCAGGCCCCTGGAGCCAAACCTGAGGACTGTACTTGCCCTCTCCAAGGGAATTGTGTGTGCCCATTCCAATGGCCACATCCCTTCTAAAAGGATAAACCTCCAAAGTCCCTGATCCATCTCATTAGTGGTGGCTTCCCAGGTAAAACAGGGGCAATCTGAGCCCATCTGAGCACCTACCTGTACTCAGACCCATAGACAGATGTCCCCAGAGGTAAAAAGGAAAGAACAGGCCCCTAGGCACTAATCATATCCATTGCTTTAGTTTCCAGGCATCTCTCCTCAGAGGCCTGGATTTCAAAACCAGCATATGGCTGTTTCTTGACTCACCCATCACAAAACATCTCATCTACCCATGGGAAACTTGCACGTTGGAGCTGTGTCAAAGCCTCTGTTTAGGAGAACACTTCAGGGCCCCAGTGCCACCGCTTTATTCCAAGGTCTCCATCGACACAAAAGCACATTAGGACCCATCCATAGGAGAGTCCATTTCAACTCAGCCTCCTCGGTTGCTCCCCCAGATCCAGCAGATCTAACCTGTCTTGTTTCTAGGAGACAATTGGAATGCGAGGTGGGCTACCCAGCCATGCATCCTTAGAACCCTGCTCAGAATCATTGGCCTGGAGCCAAACAACAGGTCTCAATTGTCCTGCAGAAGACACTTTGCAGTTTGGAGCTTCTCACAAATCCCATCGTGGGAAAACCCCTTTGGCCTCGTGATGCCACCCTTCGTGAAAGGTCCATCAGGGACAGAAACACCAAGTTGAGCGATCGTCTGATCTGCGCCGTGACTTCAGATGCACGAGATCTCAATTCAGGTCTGTAGATTGTGCCATCGCTGATACAAAATCCAGAGACAAAAACCTGAGCAAGCGCCTCAGACTCGCACTTTCTTCATAACCTGAAGAGTTCTTCTCATGGTTTGTAGATCGGGCCTGCCATACCTACGTCCCCAAACCTAAGCTGAGTTTGTGTTTTCAGACTTCTGTCCTCAAAGTCCAGGGCCACACACCCTCCAGGCTGGGGCCCCTGGAGCCACACATTAGGACTGAGCCTACCAATCCATGGGAATTCTGCCCATTCTATTGTCCAAAATCGTACAAATTAGGAGAAACCTCCAAAGTCCCTGAGGCCATCCCAATCGTGTAGGTCGCCCGGAACAAACAAGGGCTGTCTGACACCAGCTGATAATCTACCTCCACTCATACCATAAATGGATGTCCCCAGAGGAGAAGATTGAACCAGACAGGACCCTAGGCCATAATAGGATCCATTGCCTTGGTTTACAGGCATGTCTCCTCAAAAGCCTGATTCCAATACGAGCATAGGGGTTTTGCTGAGGCACCCAGCAGAACTCATCTCGTCTCCACAAGGAAACCTGTGCATGGGAGCCATGTCCAAAGCATAGGAGAGTACTTCAGGGTCCCGGTGCCACCGCCCCATTCCAAGGCCCTCATGGACACAAAAACACATGAGGACCCATCCTCAGGAAAGTCCATTTCAACTCAGCCACCCCGGTTGCTCCCGCAGAACCGTCAGATCTAAACTGTCTTGTTGCTAGGAGACAATTGGAATGCGAGGCTGGCCTCCCAGGCATCCATCCTCGAACGGTGCTCTGGAGTCATTCCATATGGAATGTCCTGAAGCTGTCCAACAGGTCTCAATTGTCCCGCAGAAGGAATCTTTGTAGGGGGCATCCCACAACTCCCAACGTGGGAAAACCTCAATGGCCTCGAGATTCCGCTCCCTTCATGAAGCGGCCGTCATGCACGGAAACTCCAACCTGAGCCAACGTCTGATCCTCGCCCTGACTTCAGATGCATGAGTATTGGTTCAGATCTGCAGGGGGTACCTGCCGTGCCCTCGCCCTGAAACCCAAGTCTAGCTTGTCTTCTCAGACTTCCGTCCTTACACTCCTGACCCCGAAGCCCTCAAGTTTGGCAATTCCGGACCCACAATGCAGCACTCTGCCTGCCCTCTAGAAAAAAATTATTGCCTCATGAGCTGCCCAGGCACCTTCAATGAGGATAAACCTCCACAGCACTCGACTTCACCCAAATTATACAGTCTAACCTGGGCACTAATGCACTGTCGGACACAACCTGAGCCCGGACCTCTTGACCAACACCCGGAAAGCAGACCGCACACTGAGCACATAAGACCGGCCATGGCCTTAGGTCATCATCTTTTCCCTACCTCAGTTTTCAGGCCTCAGAACAGAGACTTTATCTCCAATCACTGCCCAGGGGTGAGTGTGATGCAGAAATCAGAACACCCCCTTACCCATGGTAAGAAACCTTGTGGTTGGCACGTTGTCCAACGTTCAGTGTAGGAGAAACCAGCATTCACCCTGAGGCCCCGCCCATTCTTGAGTGCGACAAGGGCATAAACACGCATTGTGACTCTCAACATGAGTCCTGTCCTCTAGTAAGTCCTCTCAGTGACTGGACCATTAGATGTCATAATGGGCTTGATATGTCCCTAGGCCTCAATTTTTAACCAGATTTCTGATTGTCCAATCACCACCCCCCCAGGGCTCTACTCTGGAATCCCTCATTTGGTGGGACACCTGAGGTTCAAAAGAAAACAACATCAAAAAAAAAAAAAAACGGACTTCTTCCATCCCACAGAGTGACCCCAAAAGCTTTGGACTGGGCCAAACCACCAGGGGGTAAGACTCGTCCATTTCCCATGAAGTCACCCAGAAATTTCACGACCATGAGTGACACGATATCCAGAGACAAAAACTTGAGCAAGAGCCTCACACTCGCACTTTTCTCAAATCCCGAAAATTCTCCTCATGGTCTGTAGATAAGTCCTGCCAACCTATGACCTGAAACATAAGCCAAGTTTGTGTTTTCAGACAACTGTCCAAACAGCCCTGGCCTACACAACCTACAGGCTCAGGCCCCTGGAGCCAAACCTGAGGACTGTACTTGCCCTCTCCAAGGGAATTGTGTGTGCCCATTCCAATGGCCACATCCCTTCTAAAAGGATAAACCTCCAAAGTCCCTGATCCATCTCATTAGTGGTGGCTTCCCAGGTAAAACAGGGGCAATCTGAGCCCATCTGAGCACCTACCTGTACTCAGACCCATAGACAGATGTCCCCAGAGGTAAAAAGGAAAGAACAGGCCCCTAGGCACTAATCATATCCATTGCTTTAGTTTCCAGGCATCTCTCCTCAGAGGCCTGGATTTCAAAACCAGCATATGGCTGTTTCTTGACTCACCCATCACAAAACATCTCATCTACCCATGGGAAACTTGCACGTTGGAGCTGTGTCAAAGCCTCTGTTTAGGAGAACACTTCAGGGCCCCAGTGCCACCGCTTTATTCCAAGGTCTCCATCGACACAAAAGCACATTAGGACCCATCCATAGGAGAGTCCATTTCAACTCAGCCTCCTCGGTTGCTCCCCCAGATCCAGCAGATCTAACCTGTCTTGTTTCTAGGAGACAATTGGAATGCGAGGTGGGCTACCCAGCCATGCATCCTTAGAACCCTGCTCAGAATCATTGGCCTGGAGCCAAACAACAGGTCTCAATTGTCCTGCAGAAGACACTTTGCAGTTTGGAGCTTCTCACAAATCCCATCGTGGGAAAACCCCTTTGGCCTCGTGATGCCACCCTTCGTGAAAGGTCCATCAGGGACAGAAACACCAAGTTGAGCGATCGTCTGATCTGCGCCGTGACTTCAGATGCACGAGATCTCAATTCAGGTCTGTAGATTGTGCCATCGCTGATACAAAATCCAGAGACAAAAACCTGAGCAAGCGCCTCAGACTCGCACTTTCTTCATAACCTGAAGAGTTCTTCTCATGGTTTGTAGATCGGGCCTGCCATACCTACGTCCCCAAACCTAAGCTGAGTTTGTGTTTTCAGACTTCTGTCCTCAAAGTCCAGGGCCACACACCCTCCAGGCTGGGGCCCCTGGAGCCACACATTAGGACTGAGCCTACCAATCCATGGGAATTCTGCCCATTCTATTGTCCAAAATCGTACAAATTAGGAGAAACCTCCAAAGTCCCTGAGGCCATCCCAATCGTGTAGGTCGCCCGGAACAAACAAGGGCTGTCTGACACCAGCTGATAATCTACCTCCACTCATACCATAAATGGATGTCCCCAGAGGAGAAGATTGAACCAGACAGGACCCTAGGCCATAATAGGATCCATTGCCTTGGTTTACAGGCATGTCTCCTCAAAAGCCTGATTCCAATACGAGCATAGGGGTTTTGCTGAGGCACCCAGCAGAACTCATCTCGTCTCCACAAGGAAACCTGTGCATGGGAGCCATGTCCAAAGCATAGGAGAGTACTTCAGGGTCCCGGTGCCACCGCCCCATTCCAAGGCCCTCATGGACACAAAAACACATGAGGACCCATCCTCAGGAAAGTCCATTTCAACTCAGCCACCCCGGTTGCTCCCGCAGAACCGTCAGATCTAAACTGTCTTGTTGCTAGGAGACAATTGGAATGCGAGGCTGGCCTCCCAGGCATCCATCCTCGAACGGTGCTCTGGAGTCATTCCATATGGAATGTCCTGAAGCTGTCCAACAGGTCTCAATTGTCCCGCAGAAGGAATCTTTGTAGGGGGCATCCCACAACTCCCAACGTGGGAAAACCTCAATGGCCTCGAGATTCCGCTCCCTTCATGAAGCGGCCGTCATGCACGGAAACTCCAACCTGAGCCAACGTCTGATCCTCGCCCTGACTTCAGATGCATGAGTATTGGTTCAGATCTGCAGGGGGTACCTGCCGTGCCCTCGCCCTGAAACCCAAGTCTAGCTTGTCTTCTCAGACTTCCGTCCTTACACTCCTGACCCCGAAGCCCTCAAGTTTGGCAATTCCGGACCCACAATGCAGCACTCTGCCTGCCCTCTAGAAAAAAATTATTGCCTCATGAGCTGCCCAGGCACCTTCAATGAGGATAAACCTCCACAGCACTCGACTTCACCCAAATTATACAGTCTAACCTGGGCACTAATGCACTGTCGGACACAACCTGAGCCCGGACCTCCTGACCAACACCCGGAAAGCAGACCGCACACTGAGCACATAAGACCGGCCATGGCCTTAGGTCATCATCTTTTCCCTACCTCAGTTTTCAGGCCTCAGAACAGAGACTTTATCTCCAATCACTGCCCAGGGGTGAGTGTGATGCAGAAATCAGAACACCCCCTTACCCATGGTAAGAAACCTTGTGGTTGGCACGTTGTCCAACGTTCAGTGTAGGAGAAACCAGCATTCACCCTGAGGCCCCGCCCATTCTTGAGTGCGACAAGGGCATAAACACGCATTGTGACTCTCAACATGAGTCCTGTCCTCTAGTAAGTCCTCTCAGTGACTGGACCATTAGATGTCATAATGGGCTTGATATGTCCCTAGGCCTCAATTTTTAACCAGATTTCTGATTGTCCAATCACCACCCCCCCAGGGCTCTACTCTGGAATCCCTCATTTGGTGGGACACCTGAGGTTCAAAAGAAAACAACATCAAAAAAAAAAAAAAACGGACTTCTTCCATCCCACAGAGTGACCCCAAAAGCTTTGGACTGGGCCAAACCACCAGGGAGTAAGACTCGTCCATTTCCCATGAAGTCACCCAGAAATTTCACGACCATGAGTGACACGATATCCAGAGACAAAAACTTGAGCAAGAGCCTCACACTCGCACTTTTCTCAAATCCCGAAAATTCTCCTCATGGTCTGTAGATAAGTCCTGCCAACCTATGACCTGAAACATAAGCCAAGTTTGTGTTTTCAGACAACTGTCCAAACAGCCCTGGCCTACACAACCTACAGGCTCAGGCCCCTGGAGCCAAACCTGAGGACTGTACTTGCCCTCTCCAAGGGAATTGTGTGTGCCCATTCCAATGGCCACATCCCTTCTAAAAGGATAAACCTCCAAAGTCCCTGATCCATCTCATTAGTGGTGGCTTCCCAGGTAAAACAGGGGCAATCTGAGCCCATCTGAGCACCTACCTGTACTCAGACCCATAGACAGATGTCCCCAGAGGTAAAAAGGAAAGAACAGGCCCCTAGGCACTAATCATATCCATTGCTTTAGTTTCCAGGCATCTCTCCTCAGAGGCCTGGATTTCAAAACCAGCATATGGCTGTTTCTTGACTCACCCATCACAAAACATCTCATCTACCCATGGGAAACTTGCACGTTGGAGCTGTGTCAAAGCCTCTGTTTAGGAGAACACTTCAGGGCCCCAGTGCCACCGCTTTATTCCAAGGTCTCCATCGACACAAAAGCACATTAGGACCCATCCATAGGAGAGTCCATTTCAACTCAGCCTCCTCGGTTGCTCCCCCAGATCCAGCAGATCTAACCTGTCTTGTTTCTAGGAGACAATTGGAATGCGAGGTGGGCTACCCAGCCATGCATCCTTAGAACCCTGCTCAGAATCATTGGCCTGGAGCCAAACAACAGGTCTCAATTGTCCTGCAGAAGACACTTTGCAGTTTGGAGCTTCTCACAAATCCCATCGTGGGAAAA
The DNA here is from genome assembly GCF_964662115.1 of Mustela nivalis. Classification (NCBI taxonomy): domain Eukaryota; kingdom Metazoa; phylum Chordata; class Mammalia; order Carnivora; family Mustelidae; genus Mustela; species Mustela nivalis. Next base: position 58,953 of record NW_028135934.1, read on the forward strand.
CCCCTTTGGCCTCGTGATGCCACCCTTCGTGAAAGGTCCATCAGGGACAGAAACACCAAGTTGAGCGATCGTCTGATCTGCGCCGTGACTTCAGATGCACGAGATCTCAATTCAGGTCTGTAGATTGTGCCATCGCTGATACAAAATCCAGAGACAAAAACCTGAGCAAGCGCCTCAGACTCGCACTTTCTTCATAACCTGAAGAGTTCTTCTCATGGTTTGTAGATCGGGCCTGCCATACCTACGTCCCCAAACCTAAGCTGAGTTTGTGTTTTCAGACTTCTGTCCTCAAAGTCCAGGGCCACACACCCTCCAGGCTGGGGCCCCTGGAGCCACACATTAGGACTGAGCCTACCAATCCATGGGAATTCTGCCCATTCTATTGTCCAAAATCGTACAAATTAGGAGAAACCTCCAAAGTCCCTGAGGCCATCCCAATCGTGTAGGTCGCCCGGAACAAACAAGGGCTGTCTGACACCAGCTGATAATCTACCTCCACTCATACCATAAATGGATGTCCCCAGAGGAGAAGATTGAACCAGACAGGACCCTAGGCCATAATAGGATCCATTGCCTTGGTTTACAGGCATGTCTCCTCAAAAGCCTGATTCCAATACGAGCATAGGGGTTTTGCTGAGGCACCCAGCAGAACTCATCTCGTCTCCACAAGGAAACCTGTGCATGGGAGCCATGTCCAAAGCATAGGAGAGTACTTCAGGGTCCCGGTGCCACCGCCCCATTCCAAGGCCCTCATGGACACAAAAACACATGAGGACCCATCCTCAGGAAAGTCCATTTCAACTCAGCCACCCCGGTTGCTCCCGCAGAACCGTCAGATCTAAACTGTCTTGTTGCTAGGAGACAATTGGAATGCGAGGCTGGCCTCCCAGGCATCCATCCTCGAACGGTGCTCTGGAGTCATTCCATATGGAATGTCCTGAAGCTGTCCAACAGGTCTCAATTGTCCCGCAGAAGGAATCTTTGTAGGGGGCATCCCACAACTCCCAACGTGGGAAAACCTCAATGGCCTCGAGATTCCGCTCCCTTCATGAAGCGGCCGTCATGCACGGAAACTCCAACCTGAGCCAACGTCTGATCCTCGCCCTGACTTCAGATGCATGAATATTGGTTCAGATCTGCAGGGGGTACCTGCCGTGCCCTCGCCCTGAAACCCAAGTCTAGCTTGTCTTCTCAGACTTCCGTCCTTACACTCCTGACCCCGAAGCCCTCAAGTTTGGCAATTCCGGACCCACAATGCAGCACTCTGCCTGCCCTCTAGAAAAAAATTATTGCCTCATGAGCTGCCCAGGCACCTTCAATGAGGATAAACCTCCACAGCACTCGACTTCACCCAAATTATACAGTCTAACCTGGGCACTAATGCACTGTCGGACACAACCTGAGCCCGGACCTCCTGACCAACACCCGGAAAGCAGACCGCACACTGAGCACATAAGACCGGCCATGGCCTTAGGTCATCATCTTTTCCCTACCTCAGTTTTCAGGCCTCAGAACAGAGACTTTATCTCCAATCACTGCCCAGGGGTGAGTGTGATGCAGAAATCAGAACACCCCCTTACCCATGGTAAGAAACCTTGTGGTTGGCACGTTGTCCAACGTTCAGTGTAGGAGAAACCAGCATTCACCCTGAGGCCCCGCCCATTCTTGAGTGCGACAAGGGCATAAACACGCATTGTGACTCTCAACATGAGTCCTGTCCTCTAGTAAGTCCTCTCAGTGACTGGACCATTAGATGTCATAATGGGCTTGATATGTCCCTAGGCCTCAATTTTTAACCAGATTTCTGATTGTCCAATCACCACCCCCCCAGGGCTCTACTCTGGAATCCCTCATTTGGTGGGACACCTGAGGTTAAAAAGAAAACAACATCAAAAAAAAAAAAAAACGGACTTCTTCCATCCCACAGAGTGACCCCAAAAGCTTTGGACTGGGCCAAACCACCAGGGAGTAAGACTCGTCCATTTCCCATGAAGTCACCCAGAAATTTCACGACCATGAGTGACACGATATCCAGAGACAAAAACTTGAGCAAGAGCCTCACACTCGCACTTTTCTCAAATCCCGAAAATTCTCCTCATGGTCTGTAGATAAGTCCTGCCAACCTATGACCTGAAACATAAGCCAAGTTTGTGTTTTCAGACAACTGTCCAAACAGCCCTGGCCTACACAACCTACAGGCTCAGGCCCCTGGAGCCAAACCTGAGGACTGTACTTGCCCTCTCCAAGGGAATTGTGTGTGCCCATTCCAATGGCCACATCCCTTCTAAAAGGATAAACCTCCAAAGTCCCTGATCCATCTCATTAGTGGTGGCTTCCCAGGTAAAACAGGGGCAATCTGAGCCCATCTGAGCACCTACCTGTACTCAGACCCATAGACAGATGTCCCCAGAGGTAAAAAGGAAAGAACAGGCCCCTAGGCACTAATCATATCCATTGCTTTAGTTTCCAGGCATCTCTCCTCAGAGGCCTGGATTTCAAAACCAGCATATGGCTGTTTCTTGACTCACCCATCACAAAACATCTCATCTACCCATGGGAAACTTGCACGTTGGAGCTGTGTCAAAGCCTCTGTTTAGGAGAACACTTCAGGGCCCCAGTGCCACCGCTTTATTCCAAGGTCTCCATCGACACAAAAGCACATTAGGACCCATCCATAGGAGAGTCCATTTCAACTCAGCCTCCTCGGTTGCTCCCCCAGATCCAGCAGATCTAACCTGTCTTGTTTCTAGGAGACAATTGGAATGCGAGGTGGGCTACCCAGCCATGCATCCTTAGAACCCTGCTCAGAATCATTGGCCTGGAGCCAAACAACAGGTCTCAATTGTCCTGCAGAAGACACTTTGCAGTTTGGAGCTTCTCACAAATCCCATCGTGGGAAAACCCCTTTGGCCTCGTGATGCCACCCTTCGTGAAAGGTCCATCAGGGACAGAAACACCAACTTGAGCGATCGTCTGATCTGCGCCGTGACTTCAGTTGCACGAGATCTCAATTCAGGTCTGTAGATTGTGCCATCGCTGATACAAAATCCAGAGACAAAAACCTGAGCAAGCGCCTCAGACTCGCACTTTCTTCATAACCTGAAGAGTTCTTCTCATGGTTTGTAGATCGGGCCTGCCATACCTACGTCCCCAAACCTAAGCTGAGTTTGTGTTTTCAGACTTCTGTCCTCAAAGTCCAGGGCCACACACCCTCCAGGCTGGGGCCCCTGGAGCCACACATTAGGACTGAGCCTACCAATCCATGGGAATTCTGCCCATTCTATTGTCCAAAATCGTACAAATTAGGAGAAACCTCCAAAGTCCCTGAGGCCATCCCAATCGTGTAGGTCGCCCGGAACAAACAAGGGCTGTCTGACACCAGCTGATAATCTACCTCCACTCATACCATAAATGGATGTCCCCAGAGGAGAAGATTGAACCAGACAGGACCCTAGGCCATAATAGGATCCATTGCCTTGGTTTACAGGCATGTCTCCTGAAAAGCCTGATTCCAATACGAGCATAGGGGTTTTGCTGAGGCACCCAGCAGAACTCATCTCGTCTCCACAAGGAAACCTGTGCATGGGAGCCATGTCCAAAGCATAGGAGAGTACTTCAGGGTCCCGGTGCCACCGCCCCATTCCAAGGCCCTCATGGACACAAAAACACATGAGGACCCATCCTCAGGAAAGTCCATTTCAACTCAGCCACCCCGGTTGCTCCCGCAGAACCGTCAGATCTAAACTGTCTTGTTGCTAGGAGACAATTGGAATGCGAGGCTGGCCTCCCAGGCATCCATCCTCGAACGGTGCTCTGGAGTCATTCCATATGGAATGTCCTGAAGCTGTCCAACAGGTCTCAATTGTCCCGCAGAAGGAATCTTTGTAGGGGGCATCCCACAACTCCCAACGTGGGAAAACCTCAATGGCCTCGAGATTCCGCTCCCTTCATGAAGCGGCCGTCATGCACGGAAACTCCAACCTGAGCCAACGTCTGATCCTCGCCCTGACTTCAGATGCATGAGTATTGGTTCAGATCTGCAGGGGGTACCTGCCGTGCCCTCGCCCTGAAACCCAAGTCTAGCTTGTCTTCTCAGACTTCCGTCCTTACACTCCTGACCCCGAAGCCCTCAAGTTTGGCAATTCCGGACCCACAATGCAGCACTCTGCCTGCCCTCTAGAAAAAAATTATTGCCTCATGAGCTGCCCAGGCACCTTCAATGAGGATAAACCTCCACAGCACTCGACTTCACCCAAATTATACAGTCTAACCTGGGCACTAATGCACTGTCGGACACAACCTGAGCCCGGACCTCTTGACCAACACCCGGAAAGCAGACCGCACACTGAGCACATAAGACCGGCCATGGCCTTAGGTCATCATCTTTTCCCTACCTCAGTTTTCAGGCCTCAGAACAGAGACTTTATCTCCAATCACTGCCCAGGGGTGAGTGTGATGCAGAAATCAGAACACCCCCTTACCCATGGTAAGAAACCTTGTGGTTGGCACGTTGTCCAACGTTCAGTGTAGGAGAAACCAGCATTCACCCTGAGGCCCCGCCCATTCTTGAGTGCGACAAGGGCATAAACACGCATTGTGACTCTCAACATGAGTCCTGTCCTCTAGTAAGTCCTCTCAGTGACTGGACCATTAGATGTCATAATGGGCTTGATATGTCCCTAGGCCTCAATTTTTAACCAGATTTCTGATTGTCCAATCACCACCCCCCCAGGGCTCTACTCTGGAATCCCTCATTTGGTGGGACACCTGAGGTTAAAAAGAAAACAACATCAAAAAAAAAAAAACGGACTTCTTCCATCCCACAGAGTGACCCCAAAAGCTTTGGACTGGGCCAAACCACCAGGGAGTAAGACTCGTCCATTTCCCATGAAGTCACCCAGAAATTTCACGACCATGAGTGACACGATATCCAGAGACAAAAACTTGAGCAAGAGCCTCACACTCGCACTTTTCTCAAATCCCGAAAATTCTCCTCATGGTCAGTAGATAAGTCCTGCCAACCTATGACCTGAAACATAAGCCAAGTTTGTGTTTTCAGACAACTGTCCAAACAGCCCTGGCCTACACAACCTACAGGCTCAGGCCCCTGGAGCCAAACCTGAGGACTGTACTTGCCCTCTCCAAGGGAATTGTGTGTGCCCATTCCAATGGCCACATCCCTTCTAAAAGGATAAACCTCCAAAGTCCCTGATCCATCTCATTAGTGGTGGCTTCCCAGGTAAAACAGGGGCAATCTGAGCCCATCTGAGCACCTACCTGTACTCAGACCCATAGACAGATGTCCCCAGAGGTAAAAAGGAAAGAACAGGCCCCTAGGCACTAATCATATCCATTGCTTTAGTTTCCAGGCATCTCTCCTCAGAGGCCTGGATTTCAAAACCAGCATATGGCTGTTTCTTGACTCACCCATCACAAAACATCTCATCTACCCATGGGAAACTTGCACGTTGGAGCTGTGTCAAAGCCTCTGTTTAGGAGAACACTTCAGGGCCCCAGTGCCACCGCTTTATTCCAAGGTCTCCATCGACACAAAAGCACATTAGGACCCATCCATAGGAGAGTCCATTTCAACTCAGCCTCCTCGGTTGCTCCCCCAGATCCAGCAGATCTAACCTGTCTTGTTTCTAGGAGACAATTGGAATGCGAGGTGGGCTACCCAGCCATGCATCCTTAGAACCCTGCTCAGAATCATTGGCCTGGAGCCAAACAACAGGTCTCAATTGTCCTGCAGAAGACACTTTGCAGTTTGGAGCTTCTCACAAATCCCATCGTGGGAAAACCCCTTTGGCCTCGTGATGCCACCCTTCGTGAAAGGTCCATCAGGGACAGAAACACCAAGTTGAGCGATCGTCTGATCTGCGCCGTGACTTCAGTTGCACGAGATCTCAATTCAGGTCTGTAGATTGTGCCATCGCTGATACAAAATCCAGAGACAAAAACCTGAGCAAGCGCCTCAGACTCGCACTTTCTTCATAACCTGAAGAGTTCTTCTCATGGTTTGTAGATCGGGCCTGCCATACCTACGTCCCCAAACCTAAGCTGAGTTTGTGTTTTCAGACTTCTGTCCTCAAAGTCCAGGGCCACACACCCTCCAGGCTGGGGCCCCTGGAGCCACACATTAGGACTGAGCCTACCAATCCATGGGAATTCTGCCCATTCTATTGTCCAAAATCGTACAAATTAGGAGAAACCTCCAAAGTCCCTGAGGCCATCCCAATCGTGTAGGTCGCCCGGAACAAACAAGGGCTGTCTGACACCAGCTGATAATCTACCTCCACTCATACCATAAATGGATGTCCCCAGAGGAGAAGATTGAACCAGACAGGACCCTAGGCCATAATAGGATCCATTGCCTTGGTTTACAGGCATGTCTCCTCAAAAGCCTGATTCCAATACGAGCATAGGGGTTTTGCTGAGGCACCCAGCAGAACTCATCTCGTCTCCACAAGGAAACCTGTGCATGGGAGCCATGTCCAAAGCATAGGAGAGTACTTCAGGGTCCCGGTGCCACCACCCCATTCCAAGGCCCTCATGGACACAAAAACACATGAGGACCCATCCTCAGGAAAGTCCATTTCAACTCAGCCACCCCGGTTGCTCCCGCAGAACCGTCAGATCTAAACTGTCTTGTTGCTAGGAGACAATTGGAATGCGAGGCTGGCCTCCCAGGCATCCATCCTCGAACGGTGCTCTGGAGTCATTCCATATGGAATGTCCTGAAGCTGTCCAACAGGTCTCAATTGTCCCGCAGAAGGAATCTTTGTAGGGGGCATCCCACAACTCCCAACGTGGGAAAACCTCAATGGCCTCGAGATTCCGCTCCCTTCATGAAGCGGCCGTCATGCATGGAAACTCCAACCTGAGCCAACGTCTGATCCTCGCCCTGACTTCAGATGCATGAGTATTGGTTCAGATCTGCAGGGGGTACCTGCCGTGCCCTCGCCCTGAAACCCAAGTCTAGCTTGTCTTCTCAGACTTCCGTCCTTACACTCCTGACCCCGAAGCCCTCAAGTTTGGCAATTCCGGACCCACAATGCAGCACTCTGCCTGCCCTCTAGAAAAAAATTATTGCCTCATGAGCTGCCCAGGCACCTTCAATGAGGATAAACCTCCACAGCACTCGACTTCACCCAAATTATACAGTCTAACCTGGGCACTAATGCACTGTCGGACACAACCTGAGCCCGGACCTCTTGACCAACACCCGGAAAGCAGACCGCACACTGAGCACATAAGACCGGCCATGGCCTTAGGTCATCATCTTTTCCCTACCTCAGTTTTCAGGCCTCAGAACAGAGACTTTATCTCCAATCACTGCCCAGGGGTGAGTGTGATGCAGAAATCAGAACACCCCCTTACCCATGGTAAGAAACCTTGTGGTTGGCACGTTGTCCAACGTTCAGTGTAGGAGAAACCAGCATTCACCCTGAGGCCCCGCCCATTCTTGAGTGCGACAAGGGCATAAACACGCATTGTGACTCTCAACATGAGTCCTGTCCTCTAGTAAGTCCTCTCAGTGACTGGACCATTAGATGTCATAATGGGCTTGATATGTCCCTAGGCCTCAATTTTTAACCAGATTTCTGATTGTCCAATCACCACCCCCCCAGGGCTCTACTCTGGAATCCCTCATTTGGTGGGACACCTGAGGTTAAAAAGAAAACAACATCAAAAAAAAAAAAACGGACTTCTTCCATCCCACAGAGTGACCCCAAAAGCTTTGGACTGGGCCAAACCACCAGGGAGTAAGACTCGTCCATTTCCCATGAAGTCACCCAGAAATTTCACGACCATGAGTGACACGATATCCAGAGACAAAAACTTGAGCAAGAGCCTCACACTCGCACTTTTCTCAAATCCCGAAAATGCTCCTCATGGTCAGTAGATAAGTCCTGCCAACCTATGACCTGAAACATAAGCCAAGTTTGTGTTTTCAGACAACTGTCCAAACAGCCCTGGCCTACACAACCTACAGGCTCAGGCCCCTGGAGCCAAACCTGAGGACTGTACTTGCCCTCTCCAAGGGAATTGTGTGTGCCCATTCCAATGGCCACATCCCTTCTAAAAGGATAAACCTCCAAAGTCCCTGATCCATCTCATTAGTGGTGGCTTCCCAGGTAAAACAGGGGCAATCTGAGCCCATCTGAGCACCTACCTGTACTCAGACCCATAGACAGATGTCCCCAGAGGTAAAAAGGAAAGAACAGGCCCCTAGGCACTAATCATATCCATTGCTTTAGTTTCCAGGCATCTCTCCTCAGAGGCCTGGATTTCAAAACCAGCATATGGCTGTTTCTTGACTCACCCATCACAAAACATCTCATCTACCCATGGGAAACTTGCACGTTGGAGCTGTGTCAAAGCCTCTGTTTAGGAGAACACTTCAGGGCCCCAGTGCCACCGCTTTATTCCAAGGTCTCCATCGACACAAAAGCACATTAGGACCCATCCATAGGAGAGTCCATTTCAACTCAGCCTCCTCGGTTGCTCCCCCAGATCCAGCAGATCTAACCTGTCTTGTTTCTAGGAGACAATTGGAATGCGAGGTGGGCTACCCAGCCATGCATCCTTAGAACCCTGCTCAGAATCATTGGCCTGGAGCCAAACAACAGGTCTCAATTGTCCTGCAGAAGACACTTTGCAGTTTGGAGCTTCTCACAAATCCCATCGTGGGAAAACCCCTTTGGCCTCGTGATGCCACCCTTCGTGAAAGGTCCATCAGGGACAGAAACACCAACTTGAGCGATCGTCTGATCTGCGCCGTGACTTCAGTTGCACGAGATCTCAATTCAGGTCTGTAGATTGTGCCATCGCTGATACAAAATCCAGAGACAAAAACCTGAGCAAGCGCCTCAGACTCGCACTTTCTTCATAACCTGAAGAGTTCTTCTCATGGTTTGTAGATCGGGCCTGCCATACCTACGTCCCCAAACCTAAGCTGAGTTTGTGTTTTCAGACTTCTGTCCTCAAAGTCCAGGGCCACACACCCTCCAGGCTGGGGCCCCTGGAGCCACACATTAGGACTGAGCCTACCAATCCATGGGAATTCTGCCCATTCTATTGTCCAAAATCGTACAAATTAGGAGAAACCTCCAAAGTCCCTGAGGCCATCCCAATCGTGTAGGTCGCCCGGAACAAACAAGGGCTGTCTGACACCAGCTGATAATCTACCTCCACTCATACCATAAATGGATGTCCCCAGAGGAGAAGATTGAACCAGACAGGACCCTAGGCCATAATAGGATCCATTGCCTTGGTTTACAGGCATGTCTCCTCAAAAGCCTGATTCCAATACGAGCATAGGGGTTTTGCTGAGGCACCCAGCAGAACTCATCTCGTCTCCACAAGGAAACCTGTGCATGGGAGCCATGTCCAAAGCATAGGAGAGTACTTCAGGGTCCCGGTGCCACCACCCCATTCCAAGGCCCTCATGGACACAAAAACACATGAGGACCCATCCTCAGGAAAGTCCATTTCAACTCAGCCACCCCGGTTGCTCCCGCAGAACCGTCAGATCTAAACTGTCTTGTTGCTAGGAGACAATTGGAATGCGAGGCTGGCCTCCCAGGCATCCATCCTCGAACGGTGCTCTGGAGTCATTCCATATGGAATGTCCTGAAGCTGTCCAACAGGTCTCAATTGTCCCGCAGAAGGAATCTTTGTAGGGGGCATCCCACAACTCCCAACGTGGGAAAACCTCAATGGCCTCGAGATTCCGCTCCCTTCATGAAGCGGCCGTCATGCACGGAAACTCCAACCTGAGCCAACGTCTGATCCTCGCCCTGACTTCAGATGCATGAGTATTGGTTCAGATCTGCAGGGGGTACCTGCCGTGCCCTCGCCCTGAAACCCAAGTCTAGCTTGTCTTCTCAGACTTCCGTCCTTACACTCCTGACCCCGAAGCCCTCAAGTTTGGCAATTCCGGACCCACAATGCAGCACTCTGCCTGCCCTCTAGAAAAAAATTATTACCTCATGAGCTGCCCAGGCACCTTCAATGAGGATAAACCTCCACAGCACTCGACTTCACCCAAATTATACAGTCTAACCTGGGCACTAATGCACTGTCGGACACAACCTGAGCCCGGACCTCTTGACCAACACCCGGAAAGCAGACCGCACACTGAGCACATAAGACCGGCCATGGCCTTAGGTCATCATCTTTTCCCTACCTCAGTTTTCAGGCCTCAGAACAGAGACTTTATCTCCAATCACTGCCCAGGGGTGAGTGTGATGCAGAAATCAGAACACCCCCTTACCCATGGTAAGAAACCTTGTGGTTGGCACGTTGTCCAACGTTCAGTGTAGGAGAAACCAGCATTCACCCTGAGGCCCCGCCCATTCTTGAGTGCGACAAGGGCATAAACACGCATTGTGACTCTCAACATGAGTCCTGTCCTCTAGTAAGTCCTCTCAGTGACTGGACCATTAGATGTCATAATGGGCTTGATATGTCCCTAGGCCTCAATTTTTAACCAGATTTCTGATTGTCCAATCACCACCCCCCCAGGGCTCTACTCTGGAATCCCTCATTTGGTGGGACACCTGAGGTTAAAAAGAAAACAACATCAAAAAAAAAAAAACGGACTTCTTCCATCCCACAGAGTGACCCCAAAAGCTTTGGACTGGGCCAAACCACCAGGGAGTAAGACTCGTCCATTTCCCATGAAGTCACCCAGAAATTTCACGACCATGAGTGACACGATATCCAGAGACAAAAACTTGAGCAAGAGCCTCACACTCGCACTTTTCTCAAATCCCGAAAATGCTCCTCATGGTCTGTAGATAAGTCCTGCCAACCTATGACCTGAAACATAAGCCAAGTTTGTGTTTTCAGACAACTGTCCAAACAGCCCTGGCCTACACAACCTACAGGCTCAGGCCCCTGGAGCCAAACCTGAGGACTGTACTTGCCCTCTCCAAGGGAATTGTGTGTGCCCATTCCAATGGCCACATCCCTTCTAAAAGGATAAACCTCCAAAGTCCCTGATCCATCTCATTAGTGGTGGCTTCCCAGGTAAAACAGGGGCAATCTGAGCCCATCTGAGCACCTACCTGTACTCAGACCCATAGACAGATGTCCCCAGAGGTAAAAAGGAAAGAACAGGCCCCTAGGCACTAATCATATCCATTGCTTTAGTTTCCAGGCATCTCTCCTCAGAGGCCTGGATTTCAAAACCAGCATATGGCTGTTTCTTGACTCACCCATCACAAAACATCTCATCTACCCATGGGAAACTTGCACGTTGGAGCTGTGTCAAAGCCTCTGTTTAGGAGAACACTTCAGGGCCCCAGTGCCACCGCTTTATTCCAAGGTCTCCATCGACACAAAAGCACATTAGGACCCATCCATAGGAGAGTCCATTTCAACTCAGCCTCCTCGGTTGCTCCCCCAGATCCAGCAGATCTAACCTGTCTTGTTTCTAGGAGACAATTGGAATGCGAGGTGGGCTACCCAGCCATGCATCCTTAGAACCCTGCTCAGAATCATTGGCCTGGAGCCAAACAACAGGTCTCAATTGTCCTGCAGAAGACACTTTGCAGTTTGGAGCTTCTCACAAATCCCATCGTGGGAAAACCCCTTTGGCCTCGTGATGCCACCCTTCGTGAAAGGTCCATCAGGGACAGAAACACCAACTTGAGCGATCGTCTGATCTGCGCCGTGACTTCAGTTGCACGAGATCTCAATTCAGGTCTGTAGATTGTGCCATCGCTGATACAAAATCCAGAGACAAAAACCTGAGCAAGCGCCTCAGACTCGCACTTTCTTCATAACCTGAAGAGTTCTTCTCATGGTTTGTAGATCGGGCCTGCCATACCTACGTCCCCAAACCTAAGCTGAGTTTGTGTTTTCAGACTTCTGTCCTCAAAGTCCAGGGCCACACACCCTCCAGGCTGGGGCCCCTGGAGCCACACATTAGGACTGAGCCTACCAATCCATGGGAATTCTGCCCATTCTATTGTCCAAAATCGTACAAATTAGGAGAAACCTCCAAAGTCCCTGAGGCCATCCCAATCGTGTAGGTCGCCCGGAACAAACAAGGGCTGTCTGACACCAGCTGATAATCTACCTCCACTCATACCATAAATGGATGTCCCCAGAGGAGAAGATTGAACCAGACAGGACCCTAGGCCATAATAGGATCCATTGCCTTGGTTTACAGGCATGTCTCCTCAAAAGCCTGATTCCAATACGAGCATAGGGGTTTTGCTGAGGCACCCAGCAGAACTCATCTCGTCTCCACAAGGAAACCTGTGCATGGGAGCCATGTCCAAAGCATAGGAGAGTACTTCAGGGTCCCGGTGCCACCGCCCCATTCCAAGGCCCTCATGGACACAAAAACACATGAGGACCCATCCTCAGGAAAGTCCATTTCAACTCAGCCACCCCGGTTGCTCCCGCAGAACCATCAGATCTAAACTGTCTTGTTGCTAGGAGACAATTGGAATGCGAGGCTGGCCTCCCAGGCATCCATCCTCGAACGGTGCTCTGGAGTCATTCCATATGGAATGTCCTGAAGCTGTCCAACAGGTCTCAATTGTCCCGCAGAAGGAATCTTTGTAGGGGGCATCCCACAACTCCCAACGTGGGAAAACCTCAATGGCCTCGAGATTCCGCTCCCTTCATGAAGCGGCCGTCATGCACGGAAACTCCAACCTGAGCCAACGTCTGATCCTCGCCCTGACTTCAGATGCATGAGTATTGGTTCAGATCTGCAGGGGGTACCTGCCGTGCCCTCGCCCTGAAACCCAAGTCTAGCTTGTCTTCTCAGACTTCCGTCCTTACACTCCTGACCCCGAAGCCCTCAAGTTTGGCAATTCCGGTCCCACAATGCAGCACTCTGCCTGCCCTCTAGAAAAAAATTATTGCCTCATGAGCTGCCCAGGCACCTTCAATGAGGATAAACCTCCACAGCACTCGACTTCACCCAAATTATACAGTCTAACCTGGGCACTAATGCACTGTCGGACACAACCTGAGCCCGGACCTCTTGACCAACACCCGGAAAGCAGACCGCACACTGAGCACATAAGACCGGCCATGGCCTTAGGTCATCATCTTTTCCCTACCTCAGTTTTCAGGCCTCAGAACAGAGACTTTATCTCCAATCACTGCCCAGGGGTGAGTGTGATGCAGAAATCAGAACACCCCCTTACCCATGGTAAGAAACCTTGTGGTTGGCACGTTGTCCAACGTTCAGTGTAGGAGAAACCAGCATTCACCCTGAGGCCCCGCCCATTCTTGAGTGCGACAAGGGCATAAACACGCATTGTGACTCTCAACATGAGTCCTGTCCTCTAGTAAGTCCTCTCAGTGACTGGACCATTAGATGTCATAATGGGCTTGATATGTCCCTAGGCCTCAATTTTTAACCAGATTTCTGATTGTCCAATCACCACCCCCCCAGGGCTCTACTCTGGAATCCCTCATTTGGTGGGACACCTGAGGTTAAAAAGAAAACAACATCAAAAAAAAAAAAACGGACTTCTTCCATCCCACAGAGTGACCCCAAAAGCTTTGGACTGGGCCAAACCACCAGGGAGTAAGACTCGTCCATTTCCCATGAAGTCACCCAGAAATTTCACGACCATGAGTGACACGATATCCAGAGACAAAAACTTGAGCAAGAGCCTCACACTCGCACTTTTCTCAAATCCCGAAAATTCTCCTCATGGTCTGTAGATAAGTCCTGCCAACCTATGACTTGAAACATAAGCCAAGTTTGTGTTTTCAGACAACTGTCCAAACAGCCCTGGCCTACACAACCTACAGGCTCAGGCCCCTGGAGCCAAACCTGAGGACTGTACTTGCCCTCTCCAAGGGAATTGTGTGTGCCCATTCCAATGGCCACATCCCTTCTAAAAGGATAAACCTCCAAAGTCCCTGATCCATCTCATTAGTGGTGGCTTCCCAGGTAAAACAGGGGCAATCTGAGCCCATCTGAGCACCTACCTGTACTCAGACCCATAGACAGATGTCCCCAGAGGTAAAAAGGAAAGAACAGGCCCCTAGGCACTAATCATATCCATTGCTTTAGTTTCCAGGCATCTCTCCTCAGAGGCCTGGATTTCAAAACCAGCATATGGCTGTTTCTTGACTCACCCATCACAAAACATCTCATCTACCCATGGGAAACTTGCACGTTGGAGCTATGTCAAAGCCTCTGTTTAGGAGAACACTTCAGGGCCCCAGTGCCACCGCTTTATTCCAAGGTCTCCATCGACACAAAAGCACATTAGGACCCATCCATAGGAGAGTCCATTTCAACTCAGCCTCCTCGGTTGCTCCCCCAGATCCAGCAGATCTAAACTGTCTTGTTTCTAGGAGACAATTGGAATGCGAGGTGGGCTACCCAGCCATGCATCCTTAGAACCCTGCTCAGAATCATTGGCCTGGAGCCAAACAACAGGTCTCAATTGTCCTGCAGAAGACACTTTGCAGTTTGGAGCTTCTCACAAATCCCATCGTGGGAAAACGCCTTTGGCCTCGTGATGCCACCCTTCGTGAAAGGCCCATCAGGGACAGAAACACCAACTTGAGCGATCGTCTGATCTGCGCCGTGACTTCAGATGCACGAGATCTCAATTCAGGTCTGTAGATTGTGCCATCGCTGATACAAAATCCAGAGACAAAAACCTGAGCAAGCGCCTCAGACTCGCACTTTCTTCATAACCTGAAGAGTTCTTCTCATGGTTTGTAGATCGGGCCTGCCATACCTACGTCCCCAAACCTAAGCTGAGTTTGTGTTTTCAGACTTCTGTCCTCAAAGTCTAGGGCCACACACCCTCCAGGCTGGGGCCCCTGGAGCCACACATTAGGACTGAGCCTACCAATCCATGGGAATTCTGCCCATTCTATTGTCCAAAATCGTACAAATTAGGAGAAACGTCCAAAGTCCCTGAGGCCATCCCAATCGTGTAGGTCGCCCGGAACAAACAAGGGCTGTCTGACACCAGCTGATAATCTACCTCCACTCATACCATAAATGGATGTCCCCAGAGGAGAAGATTGAACCAGACAGGACCCTAGGCCATAATAGGATCCATTGCCTTGGTTTACAGGCATGTCTCCTCAAAAGCCTGATTCCAATACGAGCATAGGGGTTTTGCTGAGGCACCCACCAGAACTCATCTCGTCTCCACAAGGAAACCTGTGCATGGGAGCCATGTCCAAAGCATAGGAGAGTACTTCTGGGTCCCGGTGCCAACGCCCCATTCCAAGGCTCTCATGGACACAAAAACACATTAGGACCCATCCTCAGGAAAGTCCATTTCAACTCTGCCACCCCGGTTGCTCCCGCAAAGCCATCAGATCTAAACTGTCTTGTTGCTAGGAGACAATTGGAATGCGAGGTGGGCTACCCAGCCATGCATCCTTAGAACCCTGCTCAGAATCATTGGCCTGGAGCCAAACAAGAGGTCTCAATTGTCCTGCAGAAGACACTTTGCAGTTTGGAGCTTCTCACAAATCCCATCGTGGGAAAACCCCTTTGGCCTCGTGATGCCACCCTTCGTGAAAGGTCCATCAGGGAAAGAAACACCAAGTTGAGCGATCGTCTGATCTGCGCCGTGACTTCAGATGCAAGAGTTCTCAATTCAGGTCTGTAGATTGTGCCATCGCTGATACAAAATCCAGAGACAAAAACCTGAGCAAGCGCCTCAGACTCGCACTTTCTTCATAACCTGAAGAGTTCTTCTCATGGTTTGTAGATCAGGCCTGCCATACCTACGTCCCCAAACTTAAGCTGAGTTTGTGTTTTCAGACTTCTGTCCTCAAAGTCCAGGGCCACACACCCTCCAGGCTGGGGCCCCTGGAGCCACACATTAGGACTGAGCCTACCAATCCATGGGAATTCTGCCCATTCTATTGTCCAAAATCGTACAAATTAGGAGAAACCTCCAAAGTCCCTGAGGCCATCCCAATCGTGTAGGTCGCCCGGAACAAACAAGGGCTGTCTGACACCAGCTGATAATCTACCTCCACTCATACCATAAATGGATGTCCCCAGAGGAGAAGATTGAACCAGACAGGACCCTAGGCCATAATAGGATCCATTGCCTTGGTTTACAGGCATGTCTCCTCAAAAGCCTGATTCCAATACGAGCATAGGGGTTTTGCTGAGGCACCCACCAGAACTCATCTCGTCTCCACAAGGAAACCTGTGCATGGGAGCCATGTCCAAAGCATAGGAGAGTACTTCTGGGTCCCGGTGCCACCGCCCCATTCCAAGGCTCTCATGGACACAAAAACACATTAGGACCCATCATCAGGAAAGTCCATTTCAACTCTGCCACCCCGGTTGCTCCCGCAGAGCCATCAGATCTAAACTGTCTTGTTGCTAGGAGACAATTGGAATGCGAGGCGTGCTTCCCAGGCATCCATCCGCGAACGGTGCTCTGGAATCATTCCATATGGGATGTCCTGGAGCTGTCCAACAGGTCTCAATTGTCTCGCAGAAGGAATCCTTGAAGGGGGCATCCCACAACTCCCAACGTGGGAAAACCTCAATGGCCTCGAGATTCCGCTCCCTTCATGAAGCGGCCGTCATGCACGGAAACTCCAACCTGATCCAACGTCTGATCCTTGCCCTGACTTCAGATGCATGATTATTGGTTCAGATCGGCAGGGGGTACCTGCCGTGCCCTCGCCCTGATACCCAAGTCTAGCTTTTCTTCTCAGACTTCCGTCCTCAACTCATGGCCCCGAAGCCCTCAAGTTTGGCAATTCCGGACCCACAATGCAGCACTCTGCCTGCCCTCTAGAAAAAAATTATTGCCTCATGAGCTGCCCAGGCACCTTCAATGAGGATAAACCTCCACAGCACTCGACTTCACCCAAATTATATAGTCTAACCTGGGCACTAATGCACTGTCAGACACAACCTGAGCCCGGACCTCCTGAACAACACCCGGAAAGCAGACCGCACACTGAGCACATAAGACCGGCCATGGCCTTAGGTCATCATCTTTTCCCTACCTCAGTTTTCAGGCCTCAGAACCGAGACATTATCTCCAATCACTGCCCAGGGGTGAGTTTGATGCAGAAATTAGAACACCTCCTTACCCATGTTAAGAAACCATGTGGTTGGCACGTTGTCCAACCTTCAGTGTAGGAGAAACCAGCATTCACCCTGAGGCCCCGCCCATTCTTGAGTGCGACAAGGGCATAAACACGCATTGTGACTCTCAACATGAGTCCTGTCCTCTAGTAAGTCCTCTCAGTGACTGGACCATTAGATGTCATAATGGGCTTGATATGTCCCTAGGCCTCAATTTTTAACCAGATTTCTGATTGTCCAATCACCACCCCCCCAGGGCTCTACTCTGGAATCCCTCATTTGGTGGGACACCTGAGGTTAAAAAGAAAACAACATCAAAAAAAAAAAAAAAAACGGACTTCTTCCATCCCACAGAGTGACCCCAAAAGCTTTGGACTGGGCCAAACCACCAGGGAGTAAGACTCGTCCATTTCCCATGAAGTCACCCAGAAATTTCACGACCATGAGTGACACGATATCCAGAGACAAAAACTTGAGCAAGAGCCTCACACTCGCACTTTTCTCAAATCCCGAAAATTCTCCTCATGGTCTGTAGATAAGTCCTGCCAACCTATGACTTGAAACATAAGCCAAGTTTGTGTTTTCAGACAACTGTCCAAACAGCCCTGGCCTACACAACCTACAGGCTCAGGCCCCTGGAGCCAAACCTGAGGACTGTACTTGCCCTCTCCAAGGGAATTGTGTGTGCCCATTCCAATGGCCACATCCCTTCTAAAAGGATAAACCTCCAAAGTCCCTGATCCATCTCATTAGTGGTGGCTTCCCAGGTAAAACAGGGGCAATCTGAGCCCATCTGAGCACCTACCTGTACTCAGACCCATAGACAGATGTCCCCAGAGGTAAAAAGGAAAGAACAGGCCCCTAGGCACTAATCATATCCATTGCTTTAGTTTCCAGGCATCTCTCCTCAGAGGCCTGGATTTCAAAACCAGCATATGGCTGTTTCTTGACTCACCCATCACAAAACATCTCATCTACCCATGGGAAACTTGCACGTTGGAGCTATGTCAAAGCCTCTGTTTAGGAGAACACTTCAGGGCCCCAGTGCCACCGCTTTATTCCAAGGTCTCCATCGACACAAAAGCACATTAGGACCCATCCATAGGAGAGTCCATTTCAACTCAGCCTCCTCGGTTGCTCCCCCAGATCCAGCAGATCTAAACTGTCTTGTTTCTAGGAGACAATTGGAATGCGAGGTGGGCTACCCAGCCATGCATCCTTAGAACCCTGCTCAGAATCATTGGCCTGGAGCCAAACAACAGGTCTCAATTGTCCTGCAGAAGACACTTTGCAGTTTGGAGCTTCTCACAAATCCCATCGTGGGAAAACGCCTTTGGCCTCGTGATGCCACCCTTCGTGAAAGGCCCATCAGGGACAGAAACACCAACTTGAGCGATCGTCTGATCTGCGCCGTGACTTCAGATGCACGAGATCTCAATTCAGGTCTGTAGATTGTGCCATCGCTGATACAAAATCCAGAGACAAAAACCTGAGCAAGCGCCTCAGACTCGCACTTTCTTCATAACCTGAAGAGTTCTTCTCATGGTTTGTAGATCGGGCCTGCCATACCTACGTCCCCAAACCTAAGCTGAGTTTGTGTTTTCAGACTTCTGTCCTCAAAGTCTAGGGCCACACACCCTCCAGGCTGGGGCCCCTGGAGCCACACATTAGGACTGAGCCTACCAATCCATGGGAATTCTGCCCATTCTATTGTCCAAAATCGTACAAATTAGGAGAAACGTCCAAAGTCCCTGAGGCCATCCCAATCGTGTAGGTCGCCCGGAACAAACAAGGGCTGTCTGACACCAGCTGATAATCTACCTCCACTCATACCATAAATGGATGTCCCCAGAGGAGAAGATTGAACCAGACAGGACCCTAGGCCATAATAGGATCCATTGCCTTGGTTTACAGGCATGTCTCCTCAAAAGCCTGATTCCAATACGAGCATAGGGGTTTTGCTGAGGCACCCACCAGAACTCATCTCGTCTCCACAAGGAAACCTGTGCATGGGAGCCATGTCCAAAGCATAGGAGAGTACTTCTGGGTCCCGGTGCCAACGCCCCATTCCAAGGCTCTCATGGACACAAAAACACATTAGGACCCATCCTCAGGAAAGTCCATTTCAACTCTGCCACCCCGGTTGCTCCCGCAAAGCCATCAGATCTAAACTGTCTTGTTGCTAGGAGACAATTGGAATGCGAGGTGGGCTACCCAGCCATGCATCCTTAGAACCCTGCTCAGAATCATTGGCCTGGAGCCAAACAAGAGGTCTCAATTGTCCTGCAGAAGACACTTTGCAGTTTGGAGCTTCTCACAAATCCCATCGTGGGAAAACCCCTTTGGCCTCGTGATGCCACCCTTCGTGAAAGGTCCATCAGGGAAAGAAACACCAAGTTGAGCGATCGTCTGATCTGCGCCGTGACTTCAGATGCAAGAGTTCTCAATTCAGGTCTGTAGATTGTGCCATCGCTGATACAAAATCCAGAGACAAAAACCTGAGCAAGCGCCTCAGACTCGCACTTTCTTCATAACCTGAAGAGTTCTTCTCATGGTTTGTAGATCAGGCCTGCCATACCTACGTCCCCAAACTTAAGCTGAGTTTGTGTTTTCAGACTTCTGTCCTCAAAGTCCAGGGCCACACACCCTCCAGGCTGGGGCCCCTGGAGCCACACATTAGGACTGAGCCTACCAATCCATGGGAATTCTGCCCATTCTATTGTCCAAAATCGTACAAATTAGGAGAAACCTCCAAAGTCCCTGAGGCCATCCCAATCGTGTAGGTCGCCCGGAACAAACAAGGGCTGTCTGACACCAGCTGATAATCTACCTCCACTCATACCATAAATGGATGTCCCCAGAGGAGAAGATTGAACCAGACAGGACCCTAGGCCATAATAGGATCCATTGCCTTGGTTTACAGGCATGTCTCCTCAAAAGCCTGATTCCAATACGAGCATAGGGGTTTTGCTGAGGCACCCACCAGAACTCATCTCGTCTCCACAAGGAAACCTGTGCATGGGAGCCATGTCCAAAGCATAGGAGAGTACTTCTGGGTCCCGGTGCCACCGCCCCATTCCAAGGCTCTCATGGACACAAAAACACATTAGGACCCATCATCAGGAAAGTCCATTTCAACTCTGCCACCCCGGTTGCTCCCGCAGAGCCATCAGATCTAAACTGTCTTGTTGCTAGGAGACAATTGGAATGCGAGGCGTGCTTCCCAGGCATCCATCCGCGAACGGTGCTCTGGAATCATTCCATATGGGATGTCCTGGAGCTGTCCAACAGGTCTCAATTGTCTCGCAGAAGGAATCCTTGAAGGGGGCATCCCACAACTCCCAACGTGGGAAAACCTCAATGGCCTCGAGATTCCGCTCCCTTCATGAAGCGGCCGTCATGCACGGAAACTCCAACCTGATCCAACGTCTGATCCTTGCCCTGACTTCAGATGCATGATTATTGGTTCAGATCGGCAGGGGGTACCTGCCGTGCCCTCGCCCTGATACCCAAGTCTAGCTTTTCTTCTCAGACTTCCGTCCTCAACTCATGGCCCCGAAGCCCTCAAGTTTGGCAATTCCGGACCCACAATGCAGCACTCTGCCTGCCCTCTAGAAAAAAATTATTGCCTCATGAGCTGCCCAGGCACCTTCAATGAGGATAAACCTCCACAGCACTCGACTTCACCCAAATTATATAGTCTAACCTGGGCACTAATGCACTGTCAGACACAACCTGAGCCCGGACCTCCTGAACAACACCCGGAAAGCAGACCGCACACTGAGCACATAAGACCGGCCATGGCCTTAGGTCATCATCTTTTCCCTACCTCAGTTTTCAGGCCTCAGAACCGAGACATTATCTCCAATCACTGCCCAGGGGTGAGTTTGATGCAGAAATTAGAACACCTCCTTACCCATGTTAAGAAACCATGTGGTTGGCACGTTGTCCAACCTTCAGTGTAGGAGAAACCAGCATTCACCCTGAGGCCCCGCCCATTCTTGAGTGCGACAAGGGCATAAACACGCATTGTGACTCTCAACATGAGTCCTGTCCTCTAGTAAGTCCTCTCAGTGACTGGACCATTAGATGTCATAATGGGCTTGATATGTCCCTAGGCCTCAATTTTTAACCAGATTTCTGATTGTCCAATCACCACCCCCCCAGGGCTCTACTCTGGAATCCCTCATTTGGTGGGACACCTGAGGTTAAAAAGAAAACAACATCAAAAAAAAAAAAAAAAACGGACTTCTTCCATCCCACAGAGTGACCCCAAAAGCTTTGGACTGGGCCAAACCACCAGGGAGTAAGACTCGTCCATTTCCCATGAAGTCACCCAGAAATTTCACGACCATGAGTGACACGATATCCAGAGACAAAAACTTGAGCAAGAGCCTCACACTCGCACTTTTCTCAAATCCCGAAAATTCTCCTCATGGTCTGTAGATAAGTCCTGCCAACCTATGACTTGAAACATAAGCCAAGTTTGTGTTTTCAGACAACTGTCCAAACAGCCCTGGCCTACACAACCTACAGGCTCAGGCCCCTGGAGCCAAACCTGAGGACTGTACTTGCCCTCTCCAAGGGAATTGTGTGTGCCCATTCCAATGGCCACATCCCTTCTAAAAGGATAAACCTCCAAAGTCCCTGATCCATCTCATTAGTGGTGGCTTCCCAGGTAAAACAGGGGCAATCTGAGCCCATCTGAGCACCTACCTGTACTCAGACCCATAGACAGATGTCCCCAGAGGTAAAAAGGAAAGAACAGGCCCCTAGGCACTAATCATATCCATTGCTTTAGTTTCCAGGCATCTCTCCTCAGAGGCCTGGATTTCAAAACCAGCATATGGCTGTTTCTTGACTCACCCATCACAAAACATCTCATCTACCCATGGGAAACTTGCACGTTGGAGCTATGTCAAAGCCTCTGTTTAGGAGAACACTTCAGGGCCCCAGTGCCACCGCTTTATTCCAAGGTCTCCATCGACACAAAAGCACATTAGGACCCATCCATAGGAGAGTCCATTTCAACTCAGCCTCCTCGGTTGCTCCCCCAGATCCAGCAGATCTAAACTGTCTTGTTTCTAGGAGACAATTGGAATGCGAGGTGGGCTACCCAGCCATGCATCCTTAGAACCCTGCTCAGAATCATTGGCCTGGAGCCAAACAACAGGTCTCAATTGTCCTGCAGAAGACACTTTGCAGTTTGGAGCTTCTCACAAATCCCATCGTGGGAAAACGCCTTTGGCCTCGTGATGCCACCCTTCGTGAAAGGCCCATCAGGGACAGAAACACCAACTTGAGCGATCGTCTGATCTGCGCCGTGACTTCAGATGCACGAGATCTCAATTCAGGTCTGTAGATTGTGCCATCGCTGATACAAAATCCAGAGACAAAAACCTGAGCAAGCGCCTCAGACTCGCACTTTCTTCATAACCTGAAGAGTTCTTCTCATGGTTTGTAGATCGGGCCTGCCATACCTACGTCCCCAAACCTAAGCTGAGTTTGTGTTTTCAGACTTCTGTCCTCAAAGTCTAGGGCCACACACCCTCCAGGCTGGGGCCCCTGGAGCCACACATTAGGACTGAGCCTACCAATCCATGGGAATTCTGCCCATTCTATTGTCCAAAATCGTACAAATTAGGAGAAACGTCCAAAGTCCCTGAGGCCATCCCAATCGTGTAGGTCGCCCGGAACAAACAAGGGCTGTCTGACACCAGCTGATAATCTACCTCCACTCATACCATAAATGGATGTCCCCAGAGGAGAAGATTGAACCAGACAGGACCCTAGGCCATAATAGGATCCATTGCCTTGGTTTACAGGCATGTCTCCTCAAAAGCCTGATTCCAATACGAGCATAGGGGTTTTGCTGAGGCACCCACCAGAACTCATCTCGTCTCCACAAGGAAACCTGTGCATGGGAGCCATGTCCAAAGCATAGGAGAGTACTTCTGGGTCCCGGTGCCAACGCCCCATTCCAAGGCTCTCATGGACACAAAAACACATTAGGACCCATCCTCAGGAAAGTCCATTTCAACTCTGCCACCCCGGTTGCTCCCGCAAAGCCATCAGATCTAAACTGTCTTGTTGCTAGGAGACAATTGGAATGCGAGGTGGGCTACCCAGCCATGCATCCTTAGAACCCTGCTCAGAATCATTGGCCTGGAGCCAAACAAGAGGTCTCAATTGTCCTGCAGAAGACACTTTGCAGTTTGGAGCTTCTCACAAATCCCATCGTGGGAAAACCCCTTTGGCCTCGTGATGCCACCCTTCGTGAAAGGTCCATCAGGGAAAGAAACACCAAGTTGAGCGATCGTCTGATCTGCGCCGTGACTTCAGATGCAAGAGTTCTCAATTCAGGTCTGTAGATTGTGCCATCGCTGATACAAAATCCAGAGACAAAAACCTGAGCAAGCGCCTCAGACTCGCACTTTCTTCATAACCTGAAGAGTTCTTCTCATGGTTTGTAGATCAGGCCTGCCATACCTACGTCCCCAAACTTAAGCTGAGTTTGTGTTTTCAGACTTCTGTCCTCAAAGTCCAGGGCCACACACCCTCCAGGCTGGGGCCCCTGGAGCCACACATTAGGACTGAGCCTACCAATCCATGGGAATTCTGCCCATTCTATTGTCCAAAATCGTACAAATTAGGAGAAACCTCCAAAGTCCCTGAGGCCATCCCAATCGTGTAGGTCGCCCGGAACAAACAAGGGCTGTCTGACACCAGCTGATAATCTACCTCCACTCATACCATAAATGGATGTCCCCAGAGGAGAAGATTGAACCAGACAGGACCCTAGGCCATAATAGGATCCATTGCCTTGGTTTACAGGCATGTCTCCTCAAAAGCCTGATTCCAATACGAGCATAGGGGTTTTGCTGAGGCACCCACCAGAACTCATCTCGTCTCCACAAGGAAACCTGTGCATGGGAGCCATGTCCAAAGCATAGGAGAGTACTTCTGGGTCCCGGTGCCACCGCCCCATTCCAAGGCTCTCATGGACACAAAAACACATTAGGACCCATCATCAGGAAAGTCCATTTCAACTCTGCCACCCCGGTTGCTCCCGCAGAGCCATCAGATCTAAACTGTCTTGTTGCTAGGAGACAATTGGAATGCGAGGCGTGCTTCCCAGGCATCCATCCGCGAACGGTGCTCTGGAATCATTCCATATGGGATGTCCTGGAGCTGTCCAACAGGTCTCAATTGTCTCGCAGAAGGAATCCTTGAAGGGGGCATCCCACAACTCCCAACGTGGGAAAACCTCAATGGCCTCGAGATTCCGCTCCCTTCATGAAGCGGCCGTCATGCACGGAAACTCCAACCTGATCCAACGTCTGATCCTTGCCCTGACTTCAGATGCATGATTATTGGTTCAGATCGGCAGGGGGTACCTGCCGTGCCCTCGCCCTGATACCCAAGTCTAGCTTTTCTTCTCAGACTTCCGTCCTCAACTCATGGCCCCGAAGCCCTCAAGTTTGGCAATTCCGGACCCACAATGCAGCACTCTGCCTGCCCTCTAGAAAAAAATTATTGCCTCATGAGCTGCCCAGGCACCTTCAATGAGGATAAACCTCCACAGCACTCGACTTCACCCAAATTATATAGTCTAACCTGGGCACTAATGCACTGTCAGACACAACCTGAGCCCGGACCTCCTGAACAACACCCGGAAAGCAGACCGCACACTGAGCACATAAGACCGGCCATGGCCTTAGGTCATCATCTTTTCCCTACCTCAGTTTTCAGGCCTCAGAACCGAGACATTATCTCCAATCACTGCCCAGGGGTGAGTTTGATGCAGAAATTAGAACACCTCCTTACCCATGTTAAGAAACCATGTGGTTGGCACGTTGTACAACCTTCAGTGTAGGAGAAACCAGCATTCACCCTGAGGCCCCGCCCATTCTTGAGTGCGACAAGGGCATAAACACGCATTGTGACTCTCAACATGAGTCCTGTCCTCTAGTAAGTCCTCTCAGTGACTGGACCATTAGATGTCATAATGGGCTTGATATGTCCCTAGGCCTCAATTTTTAACCAGATTTCTGATTGTCCAATCACCACCCCCCCAGGGCTCTACTCTGGAATCCCTCATTTGGTGGGACACCTGAGGTTAAAAAGAAAACAACATCAAAAAAAAAAAAAAAAACGGACTTCTTCCATCCCACAGAGTGACCCCAAAAGCTTTGGACTGGGCCAAACCACCAGGGAGTAAGACTCATCCATTTCCCATGAAGTCACCCAGAAATTTCACGACCATGAGTGACACGATATCCAGAGACAAAAACTTGAGCAAGAGCCTCACACTCGCACTTTTCTCAAATCCCGAAAATTCTCCTCATGGTCTGTAGATAAGTCCTGCCAACCTATGACTTGAAACATAAGCCAAGTTTGTGTTTTCAGACAACTGTCCAAACAGCCCTGGCCTACACAACCTACAGGCTCAGGCCCCTGGAGCCAAACCTGAGGACTGTACTTGCCCTCTCCAAGGGAATTGTGTGTGCCCATTCCAATGGCCACATCCCTTCTAAAAGGATAAACCTCCAAAGTCCCTGATCCATCTCATTAGTGGTGGCTTCCCAGGTAAAACAGGGGCAATCTGAGCCCATCTGAGCACCTACCTGTACTCAGACCCATAGACAGATGTCCCCAGAGGTAAAAAGGAAAGAACAGGCCCCTAGGCACTAATCATATCCATTGCTTTAGTTTCCAGGCATCTCTCCTCAGAGGCCTGGATTTCAAAACCAGCATATGGCTGTTTCTTGACTCACCCATCACAAAACATCTCATCTACCCATGGGAAACTTGCACGTTGGAGCTATGTCAAAGCCTCTGTTTAGGAGAACACTTCAGGGCCCCAGTGCCACCGCTTTATTCCAAGGTCTCCATAGACACAAAAGCACATTAGGACCCATCCCCAGGTGTGTCCATTTCAACTCAGCGTCCTCAGTTGCTCCCCACAGATCCAGGAGATCTAACCTGTCTTGTTGCTAGGAGACAATTGGAATGCGAGGTGGGCTACCCAGCCATGCATCCTTAGAACCCTGCTCAGAATCATTGGCCTGGAGCCAAACAACAGGTCTCAATTGTCCTACAGAAGACACTTTGCAGTTTGGATCTTCTCACAAATCCCATCGTGGGAAAACCCCCATGGCCTCGTGATGCCCCCCCCCCCTTCGTGAAGGGGCCATCAGGGACAGAAACACCAACTTGAGAGATCGTCTGATCCTCGCCCTGACTTCAGATGCACGAGATCTCGATTCAGGTCCGTAGATTGTGCCATCGCTGATACAAAATCCAGAGACAAAAACCTGAGTTAGCGCCTCAGACTCGCACTTTCTTCATATCCTGAAGCGTTCTACTCATGGTGTAGATCGGGCCTGCCATACCTACATCCCCAATCCTAAGCTGAGTTTGTGTTTTCAGACTTCTGTCCTCAAAGTCCAGGGCCACACACCCTCCAGGCTGGGGCCCCTGGAGCCACACATTAGGACTGTGCCTACCAATCCATGGGAATTCTGCCCATTCCATTGTCCAAAATCGTACAAATTAGGAGAAAGCTCCAAAGTCCCTGAGGCCATCCCAATCGTGTAGGTCGCCCGGAACAATCAAGGGCTGTCTGACACCAGCTGATAATCTACCTCCACTCATACCATAAATGGATGTCCCCAGAGGAGAAGATTGAACCAGACAGGACCCTAGGCCATGATAGGATCCATTGCCTTGGTTTACAGGCATGTCTCCTCAAAAGCCTGATTCCAATACGAGCATAGGGATTTTGGTGAGGCACCCAGCAGAACTCATCTCGTATTCACAGGAAACCTGTGCATGGGAGCCATGTCCAAAGCATAGGAGAGTACTTCTGGGTCCCGGTGTCACCGTCCCATTCCAAGGCCCTCATGGACACAAAAACACATTAGAACCCATCCTCAGGAAAGTCCATTTCAACTCAGCCACCCCGGTTGCTCCCGCAGAGCCATCAGATCTAAACTGTCTTGTTGCTAGGAGACAATTGGAATGCGAGGCGGGCTTCCCAGGCATCCATCCTCGAGCGGTGCTCTGGAGTCATTCCATATTGGATGTCCTGGAGCTGTGCAACAGGTCTCAATTGTCCCGCAGAAGGAATCCTTGAAAGGGGCATCCTACAACTCCCAACGTGGGAAAACCTCAATGGCCTCGAGATTCCGCTCCCTTCATGAAGCGGGCGTCATGCACGGAAACTCCAACCTGAGCCAACATCTGATCCTCGCCCTGACTTCAGATGCATGAGTATTGGTTCAGATCTGCAGGGGGTACCTGCCGTGCCCTCGCCCTGAAACCCAAGTCTAGCTTGTCTTCTCAGACTTCCGTCCTCACACTCCTGGCCCCGAAGCCCTCAAGTTTGGCAATTCCGGACCCACAATGCAGCACACTGCCTGCCCTCTAGAAAAAAATTATTGCCTCATGAGCTGCCCAGGCATCTTCAATGAGGATAAACCTCCACAGCACTCGACTTCACCCAAATTATATAGTCTAACCTGGGCACTAATGCACTGTCGGACACAACCTGAGCCCGGACCTCCTGACCAACACCCGGATAGCAGACCGCACACTGAGCACATAAGACCCGCCATGGCCTTAGGTCATCATCTCTTCCCTACCTCTGTTTTCAGGCCTCAGAACCGAGACATTATCTCCAATCACTGCCCAGGGGTGAGTGTGATGCAGAAATCAGAACACCTCCTTACCCATGGTAAGAAACCTTGTGGTTGGCACGTTGTTCAACGTTCAGTGTAGGAGAAACCAGCATTCACCCTGAGTCCCTGCCCATTCTTGAATGCGACAAGGGTATAAACACGCATTGTGACCCTCAGCATGTGTCCTGTCCTCTACTAAGTCCTCTCAGTGACTGGACCATTAGATGTCATAATGGGCTTGATATGTCCCTAGGCCTCAATTTTTAACCAGATTTCTGATTGTCAATCACCACCCCCACAGGGCTCTACTCTGGAATCCCTCATTTGGTGGGACACCTGAGGTTAAAAAGAAAACAACATCAAAAAAAAAAAAAACGGACTTCTTCCATCCCACAGAGTGACCCCAAACGCTTTGGACTGGGCCAAAGCACCAGGGAGTAAGACTTGTCCATTTCCCATGAAGTCACCCAGAAATTTCACGACCATGAGTGACACGATATCCAGAGACAAAAACTTGAGCAAACACCTCACACTCGCCATTTTCTTAAATCCCGAAAAGTTCTCCTCATGGTGTAGATAAGTCCTGCCATACCTATGACCTGAAACATAAGCCAAGTTTGTGTTTTCAGACAACTGTCCAAACAGCCCTGGCCTACACAACCTACAGGCTCAGGCCCCTGGAGCCAAACTTGAGGACTGTACTTGCTCTCTCCAAGGGAATTGTGTGTGCCCATTCCAATGGCCACATCCCTTCTAATAGGATAAACCTCCAAAGTCCTTGATCCATCTCATTAGTGGTGGCTTCCCAGGTAAAACCGGGGGAATCTGAGCCCATCTGAGCACCTACCTGTACTCAGACCCATAGACAGATGTCCCCATGTAAAAAGGAAAGAACAGGCCCCTAATCACTAATCATATCCATTGCTTTGGTTTCCAGGCATCTCTCCTCAGAGGCCTGGATTTCAAAACCAGCAATGGCTGTTTCTTGACTCACCCATCAGAAAACCTCTCATCTACACATGGGAAA
Source organism: Mustela nivalis (assembly GCF_964662115.1). Classification (NCBI taxonomy): domain Eukaryota; kingdom Metazoa; phylum Chordata; class Mammalia; order Carnivora; family Mustelidae; genus Mustela; species Mustela nivalis. The sequence goes on from NW_028135934.1 coordinate 87,742, forward strand.
CTTGCACGTTGGAGCTGTTTTCAAAGGCTCTGTTTAGGAGAACCCTTCAGGGCCCCAGTGCCACCGCTTCATCCAAGGTCTCCATAGACACAAAAGCACATTAGGACCCTTCCACAGGAGAGTCATTTTCAACTCAGCCTCCTCGGTTTCTCCCCTAGATCGAGCAGAACTAAACTGTCTTGTTGCTAGGAGACAATTGGAATGCGAGGTGGGCTACCCAGCCATCCATCCTTAGAACTCTGCTCAGAATCATTAGCCTGGATCCAACAACAGGTCTCAATTGTCCTGCAGAAGACACTTTGCAGTTTGGACCTTCTCACAATTCCCATTGTGGGAAAACCGCCATGGCCTCGTGATGCCCCCCTTCATGAAGGGCCTATCAGTGTCAGAAACTCCAACCTGAGCGATCGTCTGATCCTCGCCCTGACTTCAGATGCACGAGATCTCGATTCAGGTCTGTAGATTGTGCCTGTCATGTCCTCACCCAGAAACCTAAGCCTAGCTTGTGTTCTCAGACTTCTGTCCTCAGACTACTGACCCAGAAGCCCTCCAATTTGGCAATCCAGAACTACAAAGCAGCACTCTGCCTGCCCTCCAGAAGAAAAACATTGCCCTCTGGGGCTACCAAGTAACCCCAAGTGAGGATCAACCTGCACCTACCTTGGCTGTACCCCAAATACATAGGCTGACCAGGGCACTTATGCCCTTTCTGACACAGCCTGAGCCTAGACCTCCTGGCCCCACCAAGACAGCTGGCCGCACACTGAGCACATCGAGCCGCCATGGCCTTAGGACGTCATCTCTTTCCACCTCGGTTTTCAGGCTTCAGAACCTAGACCTTATCTCTATTCACTGCCCAGGCCTGAACGTAATGCAGAAATCAGAATTCCTTCCCCAGTGCAAGAAACCTTGTGGTTGGCATGTTGTCCAACGTTCAGTGTAGTTGAAACCAGTGTGGCCCATGAGGCCCCGCTCATGCTTGCTTTCCAAGCCCCCATACACCCAATTCTCACCAGTGTTTGAGTTTTCCGGTCACTCCGCCCGTACCTGGGGCTCTCCTATGGAATCCCTTTCTTGGAGAGACACATGAGCCAGAAAACACGACTCCACCCTTCCCACAAAATGACCCCAAACTCTTGGGAGCTGGGACAAATCCCCAGAGAGAGATACTCGTCCACAGTCCCTGAGGCCACCTTTCCAATCCACGGCTATCCTGGACACAACATCCAGAGACAAAAGCCTGAAGGAACGCCTCCCACTCGCCCTTGTTTCAGAAGCCCAGGAGCTCCCTCTCGGGCAGTACATCCGCCTGCCATACCCTAGGCGCCACTCATAAGCTGAGTTTGTGTTTTCAGACTCCTGCGCCCACAACCTGGACCCACACAACCTCCAGGCTAGGGCCTCTGGAGCCACAGCGAAAGATTGTGCCTGCCCTCTCCAAGGAAAGTGTGCCCAATCCATTGACCACATCCCTACAGGTTAGGGAAAAGCTCCAAGACCCCTCAGGCCATCAATAGTGTAGGCCACCCTGGACTAAGATGGGCTCTCTGACACCAGCGGAGCAACTATCTCCACTTAGACTCTCAGCCAGTGTCCCCAGAGAAAGAAGGTTGAAATGGACAGGCCCCAAGGCCCTAATCTGAACCTTAGATTTGGTTTCCATTTGTCCGACCTCAAAGACTGTTTTCGTAGACCAGCACACAGGGCTTTTCTGAGGCACCAAACCAAAACTCTCTCGTCTCCACATGGGGAGCTTTCTTACTGGGGATGTATCAAACCCTTCAGGTAGGAGAGTTCCGCAGGGCCCCTGAACAACCAGCACATTCCAAGGTCTCCATGGACCCAAACGCACATTATGATGCATCCTCAGGAGAGGCCATTTCAACTCAGCCCCATGGGTAGCGTGCCCCAGATGCAGCAGATCAAACATACCTTGTGGCTAATGGCCAATAGGAATAATATGCCTGCAGTACAGGGATCCATCCTTCGAACCCTGCTCTCCAGTCCTTCCGTATGGTATGTCCTGGAGCCATGCAGCAGGACTCGAATGTCCCGCAGAAGGAAACCTTGTGGTTTGGGGCAACCTCCAAACTCAGCGTGGGAAAACTTCCTTGGCCTCATGAGGCCCCTGCTTCATGAAGGTGCCATCATAGACACATACGCCAGCCTCAGCCAACATCTGATCCTCAGCGTGACTTCAGATGCAGGAGATTTTGATTCAGCCTCTGCAGAGTGGGCCTGCTCTACCCTTGGCTCCAATCCTCACCCTAGCTTGTGTTTTCAGACATCTGTCCTCACACTCCTGTCCCACAAACCCTCCCTACTGGGAATTCTGGGGCCACAATGAAGCACTTTGCCTGCCACCCAGGAGAAAAACATTGTCTATGGTGCTGCCCAGAAACCCCAAATGAGGATCAAACAGTTTGGCCCTCGTCAACACCCCAATTGCATAGGCTACCTTAAACACTGATGCTCTTTCGAAAATAGCCTGAGCCCAGACCTTCCAACAGACACCGACACAGCTGGCTGCACACCCAGCACATTGGACCCGCCACTGCCTTAGGCCACCATCCATTCCCAACTTGGGTTTTCAGTCATCGGAACCTAGACCTTATCTCCAATCCCTGCACAGGGGGGAACCTGATGCACAAGTCAGAACCCCTCCTTCCCCATGGCAAGAAACCTTGCTGCTGGCAGTGAGTCAAACCTTCAGTGTAGGAGAAAACGGCAATGCCCATGAGGCCACGACCATGCGTGAGCGCCGCCTTGGGCACCAACACACATTGTAACCCTCAGCGTGAGTTCCTTATTCAAGTAACGCCTCTCAGTGACTGGACCAAGAGCCTGCATATGTGGCTTGCCATGCACATAGGGACCCAGGACTAACTAGATGGTGTGTATTCCAGTTGAGGGATCCCATTGCTTAGCTCTAGAGTCCCTCTCTTGGGGGGTCCCCTGTGGCAGAATACAGTACTCTTCCCTTCCCACAAATGAACCAAAACATTTGGGAGCTTGGACAATCCCCCGAGAGGAAGGCTTTCCTCGGCCCCTAAAGCAACCCCTACCCTGAACGGCCACTGTGAACGTAACAACCAGAGACAAAAGCCTGAGCAACTGCCTCCCACTTGCCCTCCTTTGATATCCAGAGGATCTCCCCTCACGGACTGGAGATCAGGCCTGCCATTACCTTGGCCCCTAGCTGAGCCAAGTTTGCTTTTTCAGACATCTGTCCCCACAGCCCTGGCAAACACAGCCTCTAGGCTGGGTCCTCTGGAGCCATACCACAGGACCGTGCCTGCTCTCTCCTGGAAAACTCTGTCCATTCCTTTGGCCACACACCTTCAGAATATGAGAAACCTCAACCCCCGAGGACATCCCACTACTGGGAGCCTCCCTGGACACACAGGGGCATTCAGACACAAGCTGAGCAGCTACCTCCACGAAGGCATGCATACAGATGTCAACAGAGATAGAAGGTTGAGCCGGACAGGCCCTTAGGCCCTAATCTCAACTCTTGCTTTGGTTTCCAGGTGTCACTCTTCAGAGGCTTTGGTTCAAAGAACAGGATATGGGGCTTTCCTGAGGCGCTGAACAGAACTCCTCTCGTCTCCACATGGGAAGCTTCCTTGTTGGAGCTTTGTCAAACACCTCAGGTTGGAGAGTCCTGCAGAGTCCCTTAGCCACCTCCACATTCCAAGGTCTCCCAGGCCACCAAGCCACAGTAGGACTGATCTTCAGGAGAGTCCATTTCAACTCTGCCCTCTGGGTAGTTCACCAAGGAGCCCACAGATTGAGCCAGCCTTGTCCTGACTAAAGAGTGGGAATATGAGGTGGCGTTCCCAGGCATCCATGCTTAGACACCTGCTCTCGAGTCTTTCCGTATGGGGCCTCCTGGAACCATCCAATAGGACTCGACAGTCGTGCAGAAGGAAACATTGAGGTTTGGAGTAGTTCACAAATCCCATCGTAGGCAATCCTCCCTGGCCTCATGAAGACCCCACACCCTTCAGGAAGAGGCCATGCTGGACAAAAACTCTAGGCTGAGGCACGTATCATACTTGACATGACCTCAGAGCAGGAGATTTCGATTCAGCCTCTGCAGTGTGGGCCTGCCATGCCCTCGGTCCCAAACCTCAGGCTAGCTTGTGTTTTCAGACTTCCTTCCTCACACTCCTGGCAAACAAGCCCTCCGGACTAGGAACTCCAGAACCACAACCCAGCCCAGTGTCTGCCCAACGGAAGAAAAACGTTTCCCTATGGGGCTCTCCAGAAAACCCAGATGAGGATCAACCTGCTCGGGCCTCGACGGTCCCTTAACTGGATCGGCTGCTCTGGGCACTCATGCTCTGTCTGACACAGCCTGAAGCCAGACGTCCAGACAGACAAGGAGACAGCTGTCCACACACCCAGCACTTCGGAAACACCATGGTCTTATGCAGTCAATTCTTCCTAACCTTGGCTTTCAATATCTGAACCTAGACATTATATCAATTCTCCACACAACTGGGTATCGCAGGCACAAAACAGAACTCCTCCTTCTCCATGGCTGTAAAGGTTGCTCTTGGCATGGAGTCACAATTTCAAGGTGGGAGAAACCTTTATGGCCCCTGATGCCACGCCCAAACTTGAGTGCTGCTTGGACACAAATTCACACTGTGACCCTCAGCATGAGCCCCATGTCAAAGAAAGGCCTGTCAGGGCCTGGACCAAGAGCCCACATATGGGGCTTGCCAAGCCCCTATGCACCCAATCCTCACCAGTGTTTGAGTTTTCCAGTCGCCCCGCCCGTACCTGGGGCTCTGCTCTGGAATCCCTTTCTTGGAGAGACACATGAGCCAGACAACACGACTCCACCCTTACCACAAAATGACCCCAAACTCTTGGGAGCTGGGACAAATCCCCAGAGAGAGATACTCGTCCACAGTCCCTGAGGCCACCCCTCCTATCCATGGCTATCCCGGACACAACATCCAGAGACAAAAGCCTGAAGGAACGCCTCCCACTCGCCCTTGTTTCAGAGGCCCAGGAGCTCCCTCTCGGGCTGTACATCCGGCCTGCCATACGCTAGGCGCCACGCATAAGCTGAGTTTGTGTTTTCAGACTTCTGTGCCCACAGCCTGGACCCACACAACCTCCAGGCTAGGGCCTCTGGAGCCACAGCGAAAGATTGTGCCTGCCCTCTCCAAGGAAATTGTGCCCAATCCATTGACTACAACCCTACAGGTTAGGGAAAAGCTCCAAGGCCCCTGAGGCCATCAATAGTGTAGGCCACCCTGGACTAAGAGGGGCTCTCTGACACCAGCGGAGCATTTATCTCCACTTAGACTCTCAGCCAGTGTCCCCAGAGACAGAAGGTTGAAATGGACAGGCTCCCAGGCCCTAATCTGAACCTTAGCTTTGGTTTCCATGTGTCCGTCCTCAGAGGACTGTTTTTGTAGACCAGCACACGGGGCATTTCTGAGGCACCAAACCAAACCTCTCTCGTCTCCACATGGGGAGCTTTCTTACTGGGGACGTATCAAACCCTTCAGGTAGGAGTGTTCCGCAGGGCCCCTGAACAACCAGCACATTCCAAGGTCTCCATGGACTCAAACGCACATTACGACGCATCCTCAGGAGAGGCCATTTCAACTCAGCCCCCTGGGTAGCGTGCCCCAGAGGCAGCAGATCAAACAAATCTTGTGGCTAATGGCTAATGGGAATGCGAGGCATGCTGTACAGGGATCCATCCTTCGAACCCTGGTCTCCAGTCCTTCTGTATCCTATGTCCTGGAGCCATGCAACAGGACTCGAATGTCCCGCAGAAGGAAACCTTGTGGTTGGGGTAACCTCCAAACTCAGCGTGGGAAAAGTTCCTTGGCCTCATGAGGCCCCCGCTTCATGAAGGTGCCATCATGGACACATACGCCAGCCTCAGCCAACGTCTGATCCTCAGCCTGACTTCAGATGCAGGAGATTTGGATTCAGCCTCTGCAGAGTGGGCCTGCTCTGCCCTTGGCTCCAATCCACACCCAAGCTTGTGTATTCAGACTTCTGTCCTCACATTCCGGGCCCGAAAACCTACCCTCCTGGGAATTCTGGGGCCACAATGAAGCACTCTGACTGCCTCCCAGGAGAAAAACATTGTCTATGGTGCTGCCCAGAACCCCAAATGAGGACCAAACAGCTTGGCCGTCGGCAACACCCCAATTGCATAGGCTACCATAAACACTGATGGTCTGTCGCGAATAGCCTGAGCCCAGAACTTCCTACAGACACCGACACATCTGGCTGCACCCCCAGCACATTGGACCCGCCACTGCCTTAGGCCACCATCCATTCCCAACCTGGGTTTTCAGTCATCGGAACATAGACCTTATCTTCAATCCCTGCACAGGGGTAACCGGATGCGCAAGTCAGAACCCTTCCTTTCCCATGGCAAGAAACCTTGCTGCTGGCAGTGAGTCAAACCTTCAGTGTAGGAGAAAATGGCATGGCCCATGAGGCCACGCCCATGCGTGAGGGCCAGCTTGGGCACAAAAACACCTTGTAACCCTCAGCGTGAGTACCTTATTCAAGTAACCCCACTCAGTGACTGGACCAAGAGCCCGCATATGTGGCCTGCCATGCCCATAGGCACCCAGGACTAACTAGATGGTGTGTATTCCAGTTAAGGGAAGCCAATGCTGTGATCCAGAGTCCCTCACCTGGGGGGTCCCCTGTGGCAGAATACAGTACTCTTCCCTTCCCACAGAATGAACCCAAACACTTGGGAGCTTGGACAATCCCCCGAGAGGAAGGCTCTTCCTCGGCCCCTGAAGCAACCCCTACCCTGAACGGCCACTGTGAACGCAACACCCAGAGACAAATCCTGAGCGACTGCATCCCACTTGCCCTCCTTTGATATCCAGAGGATCTCCCCTCACGGACTGGAGATCAGGCCTGCCATTACCTTGGCCCCTAACTGAGCCACGTTTGCTTTTTCAGACATCTGTCCCCACAGCCCTGGCAAACACAGCCTATAGGCTGGGTCCTCTGGAGCCATACCACAGGACCGTGCCTGCTCTCTCCTGGAAAACTGTGTCCATTTCTTTGGCCACACACCTCCAGAATATGAGAAACCTCAAGGACATCCCACTACTGGGAGCCTCCCTGGACACACAGGGGCATTTGGACACAAGCTGAGCAGCTACCTCCACGAAGGCATGCACACAATGTCAACAGAGATAGAAGGTAGAGCCGGAAAGGCCCTTAGGCCTTAATCTCAACTATTGCTTTGGTTTCCAGGTGTCACTCCTCAGAGGCTTTGGTTCGAAGAACAAGATATGGGGCTTTCGTGAGGCACTGAACAGAACTCCTCTCGTCTCCACATGGGAAGCTTCCTTGTTGGAGCCGTGTCAGACACCTCACGTTGGAGAATTCTGCAGAGTCCCTGAGCCACCTCCACATTCCTAGGTCTCCCAGGCCACCAAGCCACAGTAGGACTCATCTTCAGGAGAGTCCATTTCAACTCTCCCCTCTGGGTAGCTCACCCAGGAGCCTGCAGATTGAGCCTGTCTTGTCCTGACTAAAGAGTGGGAATATGAGGTGGCGTTCCCAGGCATCCATGCTTAGACACCTGCTCTCGAGTCTTTCCATATGGGACCTCCTGGAACCATCCAATAGGACTCGACTGTCGTGCAGAAGGAAACCTTGAGGTTTGGAGTAGTTCACAAATCCCATTGTAGGCAAACCTCCCTGGCGTCATGAAGCCCCCACACCCTTAAGGAAGAGGCCTTGTAGGACAAAAACTCTAGCCTGAGACACGTCTCATAGTTGACATGACCTCAGTGCAGGAGATCTCGATACAGCCTATGCAGAGTGGGCCTGCTGTGCCCTCGGTCCCAAACCTCAGGCTAGCTTGTGTTTTCAGACTTCATTCCTCACACTCCTGGCAAACAAGCCCTCCGGACTAGAAACTCCAGAACCACAACCCAGCCCAGTGTCTGCACAACGTAAGAACAACGTTTCCCTGTGGGGTTCTCCAGAAAACCCAGATTAGGATCAACCTGCTCCGACCTCGACGTTACCCGAACTGGATAGGCTGCTCTGGGCACTTATGCTCCATCTGACACAGCCTGAAGCCACACGTCCAGACAGACAAGGAGACAGCTGGCCACACACCCAGCACTTGGAACACGCCATGGTCTTATGCCGTCACCTCTTCCTAACCTTGGTTTTCAAATATCTGAACCTAGACTGTATATCAATTCTCCAAACAGCTGGGGATCGCAAGCACAAAACAGAACTCCGCCTTCCCCATGGCTGTAAAGCTTGCTCTTGGCATGGAGTCACACCTTCAGGGTGAGAGAAACCTTCATGGCCCCTGATTCCACGCCCTACCGTGAGTGCAGCAGAACAAATTCACACTGTGACCCTCAGCGTGAGCCCCATGTCAAAGAAAGGCCTGTCAGGGCCTGGACCAAGAGCCCACATATGGGGCTTGCCAGGCCGCTATGCACCCAATCCTCACCAGTGTTTGAGCTTTCCAGTCACCCCGCCCGTACCGGGGGCTCTGCTCTCGAATCCCTTTCTTGGAGAGACACATGAGCCAGACAACAGGACTCCACCCTTCCCACAAAATGACCCCAAATCTTGGGAGCTGGGACAAATACCCAGAGAGGGATACTCGTTCATAGTCCCTGAGGCCACCCATCCAATCCACGGCTATCCGGGACACAACATCCAGAGACAAAAGCCTGAAGGAACGCCTCCCACTCGCCCTTGTTTCAGAGGCCCAGGAGCTCCCTCTTGGGCTGTACATCCGGCCTGCCATACCCTAGGCGCCACTCATAAGCTGAGTTTGTGTTTCCAGACATCTGTGCCCGCAGCCTGGACCCACACAACCTCCAGGCTAGCCTCCATTCCTTGGCGCTCATGGACACAAACACACATTAGGCCCCATCCTCAAGAAAGTCCATTTCAACTCAACTACCCCGGTTTCTCCCGCAGAGACATCAGATCTCAACTGTCTAGTCCCTTCACTCTTCCCCAGGGCTCTGCTTTGGAATTCCTCTTTGTTTGGGGCACCTGAGGTATCAAACCTGAAAGGAGACCTCCCATCCCACAGATTGACGAAAAACCATTGGGACCGGGCCATATCCACAGAGAGGAAGATTCGTCCATGACCCTTGAGGCCTCCCCACATTCCACGGTCATCGTTGATACAAAATCCAGAGAACAAAGCCTGAGCAAGCGCCTCAGACTCGCTCTTTCTTCATATCCTGAAGTTTTCTTCTCATGGTTTGTAGATTGGGCCTGCCATACCTACCTCCCCAAACCTAAGCTGAGTTTGTGTTTTCAGACTTCTGTCCTCAAATTCCAGGGCCACACACCCTCCAGGCTGGGGCCCCTGGAGCCTCACATTAGGACTTTGCTTACCCCATTCATGGGAATTCTGCCCATTCCATTGTCCAAAATCGTACATATTAGGAGAACCCTCCAATTCCCCGAGGCCATCCCAATAGTGTAGGTCTCCCGGGACAAACAAGGGCAGTCTGACACCAGCTGAGCATCTACCTCCACTCATACCATACATGGATGCCCCAGAGAAGAAGATTGAACCAGACAGGACCCTAGGCCATAATCGGATCTGTTGCTTTGGTTTACAGGCATGTATCCTCAAAAGCCTGGACTCCAATACCAGCATAGGGGGTTTCCTGAGGCACCCATCAGGTTAAATCTCGTCTCCACGGGGAAACTTGTGCATGGGAGCTATGTCAAAAGCTTAGGAGAATACTTCATGGTCCCGATGCCACCGCCCCATTCCAAGGCCCTGGTGGACACAAACACACATTAGGCCACATCCTCAGGAAAGTCCATTTCAACTCAGCCAACCTGGTTGCTCCCAAAGAGCCATAAGATCTCAACTGTCTTGTTGCTAGGAGATAATTGGAAAGCGAGGCGGGCTTCCCTGGCATCCATCCTCGAACGATGCTCTGGAGTCTTTCCATATGGGAGGTCCTGGAGCTGCCCAACAGGTCTCAATTGTCCGTAGAAGGAATCATGAAGGGAACATCGCCCAAATCCCAACTTGGGAAAACCTCCATGGCCTTGAGACTCCGCTTCGTTCATGAAGGGGCAGTAATGCACAGAAACTCCAACCTGAGACAACGTCTGTTCCTCGCCATGACTTCATATGCTTGAGATATTGGTTCAGATCTGCAAGGGACACCTGCAGTTCCCTCGGCCTGAAGCCCAAGTTTAGGTTGTGTTCTCAGACTTCTGTCCTCACACTCCTAGCCCAGAAGCCCTCAAGTTTGGCAATTCCGGACCCACAATGCAGCACTCTGCCTGCCCTATAGAAAAAATATCTTAACTACTTAGCTGCCCAGGCACCTCAAATGAGGATAAACCTACACGGCACTCGACTGTACCCAAATAAAATAGTCTAACCTAAGCACTAATGCACTGTCTGACACAACCTGTGCCCGAACCTCCTGACCAACACCCTGGCTGCTGATCGCACAATGAGCACAAAAGACCCGCCATAGCCTTAGGTCGTCATCTCTTCCCAACTGTGGTTTTCAACCTTCAGAACCTAGACCTTCTCTCCAACCACTGCCCAGGGTTGAAAATGATGCAGAAATCAGAACTCATTCCCCATGGCAAGAAACCTTGTGATTGGCATGTTGTCCAAAGTTCAGTGTAGTTGAAACCAGTGTGGCCCATGAGGCCCCGCCCATGCTCGCGGGCCACATTGGTCACAAACACACATTGTGACCCTCAGCCTGAGCCCAGTCCTCAAGTAAGGCCTCTCAGTGGCTGGAGGAAGAGACAGCATATTGGGCCTGCCATGCCCCTAGGCCCCAATTTTTAACCATAGTTTGGTTGTCCCTTCACTCTTTCCCAGGTCTCTGCTTTGGAATTCCTCTTTGGTTGGGACACCTGAGGTAACAAACCTGAAAGGTGACCTCCCATCCCACAGATTGACGGAAAACCATTGGGACCAGACCATATCCACAGAGAGGAAGATTTATCCATGGTCCATGAGGCCCCCCACATTCCACGGCCATCGTTGATACAAAATCCAGAGACAAAAGCCTGAGCATGCGCCTCAGACTCGCTCTTTCTTCATATCTTGAAGAGTTCTTCTCATGGTTCGTAGATTGGGCCTGCCATACCTACATCCCCAAACCTAAGCTGAGTTTGTGTTTTCAGACTTCTGTCCTCAAAGTCCTGGGCCGCACACCCTCCAGGCTGGGGCTTCTGGAGCCACACATTAGGACTGTGCTTACCCCATGCATGGTAATTCTGCCCATTCCATTGTCTAAAATCGTACATATTAGGAGGACCCTCCCAAGTCTCAGAGGCCATCCCAATAGTTTAGGTCTCCCGGGACAAACTAGGGCGGTCTGACACCAGCTGAGCATCTACCTCCACTCATACCATAGATGGATGTCCCCATATAAGAATTGAACCAGACAGGACCCTAGGCCATAATCGGATCCATTGCTTTGGTTTACAGGCATGTCTCCTCAAAAGCCTTTATTCCAATACCAGCATAGGGGGTTTCCTGAGGCACCCATCAGAACAAATCTCGTCTCCACAAGGAAACTTGTGCATGGGACCTATGTCAAAAGCTTAGGAGCATACTTCAGGATCCCGGTGTCACCGCCCCATTCCAAGGTCCTCATGGAAACAAACACACATTAGGCCCCATCCTCAGGAAAGTCCATTTTAACTCAGCCAACCTGGTTGCTCCCGCAGAGCCATCCGATCTCAACTCTCTTATTGCTAGGGGACAATTGGAATGTGAGGCGGGCTTCCCTGGCATCCTACCTCGAACGTTGCTCTGGAATCATTCCATATGGTAGGTCCTGTAGCTGCCCAAAAGGTCTCAATTGTCCCGCAGAAGGAATCCTTGAAGGGGGCATCCCACAACTCCCAACGTGGGAAAACCTCCACGGCCTTGAGACTCCGCTTCGTTCATGAAGGGGCAGTCATGCACAGAAACTACAACCTGAGCCAACGTCTGATTCACGCCCTGACTTCTGATGCATGAGATATTGGTTCATATCTGCATGGGGTACCTGCCGTGTCTCGTCCTGATTCCCCAGTCTAGCTTGTGTTCTCAGACTTCTGTCCTCATACTCCTGGCCCAGAAGCCCTCTGGTTTGTCAATTCTGGACCCACAATGCAGCACTCTGCCTGCCCTCTAGAAAAAATATCCTGCCTACTTAGCTTCAAATGAGGCATCTCAAATGAGGATAAACCTACAGGGCACTCAAATGTACTCAAATTATATAGTCTAACCTGGGCACTAATGCACTCTCTGACACAACCTGAGCCCGAACCGACCGACAAACACCCAGGCAGCTGACCGCACACTGAGCACATCAGACCCACCATGGCCTTAGGTCATCATCTCTTCCCAACTGCGGTTTTCAGGCTTCAAACCTAGACCTTATCTCCAACCACTGCCCAGGGTTGAAAATGATGCAGAAATCAGAACTCCTTCCCCATGGCAAGAAACCTTGTGATTGGCATGTTGTCCAAAGTTCAGTGTATTAAAACCAGTGTTGCCCATGTGGCCCCGCCCATGCTCGGGGGCCACATTGGTCATAAACACACAATGTGAACCTCAGCCTGAGTCCAGTGCTAAAGTAAGGCCTCTCAATGGCTGGATGAAGAGACAGCATATTGGGCCTGCCATGACCCTAGGCCAAAATTTTTTACCATAGTTTGGGTTGTCCCTTCACTCTTTCCCAGGGCTCTGCTTTGGAATTCCTCTTTGGTTGGGACACCTGAGGTAACAAACCTGTAAGGAGACCTCCCATACCACAGATTGACGAAAATCCGTTGGGACCGGGCCATATCCACAGAGAGGAAGATTTGTCCATGGCCCATGAGTCCTCCCCACATTCCACGGCCATAGTTGATACAAAATCCAGAGACAAAAGCCTGAGAAAGCGCCTCAGACTCGCTCTTTCTTCATATTCTGAAGAATTCTTCTCATGGTTTGTAGATTGAGCCTGCCATACCTACCTCCCCAAACCTAAGCTGAGTTTTTGTTTTCAGACTTTTGTCCTCAAATTCATGGGCCACACACCCTCCAGGCTGGGGCCCCTGGAGCCACACATTAGGACTGTGCTTACCCCATGAATGGGAATTCTGCCCATTCCATTGTCCAAATCGTATATATTAGGAGAACCCTCCAAAGTCCCCGATGCCATCCCAATAGTGTAGGTCTCCTGGGACAAACAAGGGCGATCTGACACCAGCTGAGCATCTACCTCCACTCATACCATAGATGGATGTCCCCAGAGAAGATTGAACCAGACAGGACCCTAGGCCATAATCGGATCCATTGCTTTGGTTTACAGGCATGTCTCCTCAAAAGCCTGGATTCCAATACCAGCATAGGGGGTTTCCTGAGGGTCCCATCAGAACAAATCTAGTCTCCACAAGGAAACTTGTGCATGGGAGCTATGTCAAAAGCATAGGAGAATACTTCAGGATCCCGGAGCCACCGCCCCATTCCAAGGCCTCATGGACACAAACACACATTAGGCCCCATCCTCAGGAAAATCCATTTCAACTCAGCCACCTTGGTTGCTCCTGCAGAGCCATCAGATCTCAACTGTCTTGTTGCTAGGAGACAATTGGAATGCGAGGCGGGCTTCCCTGGCATCCATCCTTGAACGGTGCTTTGGAGTCATTCCATATGGGATGTCCTGGAGCTGCGAACGGGTCTCAATTGTCCCCCAGAAGGAATCCTTGAAGGGGGCATCCCACAACTCCCAACGTGGGAAAACCTCCATGGCCTTGAGATTCCGCTCCTTTCATGGAGGGGCAGTCATGCACAGAAACTCAAACCTGAGCCAACGTCTGATCCTCGCCGTGAGTTCAGATGCATGAGATAATGGTTCAGATCTGAAGGGGGTACCTGCCGTGATCTCGGCCTGAAGCCCAAGTCTAGCTTCTGTTCTCAGACTTCTGTCCTCACACTCCTGGCCCAGAATCCCTCAAGTCTGGCAATTCCGGACACATATGCAGCACTCTGCCTGACCTCTAGAAAAAATTTATTGCTTAATGAGCTGCCCAGGCACCTTAAATGAGGATAAACCTACACGGCACTCGACTGTACTCAAATATATATTCTAACCTGGGCATAATGCACTGTCTGACACAACCTGCCCCCAACCTCCTGACCAACACCCAGATAGCTGACTGCACACTGAGCAAATCAGACCCACCAAGGCCTTAAGTTCTCATCTCTACCCAACTACGGTTTTCAGGCTTCAGAACCTAGACCTTATCTCCAACCACTGCCCAGGGTTGAAAATGATGCAGAAATGAGAATTCTTTCCCCATGGCTAGACACCTTGTGATTGGCATGTGGTCCAATGTACAGTGTAGATGAAACCAGTGTTGCCCATGTGGCCCCGCCCATGTACGCAGGCCACATTGGTCACAAACACACATTGTGACCCTCAGCCTGAACCCAGTCCTCAAGTAAGGCTTCTAAGTGGCTGTTGAAGGTACAGCATATTGAGCCTGCCATGCCCCTAGGCCCCAATTTTTAACCAGAGTTTGGGTAGCCCCTTCACTCTTCCACAGTGCTCTGCTTTGGAATTCCTCTTTGTTTGGGACACCTGAGGTAACAAACCTGAAAGGAGACCTCCCATCCAACAGATTGACGAAAAAGAATTGGGCCGTGCCTAATCCACAGAGATGAAGATTCGTCCATGGCCCATGAGGTCTCCGCACATTCCACGGCTATTCATACATAATCCAGAGACAAAAGCCTGAGCAAGCGCCTCAGACTCGCTCTTTCTTCATATCTTGAAGTGTTCTTCACATGCTTTGTAGATTTGGCCTGCTATACCTACGTCCCCAAACCTAAGCTGAGTTTTTGTTTTCAGACTTCTGTCCTCAAAGTCCTGGGCCACAAACCCTCCAGGTTGTGGGCGGTCTGACACCAGCTGAGCATCTACCTCCACTCATACCATAGACGGATATCCCCAAAGAAGAAGATTGAACCAGACAGGACCCTAGGCCATAATCGGATGCATTGCTTTTGTTTACAGGCATGTCTCCTCAAAGGACTGGATTCCAATACCAGCAAAGGGGGTTTCCTGAGGCACCCATGAGAACAAATCTCATCTCCACAAGGAAACTTGTGCATGGGAGCTATTCAAAAGCTTAGGAGAATACTTCAGGGTCATGGTGCCACCGCCCCATTCCAAGGCCCTCATGGACACAAACACACATTAGGCCCCATCCTCAGGAAAGACCATTTCTTTTTTTTTCTTTTTAAGTTTTCTTTTATTTATTTGACAGACAAAGATCACAAGCAGGCAGAGAGGCAGGCAGAGAGAGAGTAGGAGGCAGGCTCCCTGCTAAGCAGAGAGCCCGATGTGAGGCTTGATCGAGAACTCTGAGATCATGACCTCAGCCAAAGGCAGCAGCTTAACCCACTGAGCCACCCAGGAGACCCAGGATAGTCCATTTCAATTCAGCCACCCCGGTTGCTCCCGCAGAGCCATCCGATCTCCACTGTCTTGTTGCTATTAGCCAATTGGAATGCGAGGTGGGCTTCCCTGGAATCCATCCACGAACGGTGCTCTGGAGTCATTCCATATGAGATGTACTGGAGCTGCCCAAAAGGTCTCAATTGTCCCGCAGAAGGAATCCTTGAAGGGGGCATCTGACAACTCCCAACGTGAAAAAACCTCCATGGCCTTGAGATTCCGCTCCGTTCATGAAGGGGCAGACATGCACACAAATTCCAACCTGAGCCAACGTCTGATCCTTGCCTTGACTTCAGATGCATGAGATATTGGTTCAGATCTGCAGGGGGTACCTGCCGTGCCCTCGGCCTGAAGCCCAAGTCTAGCTTGTGTTCTCAGACTACTGTCCTCACACTACTACTCAGAACCCCTCAAGTCTAGCAATTCCGGACCCACAATGCAGCACTCTGCCAGCACTCTAGAAAAAATATATTTCCTAATGAGTTTCCGAGGAATCTCAAATGATGATAAACATACACGGCACTCGACTGTACCCAAATTATGTAGGCTAACCTGGGCACTAATGCACTCTGGCCCAACCTGTGCCCGAACCTCTTGACCAACACCCAGG
This sequence comes from Mustela nivalis, assembly GCF_964662115.1. Taxonomy (NCBI): domain Eukaryota; kingdom Metazoa; phylum Chordata; class Mammalia; order Carnivora; family Mustelidae; genus Mustela; species Mustela nivalis. The sequence goes on from NW_028135934.1 coordinate 103,846, forward strand.
CATCTGACCGCACACTGAGCACATCAGACCCGCCATGGCCTTAGGTCTTCATCTCCTCCCAACTGTGATTTTCAGGCTTCAGAACCTAGACCTTATCTCCAACCACTGCCCATGGTTGAAAATGATGCAGAAATCAGAACTCCTTTCCCATGGCAAGAAACCTTGTGATTGGCATATTGTCCAAAGTTCAGTTAGTTGAAACCAGTGTGGCCCATGATCCCCGGGGATGCTCGTTGGCTACATAGGTCACAAACACACATTGTGACCCACAGCCTGAGCCAAGTCATCAAGTAAGGCCTCTTAGTGGCTGGATGAAGTGTCAGCATATTGAGCCTGCCATGCCCCAAGGCACCAATTTTAGCCATAGTTTGGGTTGTCCCTTCACTCTTCCCCAGGGCTCTGCTTTGGATTTCCTCTTTTGTTGGGACACTGAGGTAACAAACCTGAAAGGAGACCTCCCAACACACAGATTGACGAAAAACCATTGGGACCGGGCTAAATCCACAAATAGGAAGATTCGTCCATGGCACATGAGGACTCCCCACATTCCACGGCCATCGTTGATACAAAATCCAGAGACAAAAGCCTGAGCAAGCGCCTCAGACTAGCTCTTTCTTCATACCCTGAAGATTTCTTCTCATGGTCTGTAGATTGGGCCTGCCATTCCTACGTCCCCAAACCTAAGGTGAGTTTGTGTTTTCAGACTTGTGTCCTCAAAGTCCTGGGCCACACACCGTACAGGCTGGTGCCCCTGGAGCCACACATTAGGACTGGGCCTACCCAATCCATGGGAATTCTGCGCATTCCATTGTTCAAAATCTTACAAATCAGGAGAACCCTCCAAAGTCCCCGAGGCCATCCCAATAGTGTAGGTCTCCCGGGACAAACAAGGGCGGTCTGACACCGGCTGAGCATCTACCTCCACTCATACCATAGATGGATGTCCCCAGAGAAGAAGATGGAACCAGACAGGACCCTAGCCCATAATCGGATGCATTGATTTGGTTTACAGGCATGTCTCCTCAAAAGACTGGATTCTAATACCAGCATAGGTGGTTTCCTCAGGCACCGATCAGAACAAATCTGTCTCCACAAGGAAACCTGTGCATGGGAGTTATGTCAAAAGCTTAGGAGAATACTTCAGGGGCCCTGTGCCACCGCCCCAATCCAAGGCCCTCATGGACACAATCACACATTAGGCCCCACCCTCAGGAAAATCCATATCAACTCAGCCACCCCGGTTCCTCCCGCAGAGCCATCCAATCTAAACTGTCTTGGTGCTAGGAGAAATTGGAATGCGAGGCGGGCTTCCCTGGCATCCATCTTGAACGGTGCTCTGGAGTCATTCCATATGGGATGTCTGGAGCTGCCAAACAGGTCTCAATTGTCCCGCTCAGACTTCTCTCCTCACACTCCTGGCCCAGAAGCCCTCAAGTTTGGCAAATCCGGACCCACAATGCAGGACTCAGCCTGCCCTCTAGAAAAAAATATATATATTGTGACCATCAGCCTGAGCAGAGTCCTCAAGTAAGGCCTCTCAGCGGCTGGATGAAGAGACAGCATATTGGGCCTGCCATGATCCTAGGCCTCAATTTTTAACCATAGTTTGGGTTGTCCATTCACTCTTCCCCGGGGCTCTGCTTTGGAATTCCTCTTTGGTTGGGACACTGAGGTAACAAACCTGAAAGGAGACCTCCCATCCCACAGCTTGACGACAAACAATTGGGAATGGGTCAAATCCGCAGAGAGGAAGATTTTTCCACGGCCCATGAGGCCTCCCCACATTCCACGGCCATCGTTGATACAAAATCCAGAGACAAAGCCTGATCAAGTGCCTCAGACTCGCTCTTTCTTCATATCCTGAAGAATTCTTTACATGGTTTATAGATTGGGCCTGCCATACCTACGTCCCCAAAACTAAGCTGAGTTTGTGTTTTCAGACTTCTGTCCTCAAAGTCCTGGGCCACACACCCTCCAGGCTGGGGCCCCTGGAGCGATACATTAGGACTGTGCCTACCCAATCCATGGGAATCTGCGCATTCCATTGTCCAAAATCGTACACATTAGGAGAACCCTCCAAAGTCCCCGAGGCCATCCCAATAATGTAGGTCTCCGGGGACAAACAAGGGCGGTCTGACACCAGCTGAGCATCTACCTCCAATTATACCATAGATGGATGTCCCCAGAGAAGAAGATTGAACCACACAGGACCCTAGGCCATAATCGGATCCATTGCTTTGGTTTACAGTCATTTCTCCTCAAAAGCCTGGATTACAATACCAGAATAGGGGGCTTCCTGTGGCACCCATCAGTACAAATCTCGTCTCCACAAAGAAAGTTGTGCATGGGAGCTATGTCAAAAGCTTAGGGGAATACTTCAGGGTCCCGGTTCCACCGCCCAATTCCAAGGCCCTCAAAAACACAAACACACATTAGGCACCATCCTCAGGAAGTCCATTTCTTTTTTTTTTGTTTAAAGATTTTATTTATTTATAAGACAGACAGAGATCACAAGCAGGCAGAGAGGCAGGCAGAGAGAGAGAAGGAAGCAGGCCCGATATGAGGCTCGAAACCAGGACTCTGAGATCATGACCTGAGCCTAAGGCAGCGGCTTAATCCACTGAGCCACCCAGGAGCCCCAGGAAAGTCCATTTCTACTCAGCCACCCCATTTGCCCCCACAGAGCCATCCGACCTAAACTGTCTTGTTCCTAGGAGAAAATTGGAATGCGAGGCGGGCTTCCCTGGCATCAATCCTCGAACGGTGCTCTGGAGTCATTCCATATGGGATGTGCTGGAGCTGCCCAAAAGGTCTCAATTGTCCTACAGAAGAAATCCTTGAAGGGGGCAGCCCACAACTCCCAACGTGGGAAAACCTCCATGGCCTTTAGATTCTGCTCCGTTCATGAAGAGGCAGTCATGCACAGAAACTCCAAACTGAGCCAACGTCTGATCTTCGCCGTGACTTCATACGCATGAGACATTGGGTCAGATCTGCAGGGGGTACCTGCCGGGCCTCGGCCTGAAGTCCAAGTCTAGCTTGTGTTCTCAGATTTCTGTCCTCACACTCCTGGCCTAGAATCCCTCAAGTATGTCAATTCCGGACCCACAATGCAGCACTCTGCCAGCCCTCTAAAAAAAAATATCTTGCCTAATGAGCTGCCCAAGCACCTTAAATGAGTATAAACCTACACGGCACTCGACTGTACCCAAATTATATAGTCTAACCTGGGCACTAATGCACCATCAGCACCACCTGAGCACGAACCTCCTGACCAAAACCCAGGCAGCTGACCGCACACTGAGCACATCAGAACCGCCATGGCCTTAGGTCAGTGTAGTTGAAAGCAGTGTTGCCAATGTTGCCCCGCCCATGCTCGCGGGCCACATAGGTCACACACACACTGAGGTCGTCATCTCTTCCCTACTGCGGTTTTCAGGCTTCAGAACCTAGACCTTATCTCAAACCACTGCCCAGGGTAAAAATGATCAAGAAATCAGAACTCTTTCCCCGTGGTAAGAAACCTTGTAATTGGCATATTGTCCAAAGTTCAGTGTAGTTGAAATCAGTGTGGCCAATTAGGCCCCGCCCATGCTCGCGGGGCACATTGGACACAAACACACATTGTGACCCTCAGCCTGAGCCCAGTCCTCAAGTAAGGCCTCTCAGTGTCTGGATGAAGTGACAGCATATTGGGCCTGCCATGACCCTAGGCCCCAATTTTTAACCATAGTTTGGGTTTTCCCTTCACTCTTCCCCAGGGCTCTGCTTTGGAATTCCTCTTTGGTTGGGACACCTGTAGTAGCAAACCTGAAAGAGGCCTCCCATCCCACAGATTGACGAAAAATATTTGGGACCGGGCCAAATCCACAAAGAGGAAGATTCGTCCATGGCCCATGAGGCCTCCCCACTTTCCACGGCCATCGTTGATACAATATCCAGAGACAAATGTCTGAACAAGCACCTCAGACTAGCTCTTTCTTCATATCCTGAAGAATTCTTCTCATGGTTTGTAGATTGGGCCTGCCATACCTACCTCCCACAACCTAAGATGAGTTTGTGTTATAAGACTTCTGTCCCCAAAGTCCTGGGCCACACACCCTCCAGGCTAGGGCCCCTGGAGGCACACATTAGGACTGTGACTACCCAATCCATGGGAAGAAGATTGAACCAGACAGGACATAGGCCATAATCGGATCCATTGCTTTGGTTTACAGGCATGTATCCTCAAAACCCTGGAAACCAACACCAGCAAAGGGGGTTTCCTAAGGCACCCATCAGAAAAAATCTCGTCTCCACTAGGAAACTTCTGCATGGGAGCTAGTCAAAAGCTTAGGAGAATACTTCAGGGTCCCGGTGCCACCCCCCCATTCCAAGGCCCTCATGGACAAAAAAACACCTTAGGCCCCATTCTCAGGAAAGTCCATTTCAACTCAGCCACCCCGGTTGCTCCCGCAGAGCCATCCATTCTCAACTGTCTTTGTGCTAGGAGAAAATTGGAATGCGAGGCGGGCTTCCATGGCATCCATCCCCAAACAGAGCTCTGGAGTCATCCATATGTGATGTCCTGGAGCTGCCCAACAGGTCTTAATTGTCCCGCACAAGGAATCCTTGAAGGGGGCATCCCACAACTCCCAACGTGGGAAAACCTCCATGGCCTTGAGATTCCGCACCGTTCATGAAGGGGCTGTCATGCACAGAAACTACAACCTGAGCCAACGTCTGATCCTCGCCCTGACTTCAGATGCATGAGATATAGGTTCAGATCTGCAGGGGGTACCAGCCTTGCCCTCGGCCTGAAGCCCAAGTCTAGCTTGTGTTCTCAGACTTCTGTCCTCACACTCCTAGCCAAGAATCCCTCAAGTTTTGCAATTCCGGACCCACAAGGCAACACTCTGCCTGACCTCTACAAAAAATTTTATTGCCTAATGAGCTGCCCAGGCACCTTAAATGAGGATAAACCTAAACGGCACTCCACTGTACCCAAATTATATAGTCTAAGCTGGGCACTAATGCACTGTCTGTCACCACCTGAGCCCGAACCTCCTGACCAACACCCAGGCAGCTGACCGCATACTGAGCACATCAACATTCCATGGCCTTAGGTCGTCATCTCTTCCCAACTGCGGTTATCAGGCTTCAGAACCTAGACCTTATCTCCAACCACTGCCCAGGGTTGATAACGATGCAGAAAGCAGAACTCCTTCCCCATGGCAAGAAACCTTGTGATTGGCATGTTGTCCAAAGTTCAGTGTACTTGAAACCAGTGTGGCCCATGAGGCCCCGTTCATGCTCGAGGGCCACATACTTCAGGTTCCCGGTCCAGCGCCCCATTCCAAGGCCCTCATGGACACAAACACACATTAGGCCCCATTCTCAGGAAAGACCATTTCAACTCAGCCACCCCGGTTGCTCCCGCAGAGCCATCCGATCTCCACTGTCTTGTTGCGAGGAGACAATTGGAATGCGAGGTGGGCTTCCCTGGCATTCATCCTCGAAAGGTGCTCTGGAGTCATTCCATATGGGAGGTCCTGGAGCTGCCCACAGGTCTCAATTGTCCCGCAGAAGGAATCCTTGAAGGGGGCATCCCACAACTCCCAACGTGGGAAAACCTCCATGGCCTTGAGATTCCTCTCCGGTCATGAAGGGGCAGTCATGCACAGAAACTACAACCTGTGTCAACGTCTCATCCTGCCGTGACTTCAGATGCATGAGATATTGGTTCAGATGTGCATGGGGTACCTGCCTTGCCCTCGGCCTGAAGCCCAAGTCTAGCTTGTGTTCTCAGACTTCTGTCCTCACACTACTGAACCAGAAGCCCTCAAGTTTGGCAATTCAGGACCCACAATGTAGCACTCTGCCTGCTTTCTAGAAAAAATATCTTGCCTAATGAGCTGCCCAGGCACCTCAAATAAGGATCAACATACACGGCACTCGACTGTACCCAAATTATATAGTCTAACCTGGGCACTAATGCACTGTCTGACACAACCTGAGCCCGAACCTCCTGACCAACAACCAGGCAGCTGACCGCACACCTAGCACATCAGACCCACCATGGCCTTAGGTCATCATCTCGTTCCAACTGCGGTTTTCAGGATTCAGAACCTAGACCTTATCTCCAACCACTGCCCATGGTTGAAAATGATGCAGAAATCAGAACTCCTTCTCCATGGCAAGAGACCTTGTGATTGGCATGTTGTCCAAAGTTCAGTGTAGTTGAAAACAGTGTAGCCCATGAGGCCCCGCCCATGCTCACAGGCCACATTGGTCACAAGCAAACATTGTGACCCTCAGCCTGAGCCCAGTCCTCAAGTAAGGCCTCTCAGGGGCTGGATGAAGAGACAGCATATGGGGCCTGCCATGCCCCTAGGCCCCAAATTTTAACCATAGTTTGGGTTGTCCCTTCACTCTTCCCCAGGGCTCTGCTTTGGTATTCCTCTTTGGTTGGGACACCCGAGTTAGCAAACCTGAAAGGAGTCCTCCCGGCCCACAGATTGACGAAAAACAATTGGGACCGGGCCAAATCCCAAGAGAGGAAGTTTCGTCCATGGCCCATGAGGCTTCCCCACATTCCACGGCCATCGTTGACACAAAATCCAGAGACCAAAGCCTGAGCAAGCGCCTCAGACTCGTTTTTTCTTCATATCCTGAAGAGTTATTCTCATGGTTTGTAGATTGGGCCTGCCATACCTACGTCCCCAAATCTAAGCTGATTCTGTGTTTTCCGACTTCTGTCCTCAAAGTCCTGGGCCACACTCCCTCCAGGCTGAGGCCCCTGGAGCCACACATTAGGACTGTGCCTACTTCATGCATGGGAATTCTGCCCATTCCATTGTCCAAAATTGTACAAATTAGGAGATCCCTCCAAAGTCCCCGAGGCCATCCCAATATGTAGGTCTCTTTGGACAAACAAGGGCGGTCTGACACCAGTTGAGCAACTAGCTCCACTCAAACCATAAATGGATGTCCCCAGAGAAGTAGATGGAACCAGAAAGGACCCTAGGCCATAATCGGATCCATTGCTTTGGTTTACAGGCATGTCTCCTCAAAATCCTGGATTCCAATACCAGGATAGGGGGGTTCCTGAGGCACCCATCAGAAAACATCTCGTCTCCATGAGGAAACTTGTGCATGGGACCTATGTCAAAATCTTAAGAGAATACTTCAGAGTCCCAGTGCCACTGCCCCATTCCAAAGTCCTCATGGACACAAACACACATTAGGCCCCATGCTCAGGAAAGTCCATTTGAACTCAGCCACCCCGGTTGCTCCCGCAGAGCCATCCGATCTCCACTGTCTTGTTGCTAGGAGACAATTGGAATTCGAGGCGGGCTTCCCTGGCATCCATCCTCCAATGGTGCTCAGGAGTCATTCCATATGGGATGTTTTGGAGCTGCCCAACAGGTCTCACTTGTGCCGCAGAAGGAATCCTTGAAGGGGGCATCCCACAACTCCCAACGTGGGAAAACCTCCATGGCCTTGAGATTCCTCTCCGTTCATGAAGGGTCAGTCATGCCCAGAAACTACAACCTGAGCCAACGACTGATCCTCGCCGTGACTTCAGATGCATGAGATATTGGTTCAGATGTGCAGGGGGTACCTGCCTTGCCCTCGGCCTGAAGCCCAAGTCTAGCTTGTGTTCTCAGACTTCTGTCCTCACACTACTTAACCAGAAGCCCTCAAATTTCTCAATTCCGGGCCCACTATGCAGCACGCTGCCTGCCCTCTAGAAAAAATATCTTGCCTAATGAGCTGCCCAGGCTCCTCAAATGAGTTTCAAACTACACGGCACTCAACTGTACCCAAATTATATAGTATAACCTGGGCACTAATGCACTGTCTGACACAACCTGAGCCCGACCTCCTGACCAACAACCAGGCAGCTGACCGCACAGTGAGAACATCAGACCCACCATGGCCTTAGGTCATCATCTCGTTCCAACTGTGGTTTTCAGGCTTCCGAACCTAGACCTTATCTACAACGACTGCCCATGGTTGAAAATGATGCAGAAATCAGAACTCCTTCCCCATGGCAAGAGACCTTGTGATTGGCATGTTGTCCAAAGTTCAGTGTAGATGAAAACAGTGTAGCCCATGAGGCCCCGCCCATGCTCACAGGCCACATTGGTCACAAGCAAACATTGTGACCCTCAGCCTGAGCCCAGTCCTCAAGTAAGGCCTCTCAGGGGCTGGATGAAGAGACAGCATATGGGGCTTGCCATGCCCCTAGGCCCCAAATTTTACCCATAGTTTGGGTTGTCCCTTCACTCTTCCCCAGGGCTCTGCTTTGGTATTCCTCTTTGGTTGGGACACCCGAGTTAACAAACCTGAAAGGAGACCTCCCATCCCACAGATTGACGAAAAACAATTGGGACCGGGCCAAATCCCAAGAGAGGAAGTTTCGTCCATGGCCCATGAGGCTTCCCCACATGCCACGGCCATCGTTGACACAAAATCCAGAGACCAAAGCCTGAGCAAGCGCCTCAGACTCGTTCTTTCTTCATATCCTGAAGAGTTATTCTCATGGTTTGTAGATTGGGCCTGCCATACCTACGTCCACAAACCTAAGCTGATTCTGTGTTTTCCGACTTCTGTCCTCAAAGTCCTGGGCCACATTCCCTCCAGGTTGGGGCCCCTGGAGCCACACATTAGGACTGTGCCTACTTCATGCATGGGAATTCTGCCCATTCCATTGTCCAAAATTGTACAAATTAGGAGATCCCTCCAAAGTCCCCGAGGCCATCCCAATATGTATGTCTCTTTGGACAAACAAGGGCGGTCTGACACCAGCTGGGCAACTAGCTCCACTCAAACCATAGATGGATGTCCCCAGAGAGGAGATGGAACCAGAAAGAACCCTAGGCCATAATCTGATCCATTGCTTTGGTTTACAGGCATGTCTCCTCAAAATCCTGGATTCCAATACCAGCATACGGGGTTTCCTGAGGCACCCATCAGAAAACATCTCGTCTCCATGAGAAAACTTGTGCATGGGACCTATGTCAAAATCTTAGGAGAATACTTCAGAGTCCCGGTGCCACTGCCCCATTCCAAAGTCCTCATGGACACAAACACACATTAGGCCCCATGCACAGGAAAGTCCATTTCAACTCAGCCACCCCGGTTGCTCCCGCAGAGCCATCCGATCTCCACTGTCTTGTTGCTAGGAGACAATTGGAATGCGAGGCGGGCTACCCTGGCATCCATCCTCCAACGGTGCTCAGGAGTCATTCCATATGGGATGTTTTGGAGCTGCCCAACAGGTCTCAATTGTGCCGCAGAAGGAATCCTTGAAGGGGGCATCCCACAACTCCCAACGTGGGAAAACCTCCATGGCCTTGAGATTCCTCTCCGTTCATGAAGGGTCAGTCATGCACAGAAACTACAACCTGAGCCAACGTCTGATCCTCGCCGTGACTTCAGATGCATGAGATATTGGTTCAGATGTGCAGGGGGTACCTGCCTTGCCCTCGGCCTGAAGCCCAAGTCTAGCTTGTGTTCTCAGACTTCTGTCCTCACACTACTTAACCAGAAGCCCTCAAGTTTGGCAATTCCAGGCCCACAATGCAGCACTCTGCCTGCCCTCTAGAAAAAATATCTTGCCTAATGAGCTGCCAAGGCTCCTCAAATAAGGATCAACCTACACGGCACTCAGCTGTACCCAAATTATATAGTCTAACCTGGGCACTCATGCACTGTTTGACACAACCTGAGCCCGAAGCTCCTGACCAACAACCAGGCAGCTGACCGCACACTGAGCACATCAGACCCACCATGGCCTTAGGTCATCATCTCTTCCCAACTGCGGTTTTCAGGATCCACAACCTAGACCTTATCTCCAACCACTGCCAATGGTTGAAAATGATGCAGAAATCAGAAATCCTTCCCTATGGCAAGAGACCTTGTGATTGGCATGTTGTCCAAAGTTCAGTGTAGTTGAAACCAGTGTGGCCCATGAGGCCTCGCCCATGCTCGCGGGCCACATTGGTCACAAACACACATTGTGACCCTCAGCCTGAGCCCAGTCCTCATGTAAGGCCTCTCAGGGGCTGGATGAAGAGACAGCATATGGGGCCTGCCATGCCCCTACGCCCCAAATTTTAACCATAGTTTTGGTAGTCCCCTCACTCACCCCAGGGCTCTGCTTTGGAATTCTTCTTTGGTTGGGACACCTGAGGTAACAAACCTGAAAGGAGACCTCCAATCCCACAGATTGACGAAAAACAATTGGGACAGGGCCAAATCCACAGAGAGGAATATACGTCCATGGCCCATGAGGCTTCCCAACATTCCACAGCCATGGTTGACACAAAATCCAGAGACCAATGCCTGAGCAAGCGCCTCAGTCTCGCTCTGTCTTTGATCCTGAGGAGTTCTTCTCATGGTTTGTAGATCGGGACTGCCATACCTACGTCCCCAAACCTAAGCTGAATTTGTGTTTTCAGACTTCTGTCCTCAATGTCCTGGGCCACACACCCTCCAGACTAGGGCCCCTGGAGCCACACATTAGGACTGTGCCTACCCTATGCATTGTAATTCTGCCCATTCCATTGTCCAAAATTGTACAAATTAGGGTAACCCTCAAAAGTCCCCGAGGCCATCCCAATATGTAGGTCTCTGTGGACAAACAAGGGCGGTCTGACACCAGCTAAGAATCTACCTCCACTCATACCATAGATGTATGTCCCCAGAGAAGGAGATAGAACCAGACAGGACCCTAGGCTATAATCGGATCCATTGCTTTGGTTAAAGGCATGTCTCCTCAAAATCCTGGATTCCAATACTAGCATAGGGTGTTTCCTGAGGCACCCATCAGAAAACATCTCGTCTCCACGAAGAAACTTGTGCATGGGACCTATGTCAAAATCTTAGGAGAATACTTCAGAGTCCCGGTGCCACCGCCCCATTCCAAGGTCCTCATGGACACAAACAAACATTATGCCCCATGTTCAGGAGCTGTCCATTTCAAATCAGCCATCCCGGTTGCTCCCGCAGAGCCATCCGATCTCAACTGTCTTGTTGTTAGGAGACAATTGGAATGCGAGGCGGGCTACCCTGGCATCCATCCTCGAACGGTGCTCTGGAGTCATTCCATATGGGATGTTTTTGAGCTGCCCAACAGGTCTCAATTGTCCCGCAGAAGGAATCCTTGAAGGGGGCATTCCACAACTCCCAACTGGGAAAACCTCCATGGCCTTGAGATTTCTCTCCGTTCATGAAGGGGCAGTCATGAACAGAAACTACAACCTGAGCCAACGTCTGATCCTCGCCGTGACTTCAGATGCATGAGATATTGGTTCAGATGTTCAGGGGGTACCTGCCTTGACCTCGGCCTGAAGCCCAAGTCTAGCTTGTGTTCTCAGACTTCTGTCCTCACACTACTGAACCAGAAGCTCTCAAGTTTGGCAATTCAACACCCACAATGCAGCACTCTGCCTGCTCTCTAGAAAAAATATCTTGCCTAAAGAGCTGCCCAGGCACCTCAAATGAGGATCAACCTACACGGCACTCGACTGTACCCAAATTATATAGTCTAACCTGGGCACTAATGCACTGTCTGACACAACCTGAGCCCGACCTCCTGACCAACAACCAGGCAGCTGACCACACACCTAGCACATCAGACCCACCATGGCCTTAGGTCATCATCTCGTTCCAACTGTGGTTTTCAGGCTTCCGAACCTAGACCTTATCTACAACGACTGCCCAGGGTTGAAAATGATGCAGAAATCAGAACTCCTTCCCCATGGCAAGAGACCTTGTGATTGGCATGTTGTCCAAAGTTCAGTGTAGATGAAACCAGTGTGGCCCATGAGGCCCCGCCCATGCTCACAGGCCACATTGGTCACAAACAAACATTGTGACCCTCAGCCTGAGCCCAGTCCTCAAGTAAGGCCTCTCAGGGGCTGGATGAAGAGACAGCATATGGGGCCTGCCATACCCCTAGGCCCCAAATTTTAACCATAGTTTGGGTTGTCCCTTCACTCTTCCCCAGGGCTCTGCTTTGGTATTCCTCTTTGGTTGGGACACTCGAGTTAACAAACCTGAAAGGAGACCTCCCGGCCCAGAGATTGACGAAAAACAATTGGGACCGGGCCAAATCCTCAGAGAGGAAGTTTCGTCCATGGCCCATGAGGCCTCCCCTCATTCCACGGCCATCGTTGACACAAAATCCAGAGACCAAAGCCTGAGCAAGCGCCTCAGGCTCGTTCTTTCTTCATATCCTGAAGAGTTATTCTCATGGTTTGTAGATTGGGCCTGCCATACCTACGTCCCCAAACCTAAGCTGATTCTGTGTTTTCCGACTTCTGTCCTCAAAATCCTGGGCCACATTCCCTCCAGGTTGGGGCCCCTGGAGCCACACATTAGGACTGTGCCTACTTCATGCATGGGAATTCTGCCCATTCCATTGTCCAAAATTGTACAAGTTAGGAGAACCCTCCAAAGTCCCCGAGGTCATCCCAATATGTATGTCTCTTTGGACAAACAAGGGCGGTCTGACACCAGCTGAGCAACTAGCTCCATTCAAACCATAGATGGATGTTCCCAGAGAAGGAGATGGAACCAGAAAGGACCCTAGGCCATAATCTGATCCATTGCTTTAGTTTACAGGCACGTCTCCTAAAAATCCTGGATTCCAATACCAGCATAGGGGGTTTCCTGAGGCACCCATCAGAAAAAATCTCGTCTCCACGAGGAAACTTTGCATGGGACCTATGTCAAAATCTTAGGAGAATACTTCAGAGTCCCAGTGCCACCGCCCCATTCCAAGGTTCTCATGGACACAAACACACATTAGGCCCCATGCTCAGGAAAGTCCATATCAACTCAGCCAACGAGGTTGCTCCCGCAGAGCCATCCGATCTAAACTGTCTTGTTGCTAGGAGACAATTGGAATGCGAGGCGGGCTTCCCTGGAATCCATCCTCGAACGGTGCTCTGGAGTTATTCCATATGGGATGTTTTGGAGCTGCCCAAAATGTCTCAATTGTCCCGCAGAAGGAATCCTTGAAGGGGGCATCCCACAACTCCCAAGGTGGGAAAACGTCCATGGCCTTGAGATTCCTCTCCGTTCATGAAGGGGCAGTCATGCACAGAAACTACAACCTGAGCCAACGTCTGATCCTCGCCGTGACTTCAGATGCATGAGATATTGGTTCAGATGTGCATGGGGTACGTGCCTTGCCCTCGGCCTGAAGCCCAAGTCTAGCTTGTGGTCTCAGACTTCTGTCCTCACACTACTGGCGCCGACGTCCTCATGTTTTGCAATTCCGGACCCACAATGCAGCACAGTGCCTGCCCTCTAGAAAAAATATCTTGCCTAATGAACCGCCCGGGCACCTCAAATAAGGATCAACCTACACGACAATCGACTGTATCCAAGTTATATAGTCTAACCTGGGCCTTAATGCACTGTCTGACACAACCTGAGCCCGAAACTCCTGACCAACAACCAGGCAGCTGACCGCACACTGAGCACATCAGACCCACCATGGCCTTAGGTCATCATCTCTTCCCAACTGCGGTTTTCAGGCTTCCGAACCTAGACCTTATCTCCAACGACTGCCCAGGGTTGAAAATGATGCAGAAATCAGAACTCCTTCCACATGGCAAGAGACCTTGTGATTGGCATGTTGTCCAAAGTTCAGTGTAGATGAAACCAGTGTGGCCCATGAGGCCCCGCCCATGCTCACAGGCCACATTGGTCACAAACACGCATTGTGACCCTCAGCCTGAGCACAGTCCTCATGTAAGGCCTCTCAGTGGCTGGTGAAGAGACAGCATATGTGGCCTGCCATGCGCCTAGGCCCCAAATTTTAACCATAGTTTGGGTTGTCCCTTCACTCTTCCCCAGGGCTCTGCTTTGGTATTCCTCTTTGGTTGGGACACTCGAGTTAACAAACCTGAAAGGAGACCTCCCGGCCCAGAGATTGACGAAAAACAATTGGGACCGGGCCAAATCCTCAGAGAGGAAGTTTCGTCCATGGCCCATGAGGCCTCCCCTCATTCCACGGCCATCGTTGACACAAAATCCAGAGACCAAAGCCTGAGCAAGCGCCTCAGGCTCGTTCTTTCTTCATATCCTGAAGAGTTATTCTCATGGTTTGTAGATTGGGCCTGCCATACCTACGTCCCCAAACCTAAGCTGATTCTGTGTTTTCCGACTTCTGTCCTCAAAGTCCTGGGCCACACACCCTCCAGGCTGGGGCCCCTGGAGCCACACATTAGGACTGTGCCTAACCCATGCATGGGAATACTGCCCATTCCATTGTCCAAAATTGTACAAATTAGGAGAAACCTCCAAAGTCCCCGCGGTCATCCGAATATATAGGTCTCGGTGGACAAACAAGGGCGGTCTGACACCAGCTGAGCATCTACCTCCACTCATACCATAGATGGATGTCCCCAGAGAAGGATATGGTACCAGACAGGACCCTAGGCCTTAATCGGATCCATTGCTTTGGTTTAAAGGCATGTCTCCTTAAAATCCTGGATTCCAATACCAGCATAGGGGGTTTCCTGAGGCACCCATCAGAAAAAATCTCGTCTCCACGAGGAAACTTGTGCTTGGGACCTATGTCAAAATCTTAGGAGAATACTTCAGAGTCCCAGTGCCACCGCCCCATTCCAAGGTCCTCATGGACACAAACACACATTAGGCCCCATGCTCAGGAAAGTCCATATCAACTCAGCCAACCAGGTTGCTCCCGCAGAGCCATCCGATCTCCACTGTATTGTTGCTAGGAGACAATTGGAATGCGAGGCGTGCTTCCCTGGAATCCATCCTTGAACAGTGCTCTGGAGTCATTCCATATGGGATGTTTTGGAGCTGCCCAAAAGGTCTCAATTTTCCCGCAGAAGGAATCCTTGAAGGGGGCATCCCACAACCCCAAGGTGGGAAAACGTCCATGGCCTTGAGATTCCTCTCCGTTCATGAAGGGGCAGTCATGCACAGAAACTACAACCTGAGCCAACGTCTGATCCTCGCCGTGACTTCAGATGCATGAGATATTGGTTCAGATGTGCATGGGGTACGTGCCTTGCCCTCGGCCTGAAGCCCAAGTCTAGCTTGTGTT
Organism: Mustela nivalis; assembly: GCF_964662115.1. Classification (NCBI taxonomy): domain Eukaryota; kingdom Metazoa; phylum Chordata; class Mammalia; order Carnivora; family Mustelidae; genus Mustela; species Mustela nivalis. The sequence goes on from NW_028135934.1 coordinate 118,925, forward strand.
CTCAGACTTCTGTCCTCACACTACTGTCCCAGAAGCCCTCACGTTTGGCAATTCCGGGCCCACAATGCAGCACTCTGCCTGCTCTCTAGAAAAAATATCTTGCCTATGGAACACACCGGGCACCTCAAATAAGGATCAAACTACACGGCAATCGAATGTATCCAAATTATATAGTCTAACCTGGGCACTAATGCACTGTCTGACACAACCTGAGCCCGAACATCCTGACCAACAACCAGGCAGCTGACCGCACACTGAGCACATCAGACCCACCATGGCCTTAGGTCATCATCTCTTCCCAACTGCGGTTTTCAGGCTTCCGAACCTAGACCTTATCTCCAACGACTGCCCAGGGTTGAAAATGATGCAGAAATCAGAACTCCTTCACCATGGCAAGAGACCTTGTGATTGGCATGTTGTCCAAAGTTCAGTGTAGTTGAAACCAGTGTGACCCATGAGGCCCCGCCCATGCTCGCGAGCCACATTGGTCACAAACACACATTGTGACCCTCAGCCTGAGCACAGTCCTCATGTAAGGCCTCTCAGTGGCTGGTGAAGAGACAGCATATGTGGCCTGCCATGCGCCTAGGCCCCAAATTTTAACCATAGTTTGGGTTGTCCCTTCACTCTTCCCCAAGGCTCTGCTTTGGAATTCCTCTTTGGTTGGGACACCTGAGGTTACAAACCTGAAAGGAGACCTCCCATCCCACCGTTTGACGAAAAACAATTGGGACCGGGCCAAATCCACAGAGAGGAAGATTCGTCCATGGCCCATGAGGTCTCCCCACATTCCAAGGATATCGTTTACACAAAATCCAGAGACCCAAGCCTGAGCAAGCGCCTCAGACTCACTCTTTCTTCATATCCTGAAGAGTTCTTCTCAAGGTTTGTAGATTGGGCCTGCCAGACCTACATCCCCAAACCTAAGCTGAGTCTGTGTTTTCAGACTTCTGTCCTCAAAGTTCTGGGCCACACACCCTCCAGGATGGGGCCACTGGAGCCACACATTAGGACTGTGCCTACCCCATGCATGGGAATTCTGCCCATTCCATTGTCCAAAATTGTACAAATTAGGAGAACCCTCCAAGTCCCCGAGGCCATCCCAATATGTAGGTCTCTGTGGACAAACAAGGGCGGTCTGACACCTGCTGAGCATCTACCTCCACTCATACCATAGATGGATGTCCCCAGAGATGGATATGGTACCAGACAGGACCCTAGGCCATAATCGGATCCATTGCTTTGGTTTACAGGCATGTCTCCTCAAAATCCTGGATTCTAATACCAGCATAGGGGGTTTCCTGAGGCACCCATTAGATAAAATCTCGTTTCTACGAAGAAACTTCTGCATGGGACCTATGTCAAAATCTTAGGAGAATACTTCAGAGTCCCAGTGCCACCGCCCCATTCCAAGGTCCTCATGAACACAAAAAAATATTAGGCCCCATTCTCGGGAACGTCCATTTCAACTCAGCCACCCCGGTTGCTCCCGCGGAGCCATCCGAACTCCACTGTCTTGTTGCAATGAGACAATTGGAATGCGAGGCGGACTTCCCTGACATCCATTCTCGAACGGTGCTCTGGAGTCATTCCATATGGGATGTTTTGGAGCTGCCACACAGGTCTCAATTGTGCCACAGAAGGAATCCTTGAAGGGGGTATCCCACAACTCCCAACGTGGGAAAACCTCCATGGCCTTGAGATTCCTCTCCGTTCATGAAGTTGCAGTCATGCACAGAAACTACAACCTGAGCCAACGTCTTCCTCGCCGTGACATCAGATGAATGAGATATTGGTTCAGATGTGCAGGGGGTACATGAATTGCCCTCGGCCTGAAGCCCAAGTCTAGCTTGTGGTCTCAGACTTCTGTCCTCACATTACTGGCCCAGAAGCCCTCACGTTTGCCAATTCAGGACCCACAATGCAGCACTCTGCCTGCCCTCTAGAAAAAATATCTTCCCTAATGAGCTGCCCAGGCACCTCAAATGAGGATCAACCTACACGGCACTCGACTGTACCCAATTTACATAGTCTAACCTGGGCACTAATGCACTGTCTGACACAACCTGAGCCCGAAGCTCCTGACCAACAACCAGGCGGCTGACCGCACACTGAGCACATCAAACCCACCATGGCCTTGGTCATCATCTCTTCCCAACTGCGGTTTTCAGGCTTCCGAACCTAGACCTTATCTCCAACGACTGCCCAGGGTTGAAAATGATGCAGAAATCAGAACTCCTTCACCATGGCAAGAGACCTTGTGATTGGCATGTTGTCCAAAGTTCAGTGTAGTTGAAACCAGTGTGGCCCATGAGGCCCGGCCCCTGCTCACGGGCCACATTGGACACAAACACACATTGTGACCCTCAGCCTGAGCCCCGTCCTCAAGTAAGGCCTCTCAGTGGCTGGATGAAGAGACAGAATATGGGGCCTGCCATGCCCCTAGGCCCCAAATTTTAACCATAGTTTGGGTTGTCCCTTCACTCTTCCCCAGGGCTCTGCTTTGGAATTCCTCTTTGGTTGGGACACCTGAGGTTAGAAACATGAAAGGAGACCTCCCATCCCACAGATTGACGAAAAACAATTGGGCCTGGGCCAAATCCACAGAGAGGAATATTCGTCCATGGCCCATGAGGCCTCCACTCATTCCACGGCCATCGTTGACACAAAATTCAGAGAACAAAGCCTGAGCAAGCGCCTCAGACTCGCTCTTTCTTCGTATCCTGAAGAATTCTTCTCATGGTTTGTAGATTGGGCCTGCCATACCTACGTCCCCAAACCCAAGCTGAGTTTGTGTTTTCAGACTTCTGTCCTCAAAGTCCTGGGCCACACACCCTCCAGGCTGGGGCCCCTGGAGCCACACATTAGGACTGTGCCTAACCCATGCATGGGAATACTGCCCATTCCATTGTCCAAAATTGTACAAATTAGGAGAAACCTCCAAAGTCCCCGAGGTCATCCGAATATGTAGGTCTCGGTGGACAAACAAGGATGGTCTGACACCAGCTGAGCATCTACCTCCACTCATACCATAGATGGATGTACCCAGAGAAGGATATGGTACCAGACAGGACCCTAGGCCTTAATCGGATCCATTGCTTTGGTTTAAAGGCATGTCTCCTTAAAATCCTGGATTCCAATACCAGCATAGGGCGTTTCCTGAGGCACCCATCAGAAAAAATCTCGTCTCCACGAGGAAACTTGTGCTTGGGACCTATGTCAAAATCTTAGGAGAATACTTCAGAGTCCCAGTGCCACCGCCCCATTCCAAGGTCCTCATGGACACAAACACACATTAGGCCCCATGCTCAGGAAAGTCCATATCAACTCAGCCAACCAGGTTGCTCCCGCAGAGCCATCCGATCTCCACTGTCTTGTTGCTAGGAGACAATTGGAATGCGAGGCGTGCTTCCCTGGAATCCATCCTCGAACAGTGCTCTGGAGTCATTCCATATGGGATGTTTTGGAGCTGCCCAAAAGGTCTCAATTGTCCCGCTGAAGGATTCCTTGAAGGGGACATCCCACAACCCCAACGTGGGAAAACCTCCATGGCCTTGAGATTCCTCTCCGTTCATGAAGGGGCAGTCATGCACAGAAACTACAACCTGAGCCAACGTCTGATCCTCGCCGTGACTTCAGATGCATGAGATATTGGTTCAGATGTGCATGGGGTACGTGCCTTGCCCTCGGCCTGAAGCCCAAGTCTAGCTTGTGGTCTCAGACTTCTGTCCTCACACTACTGGCCCAGAAGCCCTCACGTTTGGCAATTCCGGGCCCACAATGCAGCACTCTGCCTGCTCTCTAGAAAAAATATCTTGCCTATGGAACACACCGGGCACCTCAAATAAGGATCAAACTACACGGCAATCGAATGTATCCAAATTATATAGTCTAACCTGGGCACTAATGCACTGTCTGACACAACCTGAGCCCGAACATCCTGACCAACAACCAGGCAGCTGACCGCACACTGAGCACATCAGACCCACCATGGCCTTAGGTCATCATCTCTTCCCAACTGCGGTTTTCAGGCTTCCGAACCTAGACCTTATCTCCAACGACTGCCCAGGGTTGAAAATGATGCAGAAATCAGAACTCCCTCACCATGGCAAGAGACCTTGTGATTGGCATGTTGTCCAAAGTTCAGTGTAGATGAAACCAGTGTGACCCATGAGGCCCCGCCCATGCTCGCGAGCCACATTGGTCACAAACACACATTGTGACCCCCAGCCTGAGCACAGTCCTCATGTAAGGCCTCTCAGTGGCTGGTGAAGAGACAGCATATGTGGCCTGCCATGCGCCTAGGCCCCAAATTTTAACCATAGTTTGGGTTGTCCCTTCACTCTTCCCCAGGGCTCTGCTTTGGAATTCCTCTTTGGTTGGGACACCTGAGGTTACAAACCTGAAAGGAGACCTCCCATCCCACCGTTTGACGAAAAACAATTGGGACCGGGCCAAATCCACAGAGAGGAAGATTCGTCCATGGCCCATGAGGTCTCCCCACATTCCAAGGATATCGTTTACACAAAATCCAGAGACCCAAGCCTGAGCAAGCGCCTCAGACTCACTCTTTCTTCATATCCTGAAGAGTTCTTCTCAAGGTTTGTAGATTGGGCCTGCCAGACCTACATCCCCAAACCTAAGCTGAGTCTGTGTTTTCAGACTTCTGTCCTCAAAGTTCTGGGCCACACACCCTCCAGGATGGGGCCACTGGAGCCACACATTAGGACTGTGCCTACCCCATGCATGGGAATTCTGCCCATTCCATTGTCCAAAATTGTACAAATTAGGAGAACCCTCCAAGTCCCCGAGGCCATCCCAATATGTAGGTCTCTGTGGACAAACAAGGGCGGTCTGACACCTGCTGAGCATCTACCTCCACTCATACCATAGATGGATGTCCCCAGAGATGGATATGGTACCAGACAGGACCCTAGGCCATAATCGGATCCATTGCTTTGGTTTACAGGCATGTCTCCTCAAAATCCTGGATTCTAATACCAGCATAGGGGGTTTCCTGAGGCACCCATTAGATAAAATCTCGTTTCTACGAAGAAACTTCTGCATGGGACCTATGTCAAAATCTTAGGAGAATACTTCAGAGTCCCAGTGCCACCGCCCCATTCCAAGGTCCTCATGAACACAAAAAAATATTAGGCCCCATTCTCGGGAACGTCCATTTCAACTCAGCCACCCCGGTTGCTCCCGCGGAGCCATCCGAACTCCACTGTCTTGTTGCAATGAGACAATTGGAATGTGAGGCGGACTTCCCTGACATCCATTCTCGAACGGTGCTCTGGAGTCATTCCATATGGGATGTTTTGGAGCTGCCACACAGGTCTCAATTGTGCCACAGAAGGAATCCTTGAAGGGGGTATCCCACAACTCCCAACGTGGGAAAACCTCCATGGCCTTGAGATTCCTCTCCGTTCATGAAGTTGCAGTCATGCACAGAAACTACAACCTGAGCCAACGTCTTCCTCGCCGTGACATCAGATGAATGAGATATTGGTTCAGATGTGCAGGGGGTACCTGACTTGCCCTCGGCCTGAAGCCCAAGTCTAGCTTGTGGTCTCAGACTTCTGTCCTCACATTACTGACCCAGAAGCCCTCACGTTTGGCAATTCGGGACCCAAAATGCAGCACTCTGCCTGCCCTCTAGAAAAAATATCTTCCCTAATGAGCTGTCCAGGCACCTGAAATGAGGATCAACCTACACGGCACTCGACTGTACCCAAATTACATAGTCTAACCTGGGCACTAATGCACTGTCTGACACAACCTGAGCCCGAAGCTCCTGACCAACAACCAGGCGGCTGACCGCACACTGAGCACATCAAACCCACCATGGCCTTGGTCATCATCTCTTCCCAACTGCGGTTTTCAGGCTTCCGAACCTAGACCTTATGTCCAACCACTGCCTAGGGTTGAAAATGATGCAGAAATCAGAACTCCTTCTCCATGGCAAGAGACCTTGTGATTGGCATGTTGTCCAAAGTTCAGTGTAGTTGAAACCAGTGTGGCCCATGAGGCCCGGCCCCTGCTCACGGGCCACATTGTCACAAACACACATTGTGACCCTCAGCCTGAGCCCAGTCCTCAAGTCAGGCCTCTCAGTGGCTGGATGAAGAGGCCGCATATGGGGCCTGCCATGCCCCTAGGCCCCAAATTATAACCATAGTTTGGGATGTCCCTTCACTCTTCCCCAGGTCTCTGCTTTGGAATTCCTCTTTGGTTGGGACACCTGAGGTTACAAACATGAAAGGAGACCTCCCATCCCACAGATTGACGAAAAATAATTGGGACCGGGCCAAATCCACAGAGAGGAAGATTCGTCCATGGCCCATGAGGCCTTCCCATATTCCACGGCCACCGTTGACACAAAATTCAAAGACCAAAGCCTGAGCAAGCGCCTCAGACTCGCTCTTTCTTCGAATCCTGAAGATTTCTTCTCATGGTTTGTAGATTGGGCCTGCCATACCTACGTCCCCAAACCCAAGCTGAGTTTGTGTTTTCAGACTTCTGTCCTCAAAGTCCTGGGCCACACACCCTCCAGGCTGGGGCCCCTGGTGCCACACATTTGGACTGTGCCTACCCCATGCATGGGAATACTGCCCATTCCATTGTCCAAAATTGTGCAAATTAGGAGAACCCTCCAAAGTCCCCGAGGTCATCCCAATATGTAGGTTTCTGTGGACAAACAAGGGTGGTCTGACACCAGCTGAGCATCTACCTCCACTCATACCATAGATGGATGTCTCCAGAGAAGAATATGATACCAGACAGGACCCTAGGCCTTAATCGGATCCATTGCTTTGGTTTAAAGGCATGTCTCCTCAAAATCCTGGATTCCAATACCAGCATAGGGGGTTTCCTGAGGCACCCATCAGAAAAAATCTCGTCTCCACGAGGAAACTTGTGCTTGGGACCTATGTCAAAACCTTAGGAGAATACTTCACAGTCCCAGTGCCACCGCCCCATTCCAAGGTCCTCATGGACACAAACACACATTAGGCCCCATGCTCAGGAAAGTCCATATCAACTCAGCCAACCAGGTTGCTCCCGCAGAGCCATCCGATCTCCACTGTCTTTTTGCTAGGAGACAATTGGAATGCGAGGCGGGCTTCCCTGGAATCCATCCTTGAACGGTGCTCTGGAGTCATTCCATATGGGATGTTTTGGAGCTGCCCAACAGGTCTCAATTGTACTGCAGAAGGAATCCTTGAAGGGGATATCCCACAACTCCCAACGTGGGAAAACCTCCATGGCCTTGAGATTCCTCTCCGTTCATGAAGGGGCAGTCATGCACAGAAACTACAACCTGAGCCAACGTCTGATCCTCGCCGTGACTTCAGATGCATGAGATATTGGTTCAGATGTGCAGGGGGTACCTGCCTTGCCCTCGGCCTGAGGCCCAAGTTTAACTTGTGTTCTCAGACTTCTCTCCTCACACTACTGGCCCAGAAGCCCTCTCGTTTGGCAATTCCGGACCCACAATGCAGCACTCTGCCTGCCCTCTAGAAAAAATATCTTGCCTAATGAGCTGCCCAGGCACCTCAAATGAGGATTAACCTACACGGCACTCGACTGTACCCAAATTACATAGTCTAACCTGGGCAATAATGCACTGTCTGACACAACCTGAGCCCGAACCTGCTGACCAACAACCAGGCAGCTGACCGCACACTGAGCACATCAGACCCACCATGGCCTTAGGTCATCATCTCTTCCCAACTGCAGTTTTCAGGCTTCCGAACCTAGACCTTATCTCCAACGACTGCCCAGGGTTGAAAATGATGCAGAAATCAGAACTCCTTCACCATAGCAAGAGACCTTGTGATTGGCATGTTGTCCAAAGTTCAGTGTAGATGAAAACAGTGTGGCACATGAGGCCCCGCCTCTGCTCGCGAGACACATTGGTCAAAATCACACATTGTGACCCTCAGCCTGAGCCCAGTCCTCAAGTAAGGCCTCTCAGTGGCTGGTGAAAAGACAGCATAAGGGGCCTGACATGCCTCTAGGCCCCAAATTTTAACCACTGATTGGGTTGTCCCTTCACTCTTCCCCAGGTCTCTGCTTTGGAATTCCTCTTTGGTTGGGACACCTGAGGTTACAAACCTGAAAGGAGACCTCCCATCCCACAGATTGACGAAAAACAATTGGGACCGGGCCAAATCCACAGAGAGGAAGATTCGTCCATGGCCCATGAGGTCTCCCCACATTCCACGGATATCGTTGACTCAAAATCCAGAGACCAAAGCCTGAGCAAGCGCCTCAGACTCGCTCTTTCTTCATATCCTGAAGACTTCTCCTCATAGTTTGTAGATTGGGCCTGCCATACCTACATGCCCAAACCTAGGCTGAGTTTGTGTTTTCAGACTTCTGTCCTCAAAGTTCTGGGCCACACACCCTCCAGGATGGGGCCCCTGGAGGCACACATTAGGACTGTGCCTACCCCATGCATGGGAATTCTGCCCATTCCATTTTCCAAAATTGTACAAATTAGGAGAACCCTCCAAAGTCCCCGAGGCCATCCCAATATGTAGGTCTCTGTGGACAAACAAGGGCAGTCTGACACCAGCTGCCTCCACTCATACCATAGATGGAATTCCCCAGTGAAGGAGATGGAACCAGTCAGGACCCTACGCCATAATCGGATCCATTGCTTTGGTTACAAGCATGTCTCCTCAAAATCCTGGATTCTAATACCAGCATAGGGGGTTTCCTGAGGCATCCATCAGAAAACATCTCGTCTCCACGAAGAAACTTGTGCATGGGACCTATGTCAAAATATTAGAAGAATACTTCAGAGTCCTGGTGCCACCGCCCCATTCCAAGGTCCTCATGGACACAAACAAACATTATGCCCCATGCTCAGGAGCTGTCCATTTCAAATCAGCCATCCCAGTTGCTCCCGCAGAGCCATCCGATCTCAACTGTCTTGTTGCTAGGAGACAATTGAAATGCGAGGCGGGCTTCCCTGGCATCCATCCTCGAACCGTGCTCTGGAGTCATTCCATATGGGATGTTTTGGAGCTGCCCAACAGGTCTCATAGTCCCGCAGAAGGAATCCTTGAAGGGGGCATTCCACAACTCCCAACGTGGGAAAACCTCCATGGCCTTGAGATTCCTCTCCGGTCATGAAGGGGCAGTCATGAACAGAAACTACAACCTGAGCCAACGTCTGATCCTCGCCGTGACTTCAGATGCATGAGATATTGGTTCAGATGTGCAGGGGGTACCTGCCTAGCCCTCGGCCTGAAGCACAAGTGTAGCTTGTGTTCTCAGACTTCTGTTCTCACACTACTGGCCCAGAAGCCCTCACGTTTGGCAATTCCGGACCCACAATGCAGCACTCTGCCTGCCCTCTAGAAAAAATATCTTGCCTAATGAGCTGACCAGGCACCTCCAATGAGGATCAACCTACACGGCATTCGACCCTACCCAAATTATACCGTCTAACCTGGGCTCTAATGCACTGTGTGACACAGCCTGAGCCCGAACCTCCTGAACAACAACCAGGCAGCTGACCGCACACTGAGCACATCAAACCCACCATGGCCTTAGGTCATCATCTCTTCCCAACTGCGGTTTTCAGGATTCAGAACCTAGACCTTATATCCAAAGACTGCCCAGGGTTGAAAATGATGCAGAAATCAGAACTCCTTCACTATGGCAAGAGACCTTGTGATTGGCATGTTGTCCAAAGTTCAGTGTAGTTGAAACCAGTGTGGCCCATGAGGCCCGGCCCCTGCTCACGAGCCACATTGGTCACAAACACACATTGTGACCCTCAGCCTGAGCCCAGTCCTCAAGTAAGGCCTCTCAGTGGCTGGATGAAGAGACAGCATATGGGGCCTGCCATGCCCCTAGGCCCCAAATTTTAACCATAGTTTGGGATGTCCCTTCACTCTTCCCCAGGGCTCTGCTTTGGAATTCCTCTTTGGTTGGGACACCTGAGGTTACAAACCTGAAAGGAGACCTCCCATCCCACAGATTGACGAAAAACAATTGGGACTGGGCCAAAACCACAGAGAGGAAGATTCGTCCATGGCCCATGAGGCCTCCCCTCATTCCACGGCCATCGTTGACACAAAATCCAGAGACCAAAGCCTGAACAAGCGCCTCAGACTCGCTATTTCTTCGTATCCTGAAGATTTCTTCTCATGGTTTGTAGATTGGGCCTGCCATACCTACGTCCCCAAACCAAAGCTGAGTTTGTGTTTTCAGACTTCTGTCCTCAAAGTCCTGAGCCACACACCCTCCAGGCTGGGGCCCCTGGAGCCACACATTAGGATTGTGCCTACCCCATGCATGGGAATTTTGCCCATTCCATTGTCCAAAATTGTACAAATTAGGAGAACCCTCCAAAGTTCCCGAGGCCATCCCATTATGTAGTTCTCTGTGGAAAAACAAGGGTGGTCTGACACCAGCTGAGCATCTACCTCCACTCATACCATAGATGGATGTCCCCAGAGAAGGATATGGTACCAGACAGGACCCTAGGCCTTAATCGAATCCATTGCTTTGGTTTAAGGCATGTCTCCTCAAAATGCTGGATTCCAATACCAGAATAGGGGGTTTCCTGAGGCACCCATCAGAAAAAATCTCGTCTCCACGAGGAAACTTGAGCATGGGACCTATGTCAAAATCTTAGGAGAATACTTCACCGTCCCAGTGCCACCGCCCCATTCCAAGGTCCTCATGGACACAAACACACATTAGGCCCCATGCTCAGGAAAGTCCATATCAACTCAGCAAACCAGGTTGCTCCCGCAGAGCCATCCAATCTCCACTCTCTTTTTGCTAGGAGACAATTGGAATGCGAGGCGGGCTTCCCTGGAATCCATCCTTGAACGGTGCTCTGGAGTCATTCCATATGGGATGTTTTGGAGCTGCCCAACAGGTCTCAATTGTACTGCAGAAGGAATCCTTGAAGGGGATATCCCACAACTCCCAACGTGGGAAAACCTCCATGGCCTTGAGATTCCTCTCCGTTCATGAAGGGGCAGTCATGCACAGAAACTACAACCTCAGCCAACGTCTGATCCTCGCCGTGACTTCAGATGCATGAGATATTGGTTCAGATGTGCAGGGGGTACCTGCCTTGCCCTCGGCCTGAGGCCCAAGTTTAACTTGTGTTCTCAGACTTCTCTCCTCACACTACTGGCCCAGAAGCCCTCTCGTTTGGCAATTCCGGACCCACAATGCAGCACTCTGCCTGCTCCCTAGAAAAAATATCTTGCCTAATGAGCTGCCCAGGCACCTCAAATGAGGATTAACCTACACGGCACTCGACTGTACCCAAATTACATAGTCTAACATGGGCAATAATGCACTGTCTGACACAACCTGAGCCCGAACCTGCTGACCAACAACCAGGCAGCTGACCGTACACTGAGCACATCAGACCCACCATGGCCTTAGGACATCATCTCTTCCCAACTGCAGTTTTCAGGCTTCCGAACCTAGACCTTATCTCCAACGACTGCCCAGGGTTGAAAATGATGCAGAAATCAGAACTCCTTCACCATAGCAAGAGACCTTGTGATTGGCATGTTGTCCAAAGTTCAGTGTAGATGAAAACAGTGTGGCCCATGAGGCCCCGCCTCTGCTCGCGAGACACATTGGTCACAATCACACATTGTGACCCTCAGCCTGAGCCCAGTCCTCAAGTAAGGCCTCTCAGTGGCTGGTGAAAAGACAGCATATGGGGCCTGACATGCCTCTAGGCCCCAAATTTTAACCACTGATGGGTTCTCCCTTCACTCTTCCCCAGGGCTCTGCTTTTGAATTCCTCTTTGGTTGGGACACCTGAGGTTACAAACCTGAAAGGAGACCTCCCATCCCACAGATTGACGAAAAACAATTGGGACCGGGCCAAATCCACAGAGAGGAAGATTCGTCCATGGCCGATGAGGTCTCCCCACATTCCACGGATATCGTTGACTCAAAATCCAGAGACCAAAGCCTGAGCAAGCGCCTCAGACTCGCTCTTTCTTCATATCCTGAAGAGTTCTCCACATAGTTTGTAGATTGGGCCTGCCATACCTACATGCCCAAACCTAGGCTGAGTTTGTGTTTTCAGACTTCTGTCCTCAAAGTTCTGGGCCACACACCCTCCAGGATGGGGCCCCTGGAGGCACACATTAGGACTGTGCCTACCCCATGCATGGGAATTCTGCCCATTCCATTTTCCAAAATTGTACAAATTAGGAGAACCCTCCAAGTCCCCGAGGCCATCCCAATATGTAGGTCTCTGTGGACAAACAAGGGCAGTCTGACACCAGCTGAGCATCTACCTCCACTCATACCATAGATGGAATTCCCCAGTGAAGGAGATGGAACCAGACAGGACCCTAGGCCATAATCGGATCCATTGCTTTGGTTTACAGGCATGTCTCCTCAAAATCCTGGATACTAATACCAGCATAGGGGGTTTCCTGAGGCAACCATCAGAAAACAGCTCGTCTCCATGAGGAAACTTGTGCATGGGACCTATGTCAAAATCTTAGGAGAGTACTTCACAGTCCCGGTGCCACTGCCCCATTCCAAAGTTCTCATGGACACAAACACATATTAGGCCCCATTCTCGGGAACGTCCATTTCAACTCAGCCACCCCGGTTGCTCCCGCAGAGCCATCCGATCTCCACTGTCTTGTTGCTAGGAGACAATTGGAATGCGAGGCGGGCTTCCCTGGAATCCATCCTCGAACGGTGCTCTGGAGTCATTCCATATGGGATGTTTTGGAGCTGCCCAAAAGGTCTCAATTGTCCCGCAGAAGGAATCCTTGAAGGGGGCATCCCACAACTCCCAACGTGGGAAAAACTCCATGGCCTTTAGATTCCGCTCCGTTCATGAAGGGGCAGTAATGCACAGAAATTCCAATCTGAGCCAACGTCTGATCCTCGCCGTGACTTCAGATGCATGAGATATTGGTTCAGATGTGCAGGGGGTATCTGCCTTGCACTCGGCCTGAAGCCCAAGTCTAGCTTGTGGTCTCAGACTTCTGTCCTCACATTACTGGCCCAGAAGCCCTCACGTTTGGCAATTCCAGACCCACAATGCAGCACTCTGCCTGCCCTCTAGAAAAAATATCTTGCCTAATGAGCTGCCCAGGCACCTCAAATGAGGATCAACCTTCAAGGCACTCGACTGTACCCAAATTACATAGTCTAACCTGGGCATTAATGCACTGTCTGACACAACCTGAGCCCGAACCTCCTGAGCAACAACCAGGCAGCTGACCGCACACTGAGCACATCCGACCCACCATGGCCTTGGTGATCATCTCTTCCCAACTGCGGTTTTCAGGCTTCCAAACCTGGACCTTATCTCCAACCACTGCCCAGGGTTGAAAATGATGCAGAAATCAGAACTCCTTCAACATGGCAAGAGACCTTGTGATTGGCATGTTGTCCAAAGTTCAGTGTAGTTGAAACCAGTGTGGCCCATGAGGCCCGGCTCCTGCTCACGGGCCACATTGGTCACAAACACACATTGTGACCCTCAGCCTGAGACCAGTCCTCAAGTAAGGCCTCTCAGTGGCTGGTGAAGAGACAGCATATGGGGCCTGACATGCCCCTAGGCCCCAAATTTTAACCATAGTTTGGGTTGTCCCTTCACTCGTCCCCAGGGCTCTGCTTTGGAATTCCTCTTTGGTTGGGACACCTGAGCTTACAAACCTGAAAGGAGACCTCCCATCCCACAGATTGACGAAAAACAATTGGGACCGGGCCAAATCCACAGAGAGGAAGATTCGTCCATGGCCCATGAGGCCTCCCCTCATTCCACGGCCATCGTTGACACAAAATCCAGAGACCAAAGACTGAGCAAGCGCCTCAGACTCGCTCTTTCTTCGTATCCTGAAGATTTCTTCTCATGGTTTGTAGATTGGGCCTGCCATACCTACGTCCCCAAACCTAAGCTGCGTTTGTGTTTTCAGACTTCTGTCCTCAAAGTCCTGGGCCACACACCCTCCAGGCCGGGGCCCCTGGAGCCACACATTAGGAATGTGCCAACCCCATGCATGGGAATACTGCCCATTCCATTGTCCAAAATTGTACAAGTTAGGAGAACCCTCCAATGTCCCCAAGGCCATCCCAATATCTAGGTCTCTGTGGACAAACAAGGGCGGTCTGACACCACCTGAGCATCTAACTCCACTCATACCATAGATGGATGTCCCCAGAGAAGGATATGGTACCAGACAGGACCCTAGGCCATAATCGGATCCATTGCTTTGGTTTAAAGGCATGTCTCCTCAAAATCCTGGATTCCAATACCAGCATAGGGGGTTTCCTGAGGCACCCATCAGAAAACATCTCGTCTCCATGAGGAAACTTGTGCATGGGACCTATGTCAAAATCTTAGGAGAATACTTCAGAGTCCCGGAGCCACTACCCCATTCCAAAGTCCTCATGGACACAAACACACATTAGGCCCCATGCTCAGGAAAGTCGATATTAACTCAGCCAACCAGGTTGCTCCCGCAGAGCCATCCGATCTCCACTGTCTTTTTGCTAGGAGACAATTGGAATGCGAGGCGGGCTTCCCTGGCATCCATCCTCCAACAGTCCTCAGGAGTCATTCCATATGGGATGTTTTGGAGCTGCCCAACAGGTCTCAATTGTGCCGCAGAAGGAATCCTTGAAGGGGGCATCCCACAACTCCCAACGTCGGAAAACCTCCATGGCCTTGAGATTCCTCTCCGTTCATGAAGTTGCAGTCATGCACAGAAACTACAACCTGAGCCAACGTCTGATCCTCGCTGTGACTTCAGATGCATGAGATATTGGTTCAGATGTGCAGGGGGTACCTGCCTTGCCCTCGGCCTGAAGCCCAAGTCTAGCTTGTGTTCTCAGACTTCTGTCCTCACACTACTTAACCAGAAGCCCTCAAGTTTGGCAATTCCGGGCCCACAATGCAGCACTCTGCCTGCCCTCTAGAAAAAATATCTTGCCTAATGAGCTGCCCAGGCTCCTCAAATGAGGATCAACCTACACGGCACTCAACTGTACCCAAATTATATAGTCTAACCTGGGCACTCATGCACTGTCTGATACAACCTGAGCCCGAAGCTCCTGACCAATAACCAGGCAGCTGACCGCACACTGAGAACATCAGACCCACCATGGCCTTAGGTCATCATCTCTTCCCAACTGCGGTTTTCAGGATCCACAACCTAGACCTTATCTCCAACCACTGCCAATGGTTGAAAATGATGCAGAAATCAGAACTCCTTCCCTATGGCAAGAGACCTTGTGATTGGCATGTTGTCCAAAGTTCAGTGTAGTTGAAACCAGTGTGGCCCATGAGGCCTCGCCCATGCTCGCGGGCCACATTGGTCACAAACACACATTGTGACCCACAGCCTGAGCCCAGTCCTCATGTAAGGCCTCTCAGGGGCTGGATGAAGAGAGAGCATATGGGGCCTGCCATGCCCCTACGCCCCAAATTTTAACCATAGTTTTGGTAGTCCCCTCACTCATCCACAGGGCTCTTCTTTGGAATTCCTCTTTGGTTGGGACACCTGAGGTAACAAACCTGAAAGGAGACCTCCCATCCCACAGATTGACGAAAAACAATTGGGACAGTGCCAAATCCACAGAGAGGAATATACGTCCATGGCCCATGAGGCTTCCCAACATTCCACAGCCATTGTTGACACAAAATCCAGAGACCAAAGCCTGAGCAAGCGCCTCAGTCTCGCTCTGTATTTAATCCTGAAGAGTTCTTCTCATGGTTTGTAGATCGGGACTGCAATACCAACGTCCCCAAACCTAAGCTGAGTTTGTGTTTTCAGACTTCTGTCCTCAATGTCCTGGGCCACACACCCGCCAGTCTAGGGCCCCTGGAGCCACACATTAGGACTGTGACTAACCCATGCATGGTAATTCTGCCCATTCCATTGTCCAAAATTGTACAAATTAGGATAACCCTCAAAAGTCCCCAAGGCCATCCCAATATGTAGGTCTCTGTGGACAAACAAGGGCGGTCTGACACCAGCTAAGCATCTACCTCAACTCATACCATAGATGGATGTCCCCAGAGAAGGTGATGTAACCAGACAGGACCTTAGGCCATAATCGGATCCATTGCTTTGGTTTAAAGGCATGTCTCCTCAAAATCCTGGTTCCAATACCAGCATAGGGGGTTTCCTGAGGCACCCATCAGAAAACATCTCGTCTCCACGAAGAAACTTGTGCATAGGACCTATGTCAAAATCTTAGGAGAATACTTCAGAGTCCCAGTGCCACCGCCCCATTCCAAGGTCCTCATGGACACAAACAAACATTAGGCCCCATGCTCAGGAGCTGTCCAATTCAAATCAGCCACCCCGGTTGCTCCAGCAAAGCCATCCGATCTCCACTGTCTTGTTGCTAGGAGACAATTGGAATGCGAGGCGGGCTACCCTGCATCCATCCTTGAACGGTGCTCTGGAGTCATTGATTATGGGATGTTTTGGAGCTGGCAAAAGGTCTCAATTGTCCCGCAGAAGGAATCCTTGATCCAGCTCCCAACGTGGGAAAATCTCCATGGCCTTGAGATTCCTCTCCGTTCATGAAGTTGCAGTCATGCACAGAAACTACAACCTGAGCCAACGTCTTCCATGCCGTGACATCAGATGAATGAGATATTGGTTCAGATGTGCAGCGGGTACCTGCCTTGCCCTCGGCCTGAAGCCCAAGTCTAGCTTGTGGTCTCAGACTTCTGTCCTCACATTACTGGCCCAGAAGCCCTCACGTTTGGCAATTCCGGACCCACAATGCAGCACTCTGCCTGCCCTCTAGAAAAAATATCTTCCCTAATGAGCTGCCCAGCCACCTCAAATGAGGATCAACCTACACGGCACTCGACTGTACCCAAATTACATAGTCTCCCTGGCACTAATGCACTGTCTGACACAACCTGAGCCCGAAGCTCCTGACCAACATCCAGGCAGCTGACCGCACACTGAGCACATCAGACCCACCATGGCCTTGGTCATCATCTCTTCCCAACTGCGGTTTTCAGGCTTCCGAACCTAGACCTTATCTCCAACCACTGTCTAGCGTTGAAAATGATGCAGAAATCAGAACTCCTTCACCATGCAAGAGACCTTGTGATTGGCATGTTGTCCAAAGTTCAGTGTAGTTGAAACCAGTGTGGCCCATGAGGCCCGGCCCCTGCTCACGGGCCACATTGGACACAAACACACATTGTGACCCTCAGCCTGAGCCCAGTCCTCAAGTAAGGCCTCTCAGTGGCTGGATGAAGAGACAGCATATGGGGCCTGCCATGCCCCTAGGCCCCAAATTTTAACCATAGTTTGGGTTGTCCCTTCACTCTTCCCCAGGGCTCTGCTTTGGAATTCCTCTTTGGTTTGGACATCTGAGGTTACAAACGTGAAAGGAGACCTCCCATCCCACAGATTGACGAAAAACAATTGGGACTGGGCCAAATCCACAGAGAGGAAGATTCGTCCATGGCCCATGAGGCCTCCCCTCATTCCACGGCCATCGTTGACACAAAATTCAGAGACCAAAGCCTGAGCAAGCGCCTCAGACTCGCTCTTTCTTCGTATCCTGAAGATTTCTTCTCATGTTTTGTAGATTGGGCCTGCCATACCTACGTCCCCAAAACCAAAGCTGAGTTTGTGTTTTCAGACTTCTGTCCTCAAAGTCCTGGGCCACACATCCTACAGGCTGGGGCACCTGGAGCCACACATTAGGACTGTGCCTACCCCATGCATGGGAATACTGCCCATTCCATTGTCCAAAATTGTACAAATTAGGAGAACCCTCCAAAGTCCCCGAGGTCATCCCAATATGTAGGTCTCGGTGGACAAACAAGGGCGGGCTGACACCAGCTGAGCATCTACCTCCACTCATACCATAGATGGATGTCCCCAGAGAAGGATATGGTACCAGACAGGATCCTAGGCCTTAATCGGATCCATTGCTTTGGTTTAAAGGCATGTCTCCTCAAAATCCTGGATTCCATTACCAGCATAGTTGGTTTCCTGAGACACCCATCAGAAAAAATCTCGTCTCCACGAGGAAACTTGTGCTTGGGACCTATGTCAAAATCTTAGGAGAATACTTCAGAGTCCCAGTGCCACCGCCCCATTCCAAGGTCCTCATGGACACAAACACACATTAGGCCCCATGCTCAGGAAAGTCCATATCAACTCAGACAACCAGGTTGCTCCTGCAGAGCCATCCGATCTGCACTGTCTAATTGCTAGGAGACAATTGGAATGCGAGGCGGGCTTCCCTGGAGTCCATCCTCGAACGGTGCTTTGGAGTCATTCCATATGGGATGTTTTGGAGCTGCCCAAAAGGTCTCAATTGTCCCGCAGAACGAATCCTTGAAGGGGGCATCCCACAACCCCAACGTGGGAAAACCTCCATGGCCTTGAGATTCGTCTCCGTCATGAAGGGGCAGTCATGCACAGAAACTACAACCTGAGCCAACGTCTGATCCTCGCCGTGACTTCAGATGCATGAGATATTGTTTCAGATGTGCATGGGGTACCTGCCTTGCCCTCCGCCTGAAGCCCAAGTCTAGCTTGTGGTCTCAGACTTCTGTCCTCACACTACTGGCCCAGAAGCCCTCACGTTTGGCAATTCCGGACCCACAATGCAGCACTCTGCCTGCTCTCTAGAAAAAATATCTTGCCTATGGAACACACCGGGCACCTCAAATAAGGATCAAACTACACGGCAATCGAATGTATCCAAATTATATAGTCTAAACTGGGCACTAATGCACTGTCTGACACAACCTGAGCCCGAACCTCCTGAACAACAACCAGGCAGCTAACCGCACACTGAGCACATCAGACCCACCATGGCCTTAGGTCATCATCTCTTCCCAACTGCGGTTTTCAGGCTTTCGAACCTAGACCTTATCTCCTACGACTGCCCAGGGTTGAAAATGATGCAGAAATCAGAACGCCTTCACCATGGCAAGAGACTTTTTGATTGGCATGTTGTCCAAAGTTCAGTGTGGATGAAACCAGTGTGGCCCATAAGGCCCCGCCCATGCTCGCAAGCCACATTGGTCACAAACACACATTGTGACCCTCAGCCTGAGCCCAGTCCTCAAGTAAGGACTCTCAGTGGCTGGTGAAGAGACAGCATATGGGGCCTGACATGCCCCTAGGCCCCAAATTTTAACCATAGTTTGGGTTGTCCCTTCACTCTTCCCCAGGGCTCTGCTTTGGAATTCCTCTTTGGTTGGGACACCTGAGGATACAAACATGAAAGGAGACCTCCCATCCCACAGATTGACGAAAAACAATTGGGACCGGGCCAAATCACAGAGAGGAAGATTAGTCCATGGCCCATGACGCCTCCCCTCATTCCACGGCCATCGTTGACACAAAATCCAGAGACCAAAGCCTGAGCAAGCGCCTCAGACTCGCTCTTTCTTCATATCCTGAAGATTTCTTCTCATGGTTTGTAGATTGGGCCTGCCATACATACGTCCCCAAACCCAAGCTGAGTTTGTGTTTTCAGTCTTCTGTCCTCAAAGTCCTGGGCCACACACCCTCCAGGCTGGGGCCCCTGGAACCACACATTAGGACTGTGCCTACCCCATGCATGGGAATACTGCCCATTCCATTGTCCAAAATTGTACAAATTAGGAGAACCCTCCAAAGTCCCCGAGGTCATCCCAATATGTAGGTCTCTGTGGACAAACAAGGGCGGTCTGACACCAGCTGAGCATCTACCTCCACTCATACCATAGATGGATTTCCCCAGAGAAGGATATGGTACCAGACAGGACCCTAGGCCTTAATCGGATCCATTGCTTTGGTTTAAAGGCATGTCTCCTCAAAATCCTGTATTCCAATACCAGCATAGGGGGTTTCCTGAGGCTCCCATCAGAAAAAATCTCGTCTCCACGAGGAAACTTGTGCATGGGACCTATGTCAAAATCTTAGGAGAATACTTCAGAGTCCCAGTGCCACCGCCGCATTCCAAAGTCCTCATTGACACAAACACACATTAGGCCCCATGCTCAGGAAAGTCCATATCAACTAAGCCAACCAGGTTGCTCCCGCAGAGCCATCCGATCTCCACTGTCTTGTTGCTAGGAGACAATTGGAATGCGAGGCGGGCTTCCCTGGAATCCATCCTCGATTGATGCTCTGGAGTCATTCCATATGGGATGTTTTGGAGCTGCCCAAAAGGTCTCAATTGTCCCGCAGAAGGAATCCTTGAAGGGGGCATCCCACAACCTCAACGTGGGAAAACCTCCATGGCCTTGAGATTCCTTCCGTTCATGAAGGGGCAGTCATGCACAGAAATACAACCTGAGCCAACGTCTGATCCTCGCCGTGACTTCAGATGCATGAGATATTGGTTCAGATGTGTATGGGGAACCTGCCTTGCCCTCGGCCTGAAGCCCAAGTCTAGCTTGTGGTCTCAGACTTCTGTCCTCACACTACTGGCCCAGAAGCCCTCACGTTTGGCAATTCCGGGCCCACAATGCAGCACTCTGCCAGCTCTCTAGAAAAAATATCTTGTCTATGGAACACACCGGGCACCTCAAATAAGGATCAAACTACACGGCAATCGAATGTATCCAAATTATATAGTCTAACCTGGGCACTAATGCACTGTCTGACACAACCTGAGCCCGAACCTCCTGACCAACAACCAGGCAGCTGACCGCACACTGAGAACATCAGACCCACCATGGCCTTAGGTCATCATCTCTTCCCAAGTAGATTTTTCAGGCTTCCGAACCTAGACCTTATCACCAACGACTGCCCAGGTTTGAAAATGATGCAGAAATCAGAACTCCTTCACCATGGCAAGAGACCTTGTGATTGGCATGTTGTTCAAAGTTCAGTGTAGATGAAACCAGTGTGGCCCATGAGGCCCCGCCCATGATCGTGGGCCACATTGGTCACAAACACACATTGTGACCCTCAGCCTGAGCCCAGTCCTCAAGTAAGGCCTCTCAGTGGCTGGTGACTAGACAGCATATGGGGCCTGACATGCCCCTAGGCCCTAAATTTTAACCATAGTTTGGGTTGTCCCTTCACTCTTCCCCAGGGCTCTGCTTTGGAATTCCTCTTTGGTTGGGACACCTGAGGTTACAAACCTGAAAGGAGACCTCCCATCCCACAGATTGACGAAAAACAATTGGGACCGGGCCAAATCCACAGAGAGGAAGATTCGTCCATGTCCCAAGAGGTCTCCCCACATTCCACGGATATCGTTGACACATAATCCAGAGACCAAAGCCTGAGCAAGCGCCTCAGACTCGCTCTTTCTTCATATCCTGAAGAGTTCTTCACATGGTTTGTAGATTTGGCCTGCCATACCTACATCCCCAATTCTAAGCTGAGTCTGTGTTTTCAGATCTGTCCTCAAAGTCCTGGGCCACACACCCTCGAGGCCGGGGCTGCTGGAGCCACACATAAGGACTGTGCCTTACCCATGCATGGGAATACTGCCCATTCCATTGTCCAAAATTGTACAATTTAGGAGAACCCTCCAAAGTCCCCGAGGCCATCCTAATATCTAGGTCTCTGTGGACAAACAAGGGCAGTCTGACATCAGCTGAGCATCTACCTCCACTCCTACCATACATGGAATTCCCCAGAGAAGGAGATGGAACCAGTCAGGACCCTAGGCCATAATCGGATCCATTGCTTTGGTTTACAGGCATGTCTCCTCAAAAACCTGGATTCTAATACCAGCATAGGGGGTTTCCTGAGGCACCCATCAGAAAAAATCTCGTCTCCACGAGGAAACTTGAGCATGGGACCTATGTCAAAATCTTAGGAGAATACTTCAGTGTCCCAGTGCCACCGCCCCATTCCAAGGTCCTCATGGACACAAACACATATTAGGCCCCATTCTCGGGAACGTCCATTTCAACTCAGCCACCCCGGTTGCTCCCGCAGAGCAATCCGATCGATACTGTCTTGTTTCTAGGAGACAATTGGAATGTGAGGCGGGATTCCCTGGCATCCATCCTCAAACGGTGCTCTGGATTCATTCCATATGCGATGTTTTGGAGCTGCCCACAGGTCTCAATTGTCCCACAGAAGGAATCCATGAAGGGGGCATCCCACAACTCCCAACGTTGGAAACCTCCATAGCCTTCAGATTCCTCTCCGTTCATGAAGGGGCAGTCATGCACAGAAACTACAACCTGAGCCAACGTCTGATCCTCGCCGTGACTTCAGATGCATGAGATATTGGTTCAAATGTGCAGGGGGTACCTGCCTTGCCCTCGGCCTGAAGCCCAAGTCTAGCTTGTGTTCTCAGACTTCTGTTTTCACACTACTGGCCAGAAGCCCTCAAGTTTGGCAATTCCCGAACCACAATGCAGCACTGTGCCTGCCCTCTAGAAAAAATATCTTGCCTAATGAGCTGCCCAGCCACCTCAAATGAGGATCAACCTACAGGCACTCGACTGAACCCAAATTATAGAGTCTAAACTGGGCACAAATGCACTGTCTGACACAACCTGAGCCCGAACCTGCTGACCAACAACCAGGCAGCTGACCGCACACTGAGCACATCAGACCCACCATGGCCTTAGGTCATCATCTCTTCCCAACTGCGGTTTCAGGCTTCCGAACCTAGACCTTATCTCCAACCACTGCCCAGGGTTGAAAATGATGCAGAAATCAGAACTCCTTCCCCATGGCAAGAGACCTGTGATTGGCATGTTGTCCCAACTTCAGTGTAGTTGAAACCAGTGTGGCCCATGAGGCCCCGCCCATGCTTGTAAGCCACATTGGTCACAAACACACATTGTGACCCTCAGCCTGAACCCAGTCCTCTAGTAAGGCCTCTCAGTGGCTGGATGAAGAGACAGCATATGGGGCCTGCTATGCCCCTAGGCCCCAAATTTTAACCATAGTTCGGGTTGTCCCTTCAGTCTTCCCCAGGGCTCTCCTTTGGAATTCCACTTTGGTTGGGACACCTGAGGTAACAAACCTGAAAGGAGACCTCCCATCCCACAGATTGACGAAAAACAATTGGGACTGGACCAAATCCACAGAGAGGAAGATTCGTCCATGGCCCATGAGGCCTCCCCACATTCCACGGCCATCGTTGACACAAAATCCAGAGACCAAAGCCTGAGCAAGCGCCTCAGACTCGCTCTTTCTTCATATCCTGAAGAGTTCTTCTCACGGTTTGTAAATTGGGCCTGCCATACCTACGACCCCAAACCTAAGCTGAGTTTGTGTTTTCAGACTCCTGTCCTCAAAGTCCTGGGCCACACACCCTCCAGTCTGGGGCCCCTGGAGCCACACATTAGGACTGTGCCTACCCCATGCATGGGAATTCTGCCCATTCCATTGTCCAAAATTGTACAAGTTAGGAGAACCCTCCAAAGTCCCTGAGGCCATCCCAATATCTAGGTCTCTGTGGACAAACAAGGGCGGTCTGACACCAGCTGAGCATCTACCTCCACTCATACTATAGACGGATGTCCCCAGAGAAGGAGATGGAACCACAGAGGACCCTAGGCCATAATCGGATCCATTGCTTTGGTTTAAAAGCATGTCTCCTCAAAAGTCTGGATTCCAATACCAGCATAGGGGGTTTCCTGAGGCACCCATCAGAAAAAATCTCGTCTCCACGAGGAAACTTGTGCATGGGACCTATGTCAAAATCTTAGGAGAATACTTCAGAGTCCCGGTGCCACCGCCCCATTCCAAGGTCCTCATGGACACAAACACACATTAGGCCCCATGCTCAGGAAAGTCCATTTCAACTCAGCCACCCTGGTTGCTCCCGCAGAGCCATCCGATCTCAACTGTCTTGTTGCTAGGAGACAATGTGAATGTGAGGCGGGCTTCCCTGGCATCCATCCTCGAACGGTGCTCTGGAGTCATTCCATATGGGATGTTTTGGAGCCGCCCAACAGGTCTCAATTGTCCCGCAGAAGGAATCCTTGAAGGGGCATCCCACAACTCCCAACGTGGGAAAAACTCCATGGCCTTTAGATTCCTCTCCGTTCATGAAGGGGCAGTCATGCAAAGAAACTTCAACCTGAGCCAACGTCTGATCCTCGCCGTGACTTCAGATGCATGAGATATTGGTTCAGATGTGCAGGGGGTACCTGCCTTGCCCTCGGCCTGAAGCCCAAGTCTAGCTTGTGTTCTCAGACTTCTGTCCTCACACTACTGGCCCAGAAGCCCTCACGTTTGGCAATTCTGGACCCACAATGCAGCACTCTGCCTGCGATCTAGAAAAAAATATCTTGCCCAATGAGCTGCCAGGGCACCTCAAATGAGAATCAACTTACACGGCACTCGACTGTACCCAAATTATAGAGTCTAACCTGGGCACTAATGCACTGTCTGACACAACCTGAGGCCAAACCTCCTGACCAACAACCGGGCAGCTGACCGCACACTGAGCACATCAGACCCACCATTGCCTTAGGTCATCATCTCTTCCCAACTGCGGTTTTCAGGCTTCCGAACCTAGACCTTATCTCCAACCACTGCCCAGGGTTGAAAATGATGCAGAAATCAAAACTCCTTCACCATGACAAGAGACCTTGTGATTGGCATGTTGTCCAAAGTTCAGTGTAGATGAAACCAGTGTGGCCCATGAGGCCCCGCCCATGCTCGTGAGCTACATTGGTCACCAACACACATTGTAACCCTCAGCCTGAGCCCAGTCCTCAAGTAAGGCCTCTCAGTGGCTGGATGAAGAGACAGCATATGGGGCCTGCCATGCCCCTAGGCCCCAAAATTTAACCATACTTTCGGTTGTCCCTTCACTCTTCCCCAGGTCTCTGCTTTGGAATTCCTCTTTGGTTGGGACACCTGAGGTAACAAACCTGAAAGGAGACCTCCCATCCCACAGATTGACGAAAAACAATTGGGACCGGTCCAAATCCACAGAGAGGAAGATTCGTCCATGGCCCATGAGGTCTCCCCACATTCCACGGCCATCGTTGACACAAAATCCAGACCAAAGCCTGAGCAAGCACCTGAGACTCGCTCTTTCTTCATGTCCTGAAGAGTTCTTCTCATGGTTTGTAGATTGGGCCTGCCATACCTACGTCCCCAAACCTAGCTGAGTCTGTTTTCAGACTTCTGTCCTCAAAGTCCTGAACCACAAACCCTCCAGGCTGAGGACCCTGGAGCCACACATTAGGACTGTGTCAACCCCATGCATGGGAATTCTGCCCCTTCCATTGTCCAAAATTGTACAAATTAGGAGAACCCTCCAAAGTCCCCGAGGCCATCCCAATATGTAGGTCTCTGTGGACAAAGGCGGACTGACATCAGCTTAGCATCTACCTCCACTCATACCATAGATGGATGTCCCAAGAAAAGGATATGGTACCAGACAGGACCGTAGGCCATAATCGGATCCATTGCTTTGGTTTACAGGCATGTCTCCTCAAAATCCTGGATTCCAATACCAGCATAGGGGGTTTCCTGAGGCACCCATCAGAAAAAATCTCGTCTCCACGAAAAACTTGTGCATGGGACCTATGCCAAAATCTTAGGAGAATACTTCAGAGTCCTGGTGCCACCGCCCCATTCCAAGGTCCTCATGGACACAAACACACATTAGGCCCCATGCTCAGGAAAGTCCATATCAACTCAGACACCCCGGTTGCTCCCGCAGAGCCATCCGATCTCAACTGTCTTGTAGCTAGGAGACATTTGGAATGCGAGGAGGGCATCCCTGTCATCCATCCTCGCACGGTACTCTGGAGTCATTCCATAAGGGATGTGGTGGTGCTGCCCAACAGGTCTCAATTGTGCCGCAGAAGGAATCTTTGAAGGGGGCATCCCACAACTCCCAACATGGGAAAAGGTCCATGGCCTTGAGATTCCTCTCCGTTCATGAAGGGGCAGTCATGCACAGAAACTACAACCTGATACAACGTCTGATCCTCTCCGTGACTTCAGATTCATGAGATATTGGTTCAGATGTGCAGGGGGTACCTGCCTTGCCCTCGGCCTGAAGCCCAAGTCTAGCTTGTGTTCTCAGACTTCTGTCCTCACACTACTGGCCCAGAAGCCCTCAAGTTTGGCAATTCCGGACCCAAAATGCAGCACTCTGCCTGCCCTCTAGAAAAAATATCTTGCCTAATGAACTGCCCGGGCACCTCAAATAAGGATCAACCTATACGGCACTCGACTGTACCCAAATTATATAGTCTAACCTGAGCACTAATGCACTGTCTGACTCAACCTGAGCCCGAAATTCCTGACCATCAACCAGGCAGCTGACCGCACATTTAGCACATCAGACCCGCCATGGCCTTAGGTCATCATCTCTTCCCAACTGCGGTTTTCAGTATTCATAACCTAGACCTTATCTCCAACCACTGCCCAGGATTGAAAATGATGCAGAAATCAGAACTCTTTCCCCATGGCAAGAGACATTGTGATTGGCATGTTGTCCAAACGTTAGTGTAGTTTAAACCAGTGTGGCCCATGAGGCCCCGCCCATGCTCGCGGGCCTCATTGGTCACAAACACACATTGTGACCCTCAGCCTGAGCCCAGTCCTCTAGGAATGCCTCTCAGTGGCTGGATGAAGAGACAGCATATGGGACCTGCCATGCCCGTAGGCCCCAAATTTTAACCATAATTTGGGTTGTCCCTTCACTCTTCCCCAGGGCTCTGCTTTGGAATTCCTCTTTGGTTGGGACACCTGAGGTAACAAACCTGAAAGGAGACATCCCATCACACAGATTGACGAAAAACTATTGGGACCGGGCCAAATCCACAGAGAGGAAGATACGTCCATGTCCCATGAAGCCTCCCCACATTCCACGGCCATCGTTGACACAAAATCCAGAGACCAAAGCCTGAGCAAGCGCCTCAGATTCGCTCTTTCTTCATATCCTGAAGAGTTCTTCTTATGGTTTGAGATTGGGCCTGCCATACCTATGTCCCCAAACCTAAGCTGAGTTTGTGTTTTCCGACTTCTGTCCTCAAATTCCTGGGCCACACACCCTCCAGGCTGGGGCCCCTGGAGCCACACATTAGGACTGTGCCTAACCCATGCATGGGAATCCTGCCCATTCCATTGTCCAAAATTGTACAAATTAGGAGAACCCTCCAAATTCCCTGAGGCCATCCCAATATGTAGGTCTCTGTGGACAAACAAGGGCGGTCTGACACCTGCTGAGCATCTACCTCCACTCATACCATAGATGGACGTCCCCAGAGAAGGAGATGGAACCAGACAGGACCCTAGGCCATAATCGGATCCATTGCTTTGGTTTACAGACATGTCTCCTCAAAATCCTGGATTCCAATATCAGCATAGGGGGTTTCCTGGGGCACCCATCAGAAAAAATCTTCACCAGGAGGAAACTTGTGCATGGGACCTATGTCAAAATCTTAGGAGAATACTTCAGAGTCCCGGTGCCACCGCCCCATTCCAAGGTCCTCATGGACACAAACACACATTAGGCCCCATGCTCAGGAAAGTCCATTTCAACACAGCCACCCCGGTTGCTCCCACAGAGCCATCCGATCTCAACTGTCATGTTGCTAGGAGACAAATGGAATGCGAGGCGGGCTTCCCTGGCATCCATGCTCGAACAGTCCTCTGGAGTCATTCCATATGGATAGATTTTAAGCTGCCCAACAGGTCTCAATTGTCCCGCAGAAGGAATCCTTGAAGGGGGCAAACCACAACTCCCACGTGGGAAACCTCCTTGGCCTTGAAATTCCTCTCCGTTCATGAAGGGGCAGTCATGCACAGAAACTACAACCTGAGCCAACGTCTGATCCTCTCCGTGACTTCAGATGCATGAGATATTGGTTCAGATGTGCAAGGGGTACCTGCCTTGCCCTCGGCCTGAAGCCCAAGTCTAGCTTGTGTTCTCAGACTTCTGTCCTCACACTACTAGCCCAGAAGCCCTCAAGTTTGGTAATTCCGTACCCACAATGCAGCACTCTGCCTGCCCTTAGAAAAAATATCTTGCCTATTGAGCTGCCCAGTCACCTCAAATGAGGATCAATATACACGGCACTCGACTGTACCCAAATTATATAGCCTAACCTGGGCACTAATGCACTGTCGGACACAACCTGAGCCCGAAACTCCTGACCAACAAACAGGCAGCTGACCGCACACTGAGCACATCAGACCCACCATGGCCTTAGGTCATCATCTCTTCCCAACTGTGGTTTTCAGGCTTACGAACCTAGACCTTATCTCCAAACACTGCCCAGGGTTGAAAATGATGCAGAAATCAGCACTCCTTCCCCATGGCAACAGACCTTGTAATTGGCATGTTGTCCAAAGTTGAGTGTAGTTGAAACCAGTGTGGCCCATGAGTCCCTGCCCATGGTCGCAGTCCACATTGGTCACAAACACACATTGTGACCCTCAGCCTGAGCCCAGTCCTCAAGTATGGCCTCTTAGTGGCTGGATGAAGAGACAGCCTATGGGGCCTGCCATGCCCGTAGGCCCCAAATTTTAACCATAGTTTGGGTTGTCCCTTCACTCTTCCCCAGGGCTCTGCTTTGGAATTCCTCTTTGGTTGGGACACCTGAGGTAACAAACCTGAAAGGAGACCTCCCATCCCACAGATTGACGAAAAACAATTGGGACTGGGCCAAATCCACAGAGAAGAAGATTCGTCCATGGCCCATGAGGCTTCCCCACAATCCACGGCCATCTTTGACACAAAATCCAGAGACCAAAACCTGAGCAAGCGCCTCAGACTCGCTCTTTTTCATATCCTGAAGAGTTCTTCTCATGGTTTGTAGATTGGGCCTGCCATACCTACGTCCCCAAACCTAAGCTGAGTTTGTGTTTTCAGACTTCTGTCCTCAAAGTCCTGGGCCACACACCCTCCAGGCTGGGGCCCCTGGAGCCACACATTAGGACTGTGCCTACCCCATTCATGGGAATTCTTCCCATTCCATTGTCCAAAATCGTACAAATTAGGAGAACCCTCCAAAGTCCCCGAGGCCATCCCAATATGTAGGTTTCTGTGGACAAACAAGGGGGGGTCTGACACCAGCTGAGCATCTACCTCCACTCAGACCATAGATGGATGTCCCCAGAGAAGGAGATGGAACCTGACAGGACCCTAGGCCATAATCGGATCCATTGCTTTGGTTTACAGACCTGTCTCCTCAAAATCCTGGATACCAATACCAGCTTAGGAGGTTTCCTGAGGCACCCATCAGAAAAAATCTCGTCTCCACGAGGAGACTTGTGCATGGGACCTATGTCAAAACCTTAGGAGAATACTTCAGAGTCCCAGTGCCACCACCCATTCCAAGGTCCTCATGGACACAAACACACATTAGGCCCCATGCTCAGGAAAGTCCATTTCAACACAGCCACCCCGGTTGCTCCCACAGAGCCATCCGATCTCAACTGTCATGTTGCTAGGAGACAAATGGAATGCGAGGCGGGCTTCCCTGGCATCCATGCTCGAAAAGTCCTCTGGAGTCATTCCATATGGATAGATTTTAAGCTGCCCAACAGGTCTCAATTGTCCCGCAGAAGGAATCCTTGAAGGGGGCAAACCACAACTCCCACGTGGGAAACCTCCTTGGCCTTGAAATTCCTCTTCGTTCATGAAGGGGCAGTCATGCACAGAAATTACAACCTGAGCCAACGTCTGATCCTCTCCGTGACTTCAGATGCATGAGATATTGTTTCAGATGTGCAAGGGGTACCTGCCTTGCCCTCTGCCTGAAGCCCAAGTCTAGCTTGTGTTCTCAGACTTCTGTCCTCACACTACTAGCCCAGAAGCCCTCAAGTTTGGTAATTCCGGACCCACAATGCAGCACTCTGCCTGCCCTTAGAAAAAATATCTTGCCTATTGAGCTGCCCAGTCACCTCAAATGAGGATCAATATACACGGCACTCGACTGTACCCAAATTATATAGCCTAACCTGGGCACTAATGCACTGTCTGACACAACCTGAGCCCCTGACCAACAAACAGGCAGCTGACCGCACACTGAGCACATCAGACCCACCATGGCCTTAGGTCATCATCTCTTCCCAACTGTGGTTTTCAGGCTTACGAACCTAGACCTTATCTCCAAACACTGCCCAGGGTTGAAAATGATGCAGAAATCAGGACTCCTTCCCCATGGCAACAGACCTTGTAATTGGCATGTTGTCCAAAGTTGAGTGTAGTTGAAACCAGTGTGGCCCATGAGTCCCTGCCCATGGTCGCAGTCCACATTGGTCACAAACACACATTGTGACCCTCAGCCTGAGCCCAGTCCTCAAGTATGGCCTCTTAGTGGCTGGATGAAGAGACAGCCTATGGGGCCTGCCATGCCCGTAGGCCCCAAATTTTAACCATAGTTTGGGTTGTCCCTTCACTCTTCCCCAGGGCTCTGCTTTGGAATTCCTCTTTGGTTGGGACACCTGAGGTAACAAACCTGAAAGGAGACCTCCCATCCAACAGATTGACGAAAAACAATTGGGACTGGGCCAAATCCACAGAGAAGAAGATTCGTCCATGGCCCATGAGGCTTCCCCACAATCCACGGCCATCTTTGACACAAAATCCAGAGACCAAAACCTGAGCAAGCGCCTCAGACTCGCTCTTTTTCATATCCTGAAGAGTTCTTCTCATGGTTTGTAGATTGGGCCTGCCATACCTACGTCCCCAAACCTAAGCTGAGTTTGTGTTTTCAGACTTCTGTCCTCAAAGTCCTGGGCCACACACCCTCCAGGCTGGGGCCCCTGGAGCCACACATTAGGACTGTGCCTACCCCATTCATGGGAATTCTTCCCATTCCATTGTCCAAAATCGTACAAATTAGGAGAACCCTCCAAAGTCCCCGAGGCCATCCCAATATGTAGGTTTCTGTGGACAAACAAGGGGGGGTCTGACACCAGCTGAGCATCTACCTCCACTCAGACCATAGATGGATGTCCCCAGAGAAGGAGATGGAACCTGACAGGACCCTAGGCCATAATCGGATCCATTGCTTTGGTTTACAGACCTGTCTCCTCAAAATCCTGGATACCAATACCAGCTTAGGAGGTTTCCTGAGGCACCCATCAGAAAAAATCTCGTCTCCACGAGGAGACTTGTGCATGGGACCTATGTCAAAACCTTAGGAGAATACTTCAGAGTCCCAGTGCCACCACCCCATTCCAAGGTCCTCATGGACACAAACACACATTAGGCCCCATGCTCAGGAAAGTCCATTTCAACTCAGCCACCCCGGTTGCTCCCGCAGAGCCATCCGATCTCAACTGTCTTGTTGCTAGGAGACATTTGGAATGTGAGGCGGGCTTCCCCGGCATCCATCCTCGAACGGTGCTCTAGAGTCATTCCATATGGGTTGTTTTGGAGCTGCCCAACAGGTCTCAATTGTCCCGCAAAAGGAATCCTTGAAGGGGGCATCCCACAACTCACAACTTGGGAAAACCTCCATGGCCTTGAGATTCCGCTCCATTCATGACGGGGGAGTCATGCACAGAAACTCCAACCAGAGCCAACGCCTGATCCTCGCCGTGACTTCTGATGCATGAGATATCGTTTCAGATGTGCAGGGGGTACCTGCTGTGCCCTCGGCCTGAAGCCCAAGTCTAGCTTGTGTTCTCAGACTTCTGTCCTCACACTCCTGGCCCAGAAGCCCTCAAGTTTGGCAATTCCGGGCCCACAATGCAGCACTCTGCCTGACCTCTAGAAAAATATCTTGCCTAATGAGCTGCCCAGGCTCCTCAAATGCGGAACAACCTACAGGCACTCGACTGTACCCAAATTATACAGTCTAAACTGGGCACTAATGCACTGTCTAACACAACATGAGCCCGAACTTTTTGACCAACACCCAGGCAGCTGACCGCACACTGAGCACAACAGACCTGCCATGGCCTTAGGTCGTCATCTCTTCCCAATTGCTTTTCAGGCTTCAGAACCTAGACCTTATCTCCAACCACTGCCCAGGGTTGAAAATGATGCAGAATCAGAACTCCTTCCCCATGGCAAGAATCCTTATGATTGGCATGTGGTCCAAAGTACAGTGTAGTTGAAACCAGTGTGGCCCATGAGGCCCCGCCCATGCTCGCGGGCCACATTGGTCACAAACACACATTGTGACCCTCAGCCTGAACCCAGGCCTCTCAGTGGCTCGATTAAGAGACAGCATATTTGGCCTGTCATGCCCCTAGGCCCCAATTTTTAACCATATTTGGGTTGTCCCTTCACTCTTCCCCAGGGCTCTGCTTTGGAATTCCTCTTTGGTTGGGACACCTGAGGTAACAAACCTGAAAGGAGACCTCCCATCCCACAGATTGACGAAAAACAATTGGGACTGGGCCAAATCCACAGAGAGGAAGATTCGTCCTTGGCCCATGAGGCCTCCCCACATTCCACGGCCATCGTTGATACAAAATCCAGACACAAAAGCCTGAGCAACACCTCAGACTCGCTCTTTCTTCATATCGTGAAGAGTTCTTCTCATGGTTTGTAGATTGGGCCTGCCATACCTACGTCCCCAAACCTAAGCTGAGTCTGTGTTTTCAGACTTCTGTCCTCAAGTCCTGGGCCACACACCCTCCAGGCTGGGGCCCCTGGAGCCCCACATTAGGACTGTGCCTACCCCATGCATGGGAATTCTGCCCCTTCCATTGTCCAAAATTGTACAAATTAGGAGAACCCTCCAAAGTCCCCGAGGCCATCCCAATATCTAGGTCTCTGTGGTCAAACAAGGGCGGTCTGACACCAGCTTAGCATCTACCTCCACTCATACTATAGATGGATGTCCCCAGAGAAGGAGATGGAACCAGAGAGGACCCTAGGCCATAATCGGATCCATTTCTTTGGTTTAAAAGCATGTCTCCTCAAAAGCCTGGATTCCAATACCAGCATAGGGGGTTTCCTGAGGCACACATCAGAATAAATCTCGTCTCCACGAGGAAAGTTGTGCATGGGACCTATGTCAAAATCTTAGGAGAATACTTCAGAGTCCCGGTGCCACCGCCCCATTCCAAGGTCCTCATGGACACAAGCACACATTAGGCCCCATGCTTAGGAAAGACCATTTCAACTCAGCCACCCTGGTTGCTCCTGCAGAGCCATCCGATCTCAACTGTCTTGTTGCTAGGAGACAATGTGAATGTGAAGCGGGCTTCCCTGGCATCCATCCTCGAACGGTGCTCTGGAGTCATTCCATATGGGATGTTTTGGAGCTGCCCAACAGGTCTCAATTGTCCCGCAGAAGGAATCCTTGAAGGGGGCAAACCACAACTCCCAACGTGGGAAAAACTCCATGGCCTTTAGATTCCTCTCCGTTCATGAAGGGGCAGTCATGCAAAGAAACTTCAACCTGAGCCAACGTCTGATCCTCGCCGTGACTTCAGATGCATGAGATATTGGTTCAGATGTGCAGGGGGTACCTGCCTTGCCCTCGGCCTGAAGCCCAAGTCTAGCTTGTGTTCTCAGACTTCTGTCCTCACACTACTGTCCCAGAAGCCCTCACGTTTGGCAATTCTGGACACACAATGCAGCACTCTGCCTGCGATCTAGAAAAAAATATCTTGCCCAATGAGCTGCCAGGGTACCTCAAATGAGAATCAACTTACACAGCACTCGACTGTACCCAAATTATAAAGTCTAACCTGGGCACTAATGCACTGTCTGACACAACCTGAGGCCGAACCTCCTGAACAACAACCGGGCAGCTGACCGCACACTGAGCACATCAGACCCACCATGGCCTTAGGTCATCATCTCTTCCCAACTGCGGTTTTCAGGCTTCCGAACCTAGACCTTATCTCCAACCACTGCCCAGGGTTGAAAATGATGCAGAAATAAAACTCCTTCACCATGACAAGAGACCTTGTGATTGGCATGTTGTCCAAAGTTCAGTGTAGATGAAACCAGTGTGGCCCATGAGGCCCCGCCCATGCTCGTGAGCTACATTGGTCACCAACACACATTGTAACCCTCAGCCTGAGCCCAGTCCTCAAGTAAGGCCTCTCAGTGGCTGGATGAAGAGACAGCATATGGGGCCTGCCATGCCCCTAGGCCCCAAAATTTAACCATAGTTTCGGTTGTCCCTTCACTCTTCCCCAGGTCTCTGCTTTGGAATTCCTCTTTGGTTGGGACACCTGAGGTAACAAACCTGAAAGGAGACCTCCCATCCCACAGATTGACGAAAAACAATTGGGACTGGGCCAAATCCACAGAGAAGAAGATTCGTCCATGGCCCATGAGGCTTCCCCACAATCCACGGCCATCTTTGACACAAAATCCAGAGACCAAAACCTGAGCAAGCGCCTCAGACTCGCTCTTTTTCATATCCTGAAGAGTTCTTCTCATGGTTTGTAGATTGGGCCTGCCATACCTACGTCCCCAAACCTAAGCTGAGTTTGTGTTTTCAGACTTCTGTCCTCAAAGTCCTGGGCCACACACCCTCCAGGCTGGGGCCCCTGGAGCCACACATTAGGACTGTGCCTACCCCATTCATGGGAATTCTTCCCATTCCATTGTCCAAAATCGTACAAATTAGGAGAACCCTCCAAAGTCCCCGAGGCCATCCCAATATGTAGGTTTCTGTGGACAAACAAGGGGGGGTCTGACACCAGCTGAGCATCTACCTCCACTCAGACCATAGATGGATGTCCCCAGAGAAGGAGATGGAACCTGACAGGACCCTAGGCCATAATCGGATCCATTGCTTTGGTTTACAGACCTGTCTCCTCAAAATCCTGGATACCAATACCAGCTTAGCAGGTTTCCTGAGGCAACCATCAGAAAAAATCTCGTCTCCACGAGGAGACTTGTGCATGGGACCTATGTCAAAACCTTAGGAGAATACTTCAGAGTCCCAGTGCCACCGCCCCATTCCAAGGTCCTCATGGACACAAACACACATTAGGCCCCATGCTCAGGAAAGTCCATTTCAACTCAGCCACCCCGGTTGCTCCCGCAGAGCCATCCGATCTCAACTGTCTTGTTGCTAGGAGACATTTGGAATGTGAGGCGGGCTTCCCCGGCATCCATCCTCGAACGGTGCTCTAGAGTCATTCCATATGGGTTGTTTTGGAGCTGCCCAACAGGTCTCAATTGTCCCGCAAAAGGAATCCTTGAAGGGGGCATCCCACAACTCCCAACTTGGGAAAACCTCCATGGCCTTGAGATTCCGCTCCATTCATGACGGGGGAGTCATGCACAGAAACTCCAACCAGAGCCAACGCCTGATCCTCGCCGTGACTTCTGATGCATGAGATATCGTTTCAGATGTGCAGGGGGTACCTACCGTGCCCTCGGCCTGAAGCCCAAGTCTAGCTTGTGTTCTCAGACTTCTGTCCTCACACTCCTGGCCCAGAAGCCCTCAAGTTTGGCAATTCCGGGCCCACAATGCAGCACTCTGCCTGACCTCTAGAAAAATATCTTGCCTAATGAGCTGCCCAGGCTCCTCAAATGCGGAACAACCTACAGGCACTCGACTGTACCCAAATTATACAGTCTAAACTGGGCACTAATGCACTGTCTAACACAACATGAGCCCGAACTTTTTGACCAACACCCAGGCAGCTGACCGCACACTGAGCACAACAAACCTGCCATGGCCTTAGGTCGTCATCTCTTCCCAATTGCTTTTCAGGCTTCAGAACCTAGACCTTATCTCCAACCACTGCCCAGGGTTGAAAATGATGCAGAATCAGAACTCCTTCCCCATGGCAAGAATCCTTATGATTGGCATGTGGTCCAAAGTACAGTGTAGTTGAAACCAGTGTGGCCCATGAGGCCCCGCCCATGCTCGCGGGCCACATTGGTCACAAACACACATTGTGACCCTCAGCCTGAACCCAGGCCTCTCAGTGGCTCGATTAAGAGACAGCATATTTGGCCTGTCATGCCCCTAGGCCCCAATTTTTAACCATATTTGGGTTGTCCCTTCACTCTTCCCCAGGGCTCTGCTTTGGAATTCCTCTTTGGTTGGGACACCTGAGGTAACAAACCTGAAAGGAGACCTCCCATCCCACATATTGACGAAAAACAATTGGGACTGGGCCAAATCCACAGAGAGGAAGATTCGTCCTTGGCCCATGAGGCCTCCCCACATTCCACGGCCATCGTTGATACAAAATCCAGACACAAAAGCCTGAGCAACACCTCAGACTCGCTCTTTCTTCATATCGTGAAGAGTTCTTCTCATGGTTTGTAGATTGGGCCTGCCATACCTACGTCCCCAAACCTAAGCTGAGTCTGTGTTTTCAGACTTCTGTCCTCAAGTCCTGGGCCACACACCCACCAGGTAGGACTGTGCCTACCCCATGCATGGGAATTCTGCCCCTTCCATTGTCCAAAATTGTACAAATTAGGAGAACCCTCCAAAGTCCCCGAGGCCATCCCAATATCTAGGTCTCTGTGGTCAAACAAGGGCGGTCTGACACCAGCTTAGCATCTACCTCCACTCATACTATAGATGGATGTCCCCAGAGAAGGAGATGGAACCAGAGAGGACCCTAGGCCATAATCGGATCCATTTCTTTGGTTTAAAAGCATGTCTCCTCAAAAGCCTGGATTCCAATACCAGCATAGGGGGTTTCCTGAGGCACCCATCAGAATAAATCTCGTCTCCACGAGGAAAGTTGTGCATGGGACCTATGTCAAAGTCTTAGGAGAATACTTCAGAGTCCCGGTGCCACCGCCCCATTCCAAGGTCCTCATGGACACAAGCACACATTAGGCCCCATGCTCAGGAAAGTCCATTTCAACTCAGCCACCCTGGTTGCTCCTGCAGAGCCATCCGATCTCAACTGTCTTGTTGCTAGGAGACAATGTGAATGTGAGGCGGGCTTCCCTGGCATCCATCCTCGAACGGTGCTCTGGAGTCATTCCATATGGGATGTTTTGGAGCTGCCCAACAGGTCTCAATTGTCCCGCAGAAGGAATCCTTGAAGGGGGCAAACCACAACTCCCAACGTGGGAAAAACTCCATGGCCTTTAGATTCCTTTCCGTTCATGAAGGGGCAGTCATGCTAAGAAACTTCAACCTGAGCCAACGTCTGATCCTCGCCGTGACTTCAGATGCATGAGATATTGGTTCAGATGTGCAGGGGGTACCTGCCTTGCCCTCGGCCTGAAGCCCAAGTCTAGCTTGTGTTCTCAGACTTCTGTCCTCACACTACTGGCCCAGAAGCCCTCACGTTTGGCAATTCTGGACACACAATGCAGCACTCTGCCTGCGATCTAGAAAAAAATATCTTGCCCAATGAGCTGCGAGGGCACCTCAGATGAGAATCAACTTACACGGCACTCGACTGTACCCAAATTATAAAGTCTAACCTGGGCACTAATGCACTGTCCTACACAACCTGAGGCTGAACCTCCTGACCAACAACCGGGCAGCTGACCGCACACTGAGCACATCAGACCCACCATGGCCTTAGGTCATCATCTCTTCCCAACTGCGGTTTTCAGGCTTCCGAACCTAGACCTTATCTCCAACCACTGCCCAGGGTTGAAAATGATGCAGAAATCAAAACTCCTTCACCATGACAAGAGACCTTGTGATTGGCATGTTGTCCAAAGTTCAGTGTAGATGAAACCAGTGTGGCCCATGAGGCCCCGCCCATGCTCGTGAGCTACATTGGTCACCAACACACATTGTAACCCTCAGCCTGAGCCCAGTCCTCAAGTAAGGCCTCTCAGTGGCTGGATGAAGAGACAGCATATGGGGCCTGCCATGCCCCTAGGCCCCAAAATTTAACCATACTTTCGGTTGTCCCTTCACTCTTCCCCAGGTCTCTGCTTTGGAATTCCTCTTTGGTTGGGACACCTGAGGTAACAAACCTGAAAGGAGACCTCCCATCCCACAGATTGACGAAAAACAATTGGGACCGGTCCAAATCCACAGAGAGGAAGATTCGTCCATGGCCCATGAGGTCTCCCCACATTCCACGGCCATCGTTGACACAAAATCCAGAACAAAGCCTGAGCAAGCACCTGAGACTCGCTCTTTCTTCATGTCCTGAAGAGTTCTTCTCATGGTTTGTAGATTGGTTCTGCCATACCTACGTCCCCAAACCTAGCTGAGTCTGTTTTCAGACTTCTGTCCTCAAAGTCCTGAACCACAAACCCTCTAGGCTGAGGACCCTGGAGCCACACATTAGGACTGTGTCTACCCCATGCATGGGAATTCTGCCCCTTCCATTGTCCAAAATTGTACAAATTAGGAGAACCCTCCAAAGTCCCCGAGGCCATCCCAATATCTAGGTCTCTGTGGACAAACAAAGGCGGACTGACATCAGCTTAGCATCTACCTCCACTCATACCATAGATGGATGTCCCAAGAAAAGGATATGGTACCAGACAGGACCGTAGGCCATAATCGGATCCATTGCTTTGGTTTACAGGCATGTCTCCTCAAAATCCTGGATTCCAATACCAGCATAGGGGGTTTCCTGAGGCACCCATCAGAAAAAATCTCGTCTCCACGAAAAACTTGTGCATGGGACCTATGTCAAAATCTTAGGAGAATACTTCAGAGTCCTGGTGCCACCGCCCCATTCCAAGGTCCTCATGGAC
Organism: Mustela nivalis; assembly: GCF_964662115.1. NCBI lineage: Eukaryota > Metazoa > Chordata > Mammalia > Carnivora > Mustelidae > Mustela > Mustela nivalis. Next base: position 157,415 of record NW_028135934.1, read on the forward strand.
ACAAACACACATTAGGCCCCATGCTCAGGAAAGTCCATATCAACTCAGACACCCCGGTTGCTCCCGCAGAGCCATCCGATCTCAACTGTCTTGTAGCTAGGAGACAATTGGAATGCGAGGAGGGCTTCCCTGTCATCCATCCTCGCACGGTACTCTGGAGTCATTCCATAAGGGATGTGGTGGTGCTGCCCAACAGGTCTCAATTGTGCCGCAGAAGGAATCTTTGAAGGGGCCATCCCACAACTCCCAACGTGGGAAAAGGTCCATGGCCTTGAGATTCCTCTCCGTTCATGAAGGGGCAGTCATGCACAGAAACTACAACCTGAGACAACGTCTGATCCTCTCCGTGACTTCAGATGCATGAGATATTGGTTCAGATGTGCAGGGGGTACCTGCCTTGCCCTCGGCCTGAAGCCCAAGTCTAGCTTGTGGTCTCAGACTTCTGTCCTCACACTACTGGCCCAGAAGCCCTCAAGTTTGGCAATTCCGGACCCAAAATGCAGCACTCTGCCTGCCCTCTAGAAAAAATATCTTGCCTAATGAACTGCCCGGGCACCTCAAATAAGGATCAACCTATACGGCACTCGACTGTACCCAAATTATATAGTCTAACCTGAGCACTAATGCACTGTCTGACTCAACCTGAGCCCGAAATTCCTGACCATCAACCAGGCAGCTGACCGCACATTTAGCACATCAGACCCGCCATGGCCTTAGGTCATCATCTCTTCCCAACTGCGGTTTTCAGTATTCATAACCTAGACCTTATCTCCAACCACTGCCCAGGATTGAAAATGATGAAGAAATCAGAACTCTTTCCCCATGGCAAGAGACCTTGTGATTGGCATGTTGTCCAAACGTCAGTGTAGTTTAAACCAGTGTGGCCCATGAGGCCCCGCCCATGCTCGCGGGCCACATTGGTCACAAACACACATTGTGACCCTCAGCCTGAGCCCAGTCCTCTAGGAATGCCTCTCAGTGGCTGGATGAAGAGACAGCATATTGGACCTGCCATGCCCCTAGGCCCCAAATTTTAACCATAATTTGGGTTGTCCCTTCACTCTTCCCCAGGGCTCTGCTTTGGAATTCCTCTTTGGTTGGTACACCTGAGGTAACAAACCTGAAAGGAGACCTCCCATCACACAGATTGACGAAAAACTATTGGGACCGGGCCAAATCCACAGAGAGGAAGATACGTCCATGTCCCATGAAGCCTCCCCACATTCCACGGCCATTGTTGACACAAAATCCAGAGACCAAAGCCTGAGCAAGCGCCTCAGATTCGCTCTTTCTTCATATCCTGAAGAGTTCTTCTTATGGTTTGAGATTGGGCCTGCCATACCTATGTCCCCAAACCTAAGCTGAGTTTGTGTTTTCCGACTTCTGTCCTCAAATTCCTGGGCCACACACCCTCCAGGCTGGGGCCCCTGGAGCCACACATTAGGACTGTGCCTACCCCATGCATGGGAATCCTGCCCATTCCATTGTCCAAAATTGTACAAATTAGGAGAACCCTCCAAATTCCCTGAGGCCATCCCAATATGTAGGTCTCTGTGGACAAACAAGGGCGGTCTGACACCTGCTGAGCATCTACCTCCACTCATACCATAGATGGACGTCCCCAGAGAAGGAGATGGAACCAGACAGGACCCTAGGCCATAATCGGATCCATTGCTTTGGTTTACAGGCATGGCTCCTCAAAATCCTGGATTCCAATATCAGCATAGGGGGTTTCCTGAGGCACCCATCAGAAAAAATCTTCACCAGGAGGAAACTTGTGCATGGGACCTATGTCAAAATCTTAGGAGAATACTTCAGAGTCCCGGTGCCACCGCCCCATTCCAAGGTCCTCATGGACACAAACACACATTAGGCCCCATGCTCAGGAAAGTCCATTTCAACACAGCCACCCCGGTAGCTCCCACAGAGCCATCCGATCTCAACTGTCATGTTGCTAGGAGACAAATGGAATGCGAGGCGGGCTTCCCTGGCATCCATCCTCGAACAGTCCTCTGGAGTCATTCCATATGGATAGATTTTAAGCTGCACAACAGGTCTCAATTGTCCCGCAGAAGGAATCCTTGAAGGGGGCAAACCACAACTCCCACGTGGGAAAACCTCCTTGGCCTTGAAATTCCTCTCCGTTCATGAAGGGGCAGTCATGCACAGAAACTACAACCTGAGCCAACGTCTGATCCTCTCCGTGACTTCAGATGCATGAGATATTGGTTCAGATGTGCAAGGGGTACCTGCCTTGCCCTCGGCCTGAAGCCCAAGTCTAGCTTGTGTTCTCAGACTTCTGTCCTCACACTACTAGCCCAGAAGCCCTCAAGTTTGGTAATTCCAGACCCACAATGCAGCACTCTGCCTGCCCTTAGAAAAAATATCTTGCCTATTGAGCTGCCCAGTCACCTCAAATGAGGATCAATATACACGGCACTCGACTGTACCCAAATTATATAGCCTAACCTGGGCACTAATGCACTGTCTGACACAACCTGAGCCCGAAACTCCTGACCAACAACCAGGCAGCTGACCGCACACTGAGCACATCAGACCCACCATGGCCTTAGGTCATCATCTCTTCCCAACTGTGGTTTTCAGGCTTACGAACCTAGACCTTATCTCCAAACACTGCCCAGGGTTGAAAATGATGCAGAAATCAGCACTCCTTCCCCATGGCAACAGACCTTGTAATTGGCATGTTGTCCAAAGTTGAGTGTAGTTGAAACCAGTGTGGCCCATGAGTCCCTGCCCATGGTCGCAGTCCACATTGGTCACAAACACACATTGTGACCCTCAGCCTGAGCCCAGTCCTCAAGTATGGCCTCTTAGTGGCTGGATGAAGAGACAGCCTATGGGGCCTGCCATGCCCGTAGGCCCCAAATTTTAACCATAGTTTGGGTTGTCCCTTCACTCTTCCCCAGGGCTCTGCTTTGGAATTCCTCTTTGGTTGGGACACCTGAGGTAACAAACCTGAAAGGAGACCTCCCATCCCACAGATTGACGAAAAACAATTGGGACTGGGCCAAATCCACAGAGAAGAAGATTCGTCCATGGCCCATGAGGCTTCCCCACAATCCACGGCCATCTTTGACACAAAATCCAGAGACCAAAACCTGAGCAAGCGCCTCAGACTCGCTCTTTTTCATATCCTGAAGAGTTCTTCTCATGGTTTGTAGATTGGGCCTGCCATAACTACGTCCCCAAACCTAAGCTGAGTTTGTGTTTTCAGACCTCTGTCCTCAAAGTCCTGGGCCACACACCCTCCAGGCTGGGGCCCCTGGAGCCACACATTAGGACTGTGCCTACCCCATTCATGGGAATTCTTCCCATTCTATTGTCCAAAATCGTACAAATTAGGAGAACCCTCCAAAGTCCCCGAGGCCATCCCAATATGTAGGTTTCTGTGGACAAACAAGGGGGGTTCTGACACCAGCTGAGCATCTACCTCCACTCAGACCATAGATGGATGTCCCCAGAGAAGGAGATGGAACCTGACAGGACCCTAGGCCATAATCGGATCCATTGCTTTGGTTTACAGACCTGTCTCCTCAAAATCCTGGATACCAATACCAGCTTAGCAGGTTTCCTGAGGCAAACATCAGAAAAAATCTCGTCTCCACGAGGAGACTTGTGCATGGGACCTATGTCAAAACCTTAGGAGAATACTTCAGAGTCCCAGTGCCACCGCCCCATTCCAAGGTCCTCATGGACACAAACACACATTAGGCCCCATGCTCAGGAAAGTCCATTTCAACTCAGCCACCCCGGTTGCTCCCGCAGAGCCATCCGATCTCAACTGTCTTGTTGCTAGGAGACATTTGGAATGTGAGGCGGGCTTCCCCGGCATCCATCCTCGAACGGTGCTCTAGAGTCATTCCATATGGGTTGTTTTGGAGCTGCCCAACAGGTCTCAATTGTCCCGCAAAAGGAATCCTTGAAGGGGGCATCCCACAACTCCCAACTTGGGAAAACCTCCATGGCCTTGAGATTCCGCTCCATTCATGAAGGGGGAGTCATGCACAGAAACTCCAACCAGAGCCAACGCCTGATCCTCGCCGTGACTTCTGATGCATGAGATATCGTTTCAGATGTGCAGGGGGTACCTGCCGTGCCCTCGGCCTGAAGCCCAAGTCTAGCTTGTGTTCTCAGACTTCTGTCCTAACACTCCTGTCCCAGAAGCCCTCAAGTTTGGCAATTCCGGACCCACAATGCAGCACTCTGCCTGACCTCCAGAAAAATATCTTGCCTAATGAGCTGCCCAGGCTCCTCAAATGCGGAACAACCTACAGGCACTCGACTGTACCCAAATTATACAGTCTAAACTGGGCACTAATGCACTGTCTAACACAACATGAGCCCGATCTTCCTAACCAACACCCAGGCAGCTGACCGCACACTGAGCACAACAGACCTGCCATGGCCTTAGGTCGTCATCTCTTCCCAATTGCTTTTCAGGCTTCAGAACCTAGACCTTATCACCAACCACTGCCCAGGGTTGAAAATGATGCAGAATCAGTACTCCTTCCCCATGGCAAGAATCCTTATGATTGGCATGTGGTCCAAAGTTCAGTGTAGTTGAAACCAGTGTGGCCCATGAGGCCCCGCCCATGCTCGCGGGCCACATTGGTCAAACACACATTGTGACCCTCAGCCTGAACCCAGGCCTCTCAGTGGCTCGATTAAGAGACAGCATATTTGGCCTGTCATGCCCCTAGGCCCCAATTTTTAACCATATTTGGGTTGTCCCTTCACTCTTCCCCAGGGCTCTGCTTTGGAATTCCTCTTTGGTTGGGACACCTGAGGTAACAAACCTGAAAGGAGACCTCCCATCCCACAGATTGACGAAAAACAATTGGGACTGGGCCAAATCCACAGAGAGGAAGATTCGTCCTTGGCCCATGAGGCCTCCCCACATTCCACGGCCATCGTTGATACAAAATACAGACACAAAAGCCTGAGCAACGCCTCAGACTCGCTCTTTCTTCATATCCTGAAGAGTTCTTCTCATGGTTTGTAGATTGGGCCTGCCATACCTACGTCCCCAAACCTAAGCTGAGTCTGTGTTTTCAGACTTCTGTCCTCAAGTCCTGGGCCACACACCCTCCAGGCTGGGGCCCCTGGAGCCACACATTAGGACTGTGCCTACCCCATGCATTGGAATTCTGCCCATTCTTTGTCCAAAATTGTACAAATTAGGAGAACCCTCCAAAGTCCCCGAGGCCATCCCAATATCTAGGTCTCTGTGGTCAAAGAAGGGCGGTCTGACACCAGCTTAGCATCTACCTCCACTCATACTATAGATGGATGTCCCCAGAAAGGAGATGGAACCAGAGAGGACCCTACGCCATAATCGGATCCATTGCTTTGGTTTAAAAGCATGTCTCCTCAAAAGCCTGGATTCCAATACCAGCATAGGGGGTTTCCTGAGGCACCCATCAGAAAAAATCTCGTCTCCACGAGGAAACTTGTGCATGGGACCTATGTCAATATCTTAGGAGAATACTTCAGAGTCCCGGTGCCACCGCCCCATTCCAAGGTCCTCATGGACACAAACACAAATTAGGCCCCATGCTCAGGAAAGTCCATTTCAACTCAGCCACCCTGGTTGCTCCCGCAGAGCCATCCGATCTCCACTGTCTTGTTGCTAGGAGACAATTGGAATGCGAGGCGGTCTTCCCTGGCATTCATCCTCGAACGGTGCTCTGGAGTCATTCCATATGGGATGTTTTGGAGCTGCCCAACAGGTCTCAATTGTCCCGCAGAAGGAATCCTTGAAGGGGGCATCCCACAACTCCCAACGTGGGAAAAACTCCATGGCCTTTAGATTCCTCTCCGTTCATGAAGGGGCAGTCATGCAAAGAAACTTCAACCTGAGCCAACGTCTGATCCTCGCCGTGACTTCAGATGCATGAGATATGGGTTCAGATGTGCAGGGCGTACCTGCCTTGCCCTCGGCCTGAAGCCCAAATCTAGCTTGTGGTCTCAGAATTCTGTCCTCACACTAATGGCCCAGAAGCCCTCACGTTTGGCAATTCCGGATTCAAAATGCAGCACTCTGCCTTCCCTCTAGAAAAAATATCTTGCCTAATGAACTGCCCGGGCACCTCAAATAAGGATCAACCTATACGGCACTCGACTGTACCCAAATTATATAGTCTAACCTGAGCACTAATGCACTGCCTGACTCAACCTGAGCCCGAAATTCCTGACCATCAACCAGGCAGCTGACCGCACATTTAGCACATCAGACCCGCCATGTCCTTAGGTCATCATCTCTTCCCATCTGCGGTTTTCAGTATTCATAACCTAGACCTTATCTCCAACCACTGCCCAGGATTGAAAATGATGCAGAAATCAGAACTCTTTCCCCATGGCAAGAGACCTTGTGATTGGCATGTTGTCCAAACTTCAGTGTAGTTTAAACCAGTGTGGCCCATGAGGCCCCGCCCATGCTCACGGGCCACATTGGTCACAAACACACATTGTGACCCTCAGCCTGAGCCCAGTCCTCAAGGAATGCCTCTCAGTGTCTGGATGAAGAGACAGCATATGGGACCTGCCATGCCCTTAGGCCCCAAATTTTAACCATAATTTGGGTTGTCCCTTCACTCTTCCCCAGGGCTCTGCTTTGGAATTCCTCTTTGGTTGGTACACCTGAGGTAACAAACCTGAAAGGAGACCTCCCATCACACAGATTGACGAAAAAATATTGGGGCCGGGCCAAATCCACAGAGAGGAAGATACGTCCATGTCCCATGAAGCCTCCCCACATTCCACGGCCATCGTTGACACAAAATCCAGAGACCAAAGCCTGAGCAAGCGCCTCAGATTCGCTCTTTCTTCATATCCTGAAGAGTTCTTCTTATGGTTTGAGATTGGGCCTGCCATACCTATGTCCCCAAACCTAAGCTGATTTTGTGTTTTCCGACTTCTGTCCTCAAATTCCTGGGCCACACACCCTCCAGGCTGGGGCCCCTGGAGCCACACATTAGGACTGTGCCTACCCAATGCATGGGAATTCTGCCCATTCCATTGTCCAAAATTGTACAAATTAGGAGAACCCTCCAAATTCCCTGAGGCCATCCCAATATGTAGGTCTCTGTGGACAAACAAGGGCGGTCTGACACGTGCTGAGCATCTACCTCCACTCATACCATAGATGGACGTCCCCAGAGAAGGAGATGGAACCAGACAGTACCCTAGGCCATAATCGGAACCATTGCTTTTGTTTACAGGCATGTCTCCTCAAAATCCTGGATTCCAATATCAGCATAGGGGGTTTCCTGAGGCACCCATCAGAAAAAATCTTCACCAGGAGGAAACTTGTGCATGGGACCTATGTCAAAATCTTAGGAGAATACTTCAGAGTCCCGGTGCCACCACCCCATTCCAAGGTCCTCATGGACACAAACACACATTAGGCCCCATGCTCAGGAAATTCCATTTCAACACAGCCACCCCGGTTGCTCCCACAGAGCCATCCGATCTCAACTGTCATGTTGCTAGGAGACAAATGGAATGCGAGGCGGGCTTCCCTGGCATCCATCCTCAAACAGTCCTCTGGAGTCATTCCATATGGATAGTTTTTAAGCTGCACAACAGGTCTCAATTGTCACGCAGAAGGAATCCTTGAAGGGGGCAAACCACAACTCCCACGTGGGAAAACCTCCTTGGCCTTGAAATTCCTCTCCGTTCATGAAGGGGCAGTCATGCACAGAAACTACAACCTGAGCCAACGTCTGATCCTCTCCGTGACTTCAGATGCATGAGATATTGGTTCAGATGTGCAAGGGGTACCTGCCTTGCCCTCGGCCTGAAGCCCAAGTCTAGGTTGTGTTCTCAGACTTCTGTCCTCACACTACTAGCCCAGAAGCCCTCAAGATTGGTAATTCCGGACCCACAATGCAGCACTCTGCCTGCCCTTAGAAAATATCTTGCCTATTGAGCTGCCCAGTCACCTCAAATGAGGATCAATATACACGGCACTCGACTGTACCCAAATTATATAGCCTAACATGGGCACTAATGCACTGTCTGACACAACCTGAGCCCGAAACTCCTGACCAACAACCAGGTAGCTGTCCGCACACTGAGCACATCAGACCCACCATGGCCTTAGGTCATCTTCTCCTCCCAACTGTGGTTTTCAGGCTTCCGAACCTAGACCTTATCTCCAACCACTGCCCAGGGTTGAAAATGATGCAGAAATCAGAACTCCTTCCCCAAGGCAAGAGACCTTTTGATTGGCATGTTGTCCAAACTTCAGTGTACTTGAAACCAGTGTGGCCCATGAGGCCCCGACCATGCTCGCGAGCCACATTGGTCACAAACACACATTGGGACCCTCAGCCTGATCGCAGTCCTCAAGTAAGGCCTCTCAGTGGCTGGATGAAGAGACAGCATATGGGGCCTGCCATGCCCGTAGGCCCCAAATTTTAACCATAGTTTGGGTTGTCCCTTCACTCTTGCCAGGGCTCTGCTTTGGAATTCCTCTTTGGTTGGGACACCTGAGGTAACAAACCTGAAAGGAGACCTCCCATCACACAGATTGACGAAAAACTATTGGGGATGGGCCAAATCCACAGAGAGGAAGATTCGTACATTGCCCATGAGGCCTCCCCTCATTCCACGGCCATCGTTGACACAAAATCCGGAGACCAAAGCCTGAGCAAGCGCCTCAGACTCGCTCTTTCTTCATATCCTGAAGAGTTCTTTTCATGGTTTGTAGATTGGGTCTGCCATACCTATGTCCCCAAACCTAAGCTGAGTCTGTGTTTTCAGACTTCTGTCCTCAAAGTCCTGGGCCACACACCCTCAAGGCTGGGGCCCCTGGAGCCACAAATTAGGACTGTGCCTACCCCATGCATGGGAATTCTGCCCATTCCATTGTCCAAAATTGTACAAATTAAAAGAACCCTCCAATGTCCCCGAGGCCATCCCAATATCTAGGTCTCTGTGGACAAACAAGGGCGGTGTGACATCAGCTGAGCATCTACCTCCACTCATACCATAGATGGACATCCCCAGAGAAGGATATGGTACCAGACAGGACCCTAGGCCATAATCGGATCCATTGCTTTGGTTTACAGGCATGTCTCCTCAAAAGCCTGGATTCCAATACCAGTATAGGGGGTTTCTTTAGGCACCCATCAGAAAAAATTTCGCCTCCACGAGGAAACTTGTGCATGGGACCTATGTCAAAACCTTAGGAAAATACTTCAGAGTCCCGGTGCCACCGCCCCATTCCAATGTCCTCATGGACACAAACACACATTAGGCCCCATACTCACGAACGTCCATTTCAACTCAGCCACCCCGGTTACTCCCCCAGAGCCATCTGACCTCAACTGTCTTGTTGCTAGAGGCAATTGGAATGCGAGGAGGGCTTCCCTGGCATCCATCCTTGAACGGTGCTCTGGAGTCATTCCATGTGGGATGTTTTGGAGCTGCCCAAAAGGTCTCAATTGTGTCGCAGAAGGAATACTTGAAGGGGGCATCCCACAACTCCCAACGAGGGAAAACCTCCATGGCCTTGAGATGCCTCTCTGTTCATGAAGGGGCAGTAATGCACAGAAACTACAACCTGAGCCAACGTCTGATCCTCGCCGTGACTTCAGATGCATGAGATATTGGTTCAGATGTGCAGGGCGTACCTGCCTTGCCCTCGGCCTGAAGCCCAAATCTAGCTTGTGGTCTCAGACTTCTGTCCTCACACTACTGGCCCAGAAGCCCTCACGTTTGGCAATTCCGGACCCAAAATGCAGCACTCTGCCTTCCCTCTAGAAAAAATATCTTGCCTAATGAACTGCCCGGGCACCTCAAAAAGGATCAACCTATACGGCACTCGACTGTACCCAAATTATATAGTGTAACCTGAGCACTAATGCACTGTCTGACTCAACCTGAGCCCGAAATTCCTGACCATCAACCAGGCAGCTGACCGCACATTTAGCACATCAGACCCGCCATGGCCTTAGGTCATCATCTCTTCCCAACTGCTGTTTTCAGTATTCAGAACCTAGACCTTATCTCCAACCACTGCCCAGGATTGAAAATGATGCAGAAATCAGAACTCATTCCCCATGGCAAGAGACCTAGTGATTGGCATGTTGTCCAAACTTCAGTGTAGTTTAAACCAGTGTGGCCCATGAGGCCCCGCCCATGCTCGCGGGCCACATTGGTCACAAACACACATTGTGACCCTCCGCCTGAGCCCAGTCCTCAAGGAATGCCTCTCAGTGGCTGGATGAAGAGACAGCATATGGGACCTGCCATGCCCCTAGGCCCCAAATTTTAACCATAATTTGGGTTGTCCCTTCACTCTTCCCCAGGGCTCTGCTTTGGAATTCCTCTTTGGTTGGGACACCTGAGGTAACAAACCTGAAAGGAGACCTCCCATCACACAGATTGACGAAAAACTATTGGGACCGGGCCAAATCCACAGAGAGGAAGATACGTCCATGTCCCATGAGGCCTCCCCACATTCCACGGCCATCGTTGACACAAAATCCAGAGACCAAAGCCTGAGCAAGCGCCTCAGATTTGCTCTTTCTTCATATCCTGAAGAGTTCTTATTATGGTTTGAGATTGGGCCTGCCATACCTATGTCCCCAAACCTAAGCTGAGTTTGTGTTTTCCGACTTCTGTCCTCAAATTCCTGGGCCACACACCCTCCAGGCTGGGGCCCCTGGAGCCACACATTAGGACTGTGCCTACCCCATGCATGGGAATTCTACCCATTCCATTGTCCAAAATTGTACAAATTAGGAGAACCCTCCAAATTCCCTGAGGCCATCCCAATATGTAGGTCTCTGTGGACAAACAAGGGCGGTCTGACACCTGCTGAGCATCTACCTCCACACATACCATAGATGGACGTCCACAGAGAAGGAGATGGAACCAGACAGGACCCTAGGCCATAATCGGATCCATTGCTTTGTTTACAGGCATGTCTCCTCAAAATCCTGGATTCCAATATCAGCATAGGGGGTTTCCTGAGGCACCCATCAGAAAAAATCTTCACCAGGAGGAAACTTGTGCATGGGACCTATGTCAAAATCTTAGGAGAATACTTCAGAGTCCCGGTGCCACCGCCCCATTCCAAGGTCCTCATGGACACAAACACACATTAGGCCCCATGCTCAGGAAAGTCCATTTCAACACAGCCACCCCGGTTGCTCCCACAGAGTCATCCGATCTCAACTGTCATGTTGCTAGGAGACAAATGGAATGCGAGGCGGGCTTCCCTGGCATCCATCCTCAAACAGTCCTCTGGAGTCATTCCATATGCATAGTTTTTAAGCTGCACAACAGGACTCAATTGTCCCGCAGAAGGAATCCTTGAAGGGGGCAACCCACACCTCCCACGTGGGAAAACCTCCTTGGCCTTGAAATTCCTCTCCGTTCATGAAGGGGCAGTCATGCACAGAAACTACAACCTGAGCCAACGTCTGATCCTCTCCGTGACTTCAGATGCATGAGATATTGGTTCAGATGTGCAAGGGGTACCTGCCTTGCCCTCGGCCTGAAGCCCAAGTCTAGCTTGTGTTCTCAGACTTCTGTCCTCACACTACTAGCCCAGAAGCCCTCAAGATTGGTAATTCCAGACCCACAATGCAGCACTCTGCCTGCCCTTAGAAAAAATATCTTGCCTATTGAGCTGCCCAGTCACCTCAAATGAGGATCAATATACACGGCACTCGACTGTACCCAAATTATATAGCCTAACCTGGGCACTAATGCACTGTCTGACACAACCTGAGCCCGAAACTCCTGACCAACAACCAGGCAGCTGACCGCACACTGAGCACATCAGACCCACCATGGCCTTAGGTCATCATCTCTTCCCAACTGTGGTTTTCAGGCTTACGAACCTAGACCTTATCTCCAAACACTGCCCAGGGTTGAAAATGATGCAGAAATCAGAACTCCTTCCCCATGGCAACAGACCTTGTGATTGGCATGTTGTCCAAAGTTCAGTGTAGTTGAAACCAGTGTGGCCCATGAGTCCCTGCCCATGGTCGCGGTCCACTTGGTCACAAACACACATTGTGACCCTCAGCCTGAGCCCAGTCCTCAAGTATGGCCTCTTAGTGGCTGGATGAAGAGACAGCCTATGGGGCCTTCCATGCCCTTGGCCCCCAATTTTAACCATAGTTTGGGTTGTCCCTTCACTCTTCCCCAGGGCTCTGCTTTGGAATTCCTCTTTGGTTGGGACACCTGAGGTAACAAACCTGAAAGGAGACCTCCCATCTCACAGATTGACGAAAAACAATTGGGACCGGGCCAAATCCACAGAGAAGAAGATTCGTCCATGGCCCATGAGGCTTCCCCACAATCCACGGCCATCTTTGACACAAAATCCAGAGACCAAAACCTGAGCAAGTGCCTCAGATTCGCTCTTTCTTCATATCCTGAAGAGTTCTTCTCATGGTTTGTAGATTGGGCCTGCCATACCTACGTCCCCAAACCTAAGCTGAGTTTGTGTTTTCAGACTTCTGTCCTCAAAGTCCTGGGCCACACACCCTCCAGGCTGGGGCCCCTGGAGCCACACATTAGGACTGTGCCTACCCCATGCATGGGAATTCTGCCCATTCCATTGTCCAAAATCGTACAAATTAGGAGAACCCTCCAAAGTCCCCGAGGCCATCCCAATATGTAGGTTTCTGTGGACAAACAAGGGGGGGTCTGACACCAGCTGAGCATCTACCTCCACTCAGACCATAGATGGATGTCCCCAGAGAAGGAGATGGAACCTGACAGGACCCTAGGCCATAATCGGATCCATTGCTTTGGTTTACAGGCCTGTCTCCTCAAAATCCTGGATACCAATACCAGCTTAGGGGGTTTCCTGAGGCACCCATCAGAAAAAATCTCGTCTGCACGACGAAACTTGTGCATGGGACCTATGTCAAAACCTTAGGAGAATACTTCAGAGTCCCGGAGCCACCGCCGCATTCCAAGGTCCTCATGGACACAAACACACATTAGGCCCCATGCTCAGGAAAGTCCATTTCAACTCAGCCACCCCGGTTGCTCCCGCAGAGCCATCCGATCTCAACTGACTTGTTGCTAGGAGACAAATGGAATGCGAGGCGGACTTCCCCGGCATCCATCCTCGAACGGTGCTCTAGAGTCATTCCATATGGGATGTTTTGGAACTGCCCAACAGGTCTCAATTGTCCCGCAAAAGGAATCCTTGAAGGGGGCATCCCACAACTCCCAACTTGGGAAAACCTCCATGGCCTTGAGATTCCGCTCCATTCATGAAGGGGGAGTCATGCACAGAAACTCCAACCAGAGCCAACGCCTGATCCTCGCCGTGACTTCTGATGCATGAGATATCGTTTCAGATGTGCAGGGGGTACCTGCCGTGCCCTCGGCCTGAAGCCCAAGTCTAGCTTGTGTTCTCAGACTTCTGTCCTCACACTCCTGGCCCAGAAGCCCTCAAGTTTGGCAATTCCGGACCCACAATGCAGCACTCTGCCTGACCTCTAGAAAAATATCTTGCCTAATGAGCTGCCCAGGCTTATGAAATGCGGAACAACCTACAGGCACTCGACTGTACCCAAATTATACAGTCTAAACTGGGCACTAATTCACTGTCTAAAACAACATGAGCCCGAACTTTTTGACCAACACCCAGGCAGCTGACCGCACACTGAGCACAACAAACCTGCCATGGCCTTAGGTCGTCATCTCTTCCCAATTGCTTTTCAGGCTTCAGAACCTAGACCTTATCTCCAACCACTGCCCAGGGTTGAAAATGAAGCGAAGTCAGAATTCCTTCCCCATGGCAAGAATCCTTATGATTGGCATGTTGTCCAAAGTTCAGTGTAGTTGAAACCAGTGTGGCCCATGAGGCCCCGCCCATGCTCGCGGGCCACATTGGTCACAAACACACATTGTGACCCTCAGCCTGAACCCGGGCCTCTCAGTGGCTCGATTAAGAGACAGATATTTGGCCTGTCATGCCCCTAGGCCCCAATTTTTTACCATATTTGGGTTGTCCCTTCACTCTTCCCCAGGGCTCTGCTTTGGAATTCCTCGTTGGTTGGGACACCTGAGGTAACAAACCTGAAAGGAGACTTCCCATCCCACAGATTGACGAAAAACAATTGGGACTGGGCCAAATCCACAGAGAGGAAGATTCGTCCTTGGCACATGAGGCCTCCCCACATTCCACGGCCATCGTTGATACAAAATCCAGACACAAAAGCCTGAGCAACACCTCAGACTCGCTCCATCTTCATATCCTTAAGAGTTCTTCTCATGGTTTGTAGATTGGGCCTGCCATACCTACGTCCCCAAACCTAAGCTGAGTCTGTGTTTTCAGACTTCTGTCCTCAAGTCCTGGGCCACACACCCTCCAGGCTGGGGCCCCTGGAGCCACACATTAGGACTGTGCCTACCCCATGCATGGGAATTCTGCCCATTCCATTGTCCAAAATCGTACAAATTAGGAGAACCCTCCAAAGTCCCCGAGGCCATCCCAATATGTAGGTTTCTGTGGACAAACAAGGGGGGGTCTGACACCAGCTGAGCATCTACCTCCACTCAGACCATAGATGGATGTCCCCAGAGAAGGAGATGGAACCAGACAGGACCCTAGGCCATAATCGGATCCATTGCTTTGGTTTATAGGCCTGTCTCCTCAAAATCCTGGATACCAATACCAGCTTAGGGGGTTTCCTGAGGCACCCATCAGAAAAAATCTCGTCTGCACGAGGAAACTTGTGCATGGGACCTATGTCAAAACCTTAGGAGAATACTTCAGAGTCCCAGTGCCACCGCCCCATTCCAAGGTCCTCATGGACACAAACACACATTAGGCCCCATGCTCAGGAAAGTCCATTTCAATTCAGCCACCCCGGTTGCTCCCACAGAGCCATCCGATCTCAACTGTCTTGTTGCTAGGAGACAATTGGAATGCGAGGCGGGCTTCCCTGGCATCCATCCTCAAACGGTGCTCTAGAGTCATTCCATATGGGATATTTTGGAGCTGCCCAACAGGTCTCAAATGTCCCACAGAAGGAATCCTTGAAGGGGCCATCCCACAACTCCCAACGTGGGCAAACTTCCATGGCCTTGAGATTCCGCTCCATTCATGAAGGGGGAGTCATGCACAGAAACTCCAACCAGAGCCAACGCCTGATCCTCGCTGTGACTTCTGATGCATGAGATATCGTTTCAGATGTGCAGGGGTTACCTGCCGTGCCCTCGGCCTGAAGCCCAAGTCTAGCTTGTGTTCTCAGACTTCTGTCCTCACACTCCTGGCCCAGAAGCCCTCAAGTTTGGCAATTCCGGACCCACAATGCAGCACTCTGCCTGACTTCTAGAAAAATATCTTGCCTAATGAGCTGCCCAGGCTTATGAAATTCGGAACAACCTACAGGCACTCGACTGTACCCAAATTATACAGTCTAAACTGGGCACTAATGCACTGAATAACACAAAAAGAGCCCGAACTTCCTGACCAACACCAAGGCAGGTGACCGCACCTTGAGGACAACAAACCTGCCATCGCCTTAGGTCGTCATTCTTCCCAATTGCTTTTCTGGCTTCAGAACCTAGACCTTATCTCCTACTACGGCCCAGGGTTGAAAATGATGCAGAAATCAGAACTCCTTCCCAATGGCAAGAATCCTTATGATTGGCATGTTGTCCAAAGTTCAGTGTAGTTGAAACCAATGTGGCCCATGAGGCCCCGTCCATGCTCGCGGGCCACATTGGTCACAAACACACATTGTGACCCTCAGCCTGAACCCAGGCCTCTCAGTGGCTCGATTAAGAGACAGCATATTTGGCCTGTCATGCCCCTAGGCCCCAATTTTTAACCATATTTTGGGTTGTCCCTTCACTCTTCCCCAGGGCTCTGCTTTGGAATTCCTCTTTGGTTGGGACACCTGAGGTAACAAACCTGAAAGGAGACCTCCCATCCCACAGATTGACGAAAAACATTTGGGACTGGGCCAAATCCACAGAGAGGAAGATTCGTCCATGGCCCATGAGGCCTCCCCACATTCCACGGCCATCGTTGATACAAAATCCAGGGACAAAAGCCTGAGCAAGCACCTCAGACTCGCTCTTTCTTCATATCCTGAAGAGTTCTTCTCATGGTTTGTAGATTGGGCCTGCCATACCTACGTCCCCAAAACCTAAGCTGAGTTTGTGTTTTCAGACTTCTGTCCTCAAAATTCCTGGGCCATACACCATCCAGGCTGGGAACCCTGAAGCCACTCATTAGGACTGTGCCTACCCAATGAATATGAATTCTGCCCATTCCATTATCCAAAATCGTACAAATTAGGAGAACCCTCCAAAGTCCCCGAGGCCATCCGTATAGTGTAGGTCTCCCGGGACAAACGAGGGCGGTCTGACACCAGCTGAGCATCTACCTCCTCTCATACCATAGATGGATGTCCCCAGAGAAGGAGATGGAAACAGACAGGACCCTAGGCCAAAATAGGATCCATTGCTTTGGATTACAGGCATGTCTCCTCAAATGCCTGAATTCCAAGCCCAGCATAGGGGGTTTCCTGAGGCACCCATCAGAACAAATCTCGTCTCCACAAGGAAACTGTGCATGGGAGCTATGTCAAAAGCTTAGGAGAATACTTCAGGGTCCCGGTGCCACCGCCCCATTCCAAGGCCCTCATGGACACAAACACACATTAGGCCCCATCCTCAGGAACGTCCATTTTAACTCAGCCACCCCTGTTGCTCCAGCAGAGCCATCCTATCTCAACTGTCTTGTTGCTAGGAGACAATTGGAATGCGAGGCGGGCTTCCCTGGCATCCATCCTCAAACGGTGCTCTGGAGTCATTCCATATGGGATGTCATGGAGCTGCCCAACAGGTCTCAATTGTCCCGCAGAAGGAATGCTTGAAGTGGGCATCCCACAACTCCCAACGTGGGAAAACCTCCATGGCCTTGAGATTTCGCTCCGTTCATGAAGGGGCAGTCATGCACAGAAACTCCAACCAGAGCCAACGCCTGATCCTCGCCGTGACTTCTGATGCATGAGATATCGTTTCAGATTTGCAGGGAGTACCTACCGTGACCACGGCCTGAAGCCCAAGTCTAGCTCGTGTTCTCAGACTTCTGTCCTCACACTCCTGGCCCAGAAGCCCTCACGTTTGGCAATTCCGGACCCAAAATGCAGCACTCTGCCTGCCCTCTAGAAAAATATCTTGCCTAATGAGCTGCCCAGCTCCTCAAATGCGGAACAACCTACAGGCACTCGACTGTACCCAAATTATACAGTCTAAACTCGCACTAATGAACTGTCTGACACAACATGAGCCCGAACTTCCTGACCAACACCCAGGCAGCTGACCGCACACTGAGCACAATAGACCTGCCATAGCCTTAGGTCGTCATCTCTTCCCAATTGCTTTTCAGGCTTCAGAACCTAGACCTTATCTCCAACCACTGCCCAGGGTTGAAAATGATGCAGAAATCAGAACTCCTTCCCCATGGCAAGAATCCTTATGATTGGCATGTTGTCCAAAGTTCAGTGTAGTTGAAACCAGTGTGGCCGATGAGGCCCCGCCCATGCTCGCGGGCCACATTGGTCACAAACACACATTGTGACCCTCAGCCTGAACACAGGCCTCTCAGTGGCTCGATGAAGAGACAGCATATTTGGCCAGTCATGCCCCTTGGCCCCAATTTTTAACCATATTTTGGGTTGTCCCTTCACTCTTCCCCAGGGCTCTGCTTTGGAATTCCTCTTTGGTTGGGACACCTGAGGTAACAAACCTGAAAGGAGACCTCCCATCCCACAGATTGACGAAAAACAATTGGGACCGGGCCAAATCCACAGAGAAGAAGATTCGTCCATGGCCCATGAGGCCTCCCCACAATCCACGGCCTTCTTTGACACAAAATCCAGAGACCATACCCTGAGCAAGCACCTCAGACTCGCTCTTTCTTCATATCCTGAAGAGTTCTTCTCATGGTTTGTAGATTGGGCCTGCCATACCTACGTCCCAAAACCTAAGCTGAGTTTGTGTTTTCAGACTTCTGTCCTCAAAGTCCTGGGCCACACACCATCCAGGCTGGGGCCCCTGAAGCCACCCATTAGGATTGTGCCTACCCAATGAATAGGAATTCTGCCCATTCATTGTCCAAAATCGTACAAATAAGGAGAATTCTCCAAAGTCCCCGAGGCCATCCCTATAGTGTACGTTTCCCGGGACAAACAAGGGCGGTCTGACACCAGGTGAGCATCTACATCCACTCATACATTAGATGGATGTCCCCAGAGAAGGAGATGGAAACATACAGGACCCTAGGCCAAAATCGGATCTATTGCTTTGGTTTACAGGCATGTCTCCTCAAATGCCTGGTTTCGAAGACCAGCATAGGGGGTTTCCTGAGGCACCCATCAGAACAAATCTCGTCTCCACAAGGAAACTGTGCATGGGACCTATGTCAAAAGCTTAGGAGAATACTTCAGGGTCCCGGTGTCACCGCCCCATTCCAAGGCCCTCATGGACAAAAACACACATTAGGCCCCATCCTCTGGAAAGTCCATTTCAACTCAGCCACCCCGATTGATCCCGCAGAGCCATCCTATCTCAACTGTCTTGTTGCTAGGAGACAATTGGAATGCGAGGCAGGCTTACCTGGCATCCATCCTCGAACGGTGCTCTGGAGACATTCCATATGGGCTGTTTTGCAGCTGCCTAACAATTCTCCTTTGTCCCGCAGAAGGAATGCTTGAAGGGGGCATCCCACAACTCCCAACGTGGGAAAACCTCCATGGCCTTGAGATTCCGCTCCGTTCATGAAGGGGCAGTCATGCACAGAAACTCCAAACAGAGCTTACGTCTGATCCTCACCGTGACTTCTGATGCATGTGATATCGTTTCAGATTTGCAGGGGGTACCTGCCGTGCCCTCGGCCTGAAGCCCAAGTTTAGCTTGTGTTCTCAGACTTCTGTCCTCACACTCCTGGCCCAGAAGCCCTCAAGTTTGGCAATTCCGGACCCAAAATGCAGCACTCTGCCTGCCCTCTAGAAAAATATCTTGCCTAATGAGCTGCCCAGGCTCCTCATTGCGGAACACCATACACTGAACTCGACTGCATCCAAATTATACAGTCTAACCTGGGCACTAATGCACTGTCTGACACAACCTGAGCCCGAACTTCCTGACCAACACCCAGGCAGCTGACCGCATACTGCGCACATCAGACCTTCCATGGCCTTAGGTCGTCATCTCTTCCCAAAGGCGGTTTTCAGGCTTCAGAACCTAGACCTTATCTCCTACTACGGCCCAGGGTTGAAAATGATGCAGAAATAAGAACTCCATCCCCATGGCAAGAAACCTTATGATTGGCATGTTGTCCAAAGTTCAGTGTACTTGAAACCAGATTGGCCCATGAGGCCCCGCCCATGCTCGCAGGCCACATTGGTCATAAACACAAATTGTGACCCTCGGCCTGAGCCCAGTCCTCAAGTAAGGCCTCTTAGTGGCTGGATGAAGAGACAGCATATTGGGCCTGCCATGACCTTAGGCCTCAATTTTTAAACATATTTTGTGTTGTCCCTTCAATCTCCAAGGGTTCTGCTTTGGAATTCTTCTTTTGTTGGAACACCAGAGGAAATAGAACTGAAAGAACACCTCCCATCCCACAGATTGACGAAAAACAATTGGGACCGGGCCAAATCCACAGAGACAAAGATTCGTCCATGGCCCTTGAAGCCTCACCACATACCACGGCCATCATTGATACAAAATCCAGAGACAAAAGCCTGAGCAAGTGCCTCAGACTCGCTCTTTCTTCATATCCTGAAGAGTTCTTCTCATGGTTTGTATATTGGGCCTGCCATACCTACGTCCCCAAAACCTAAGTTGAGTTTGTGTATTCAGACTTCTGTCCTCAAAGTCCTGGGCCACACACCATCCAGGCTGGGGTCCCTGAATCCAGACGTTAGGACTTTTCCTACCCAATGCATAGGAAACCTGCCCATCCATTGTCCAAAATCGTACAAATTAGGAGAAAGCTCCAAATTCCCTGAGGCCATACCAATAGTGTAGGTCTCCCGGGTCAAACAAGGGCGGTCTGACACCAACAGAGCATCTACCTCCACATACCATAGATGGATGTCCCCAGAGAAGAAGATGGAACCAGACAACCGTAGGCCATAATCGGATCCATTGATTTGGTTTACAGGCATGTCTCCTCAAAAGCCTGGATTCCAAGACCAGCATAGGGGGTTTCGTGAGACACACATCAGAACAAATCTCGGCTCCACAAGGAAACTTGTGCTGGGAGCTATGTCAAAAGCTTAGGAGAATACTTCGGGGTCCCGGTGCCACCGCCCCATTCCAAGGCCCTCATGAACACAAACACACATTAAGCCCCATCCTCAAGAAAATCCATTTTAACTCAGCCACCGCGGTTACTCCCGCTGAGATTCCGATCTCAACTGTCTTGTTGCTAGGAGACAATTGGAATGCGAGCCGGGCTTCCCTGGCATCCATCCTCGAACGGTGCTCTGGATTCATTCCATATGGGATGTCCTGGAGCTGCCAAACAGATCTCAATTGTGCCTCAGAAGGAATCCTTGAAGGGGGCATCCCACAACTCCCAACATGGGAAAACCTCCATGTCCTTGAGATTCCCCTCCGTTCATGAAGGGGCAGTCATGCACAGAAACTCTAAGCTGAGCCAACGTCTGATCCTCGCCGTGACTTCAGATGCATGAGATGTAATTCAGATGTGTAGGGGGTACCTGCCGTGCCCTCGGCCTGAAGCCAATGTCTAGCTTGTGTTCTCAGACTTATGTCCTCACACTCGTGGCCCAGAAGCCCTCACGTTTGGCAATTCCGGACACACAATGCAGCACCCTGCCTGCCCTCTAGAAAAATATCTTGCCTAATGATCTCCCCAGGCACCTCAAATGCGGAAAACCTACACGGCACTCGACTGTACCCAAATTATACAGTCTAACCTGGGCACTAATGCACTGTCTGACACAACCTGAGCTCGAACTTTCTGACCAACACCAAGGCAGCTGACCGCACACTGAGCACATCAGACCCGCCATGGACTTAGGTCGCCATCTCTTCCCAACGGTAATTTTCAGACATTACAACCTAGACCTTATCTCCAACCACTGCCCAGGGTTGAAAATGATGCAGAAATCAGAACTCATTCCCCATGGCAAGAATCCTTATGATTGGCATGTTGTCCAAAGTTCAGTGTAGTTGAAACCATTGTGGCCCATGCTCGTGGGGCACATTGGTCACAAACACACATTTTAACCCTCAGCCTGAGCCCAGTCCTCAAGTAAGGCCTCTCAGTGGCTAGAAAAGAGACAGCTACTGGGAGTACATGCACCTAGGCCCCAATTTTTAACCAAGTTTGGGTTGTCCCTTCACTCTTCCCCAGGGCTCTCCCTTGGAATTCCTCTTAGTTGGGACACCTGACGTAACAAACCTGAAAGGAGACCTCCCATCCCACAGATTGACGAAAAACAATTTGGACTGGGCCATATCCACAGAAAGGAAGTTTCGTTCATGGCCCATGAGGCCTCCCCACATTCCACGGCCATCGTTGATACAAAATCCAGAGACAAAATCCTGAGCAAGCGCCTCAGACTCGCTCTTTCTTCATATCCTTAAGAGTTCTTCTCATGGTTTGTGATTGGGCCTGCCATACCTACGTCCCCAAACCTAAGCTGAGTTTGTGTTTTCAGACTTCTGTCCTCAAAGTCCTGGGCCACACACCCTCCATGCTGGGGCCCCTGGAGCCACACATTAGGACAGTGCCTACCCAATCCATGAGAATTCTGCCCATTCCACTGTCCAAAATCGTACAAATTAGGAGAACTCTCCAAAGTACCCGAGGCAATCCCAATAGTGTAGGTATCCGGGTACAACAAGGGCGGTCTGACACCAGTTGAGCATCTACCTCCACTCATTCCATAGAGGGATATCGCCAGAGAAGAAGATTGAACCAGACAGGACCCTAGGCCATAATCGGATCCATTGCTTTGGTTTACAGGCATGTCTCCTCAAAAGCCTGGATTCCAATACCAGCATAAGTGGTTTCCTGAGGCACCCATCAGAACAAATCTCGTCTCCACAAGGAAACCTGTGCATGGGAGCCATGTCCAAAGCATAGGAGAATTCTTCAGGGTCCCGGTGCCACCGCCCCATTCCAAGGCCCTCATGGACACAAAAACACATTAGGACCCATCCTCAGGAAAGTCCATTTCAACTCAGCCACGCCGGTTGCTCCCGCAGAGCCATCAGATATAAACTGTCTAGTTGCTAGGAGACAATTGGAATGCGAGGCTGGCTTCCCAGGCTCCATTTTCGAACGGTGCTCTGGAGTCATTCCATATGGGATGTCCTGGAGCTGTCCAACTGGTCTCAATTGTCCAGCAGAAGGAATCCTTGAAGGGGGCATCCCACAACTCCCAACGTGCGAAAACCTCAATGGCCTCGAGATTCCGCTCCCTTCATGAACGGCCGTCATGCACGGAAACTCCAACCTGAGCCAACGTCTGATCCTTGCCCTGACTT
The DNA here is from genome assembly GCF_964662115.1 of Mustela nivalis. NCBI lineage: Eukaryota > Metazoa > Chordata > Mammalia > Carnivora > Mustelidae > Mustela > Mustela nivalis. The sequence goes on from NW_028135934.1 coordinate 179,966, forward strand.
CAGATGCATGAGTATTCGTTTAGATCTGCAGGGGGTACCTGCCGTGCCCTCGCCCTGAAACCCAAGTCTAGCTTGTCTTCTCAGACTTCCGTCCTCACACTCCTGGCCCTGAAGCCCTCAAGTTTGGCAATTCCGGACTCACAATGCAGCACTCTGCCTGCCCTCTAGAAAAAAATTATTGCCTCATGAGCTGCCCAGGCACCTTCAATGAGGATAAACCTCCACAGCAGTCGACTTCACCCAAATTATATAGTCTAACTTGGGCACTAATGCACTGTCGGACACAACCTGAGCCCGGACCTCCTGACCAACACCCGGAAAGCAGACCGCACACTGAGCACATAAGACCCGCCATGGCCTTAGTTCATCATCTCTTCCCTACCTCAGTTTTCAGGTCTCAGAACCGAGACATTATCTCCAATCACTGCCCAGGGGTGAGTGTGATGCAGAAATCAGAACACCTCCTTACCCATAGTAAGAAAACTTGTGGTTGGCACGTCGTCCAACGTTCAGTGTAGGAGAAACCAGCATTCACCCTGAGGCCTCGCCCATTCTTGAGTGCGACAAGGGCATACACACGCATTGTGACCCTCAGCATGAGTCCTATACTCTAGTAAGTCCTCTCAGTTACTGGACCATTAGATGTCATAATGGGCTTGATATGTCCCTAGGCCCCAATTTTAAACCAGATTTCTGACTGTCCAGTCACCACCCCCCAGGGCTCTACTCTGGAATCCCTCATTTGGTGGGACACCTGAGGTTAAAAAGAAAACAACATCAAAAAAAAAAAAAACAAAAACGGACATCTTCCATCCCACAGAGTGACCCCAAACGCTTTGGACTGGGCCAAACCACCAGGGAGTAAGACTCGTCCATTTCCCATGAATTCACCCAGAAATTTACGACCATGATTAACACGATATCCAGAGAAAAAAACTTGAGCAAGAGCCTCACACTCGCCCTTTTCTCAAATCCCGAAAAGTTCTCCTCATGGTCTGTAGATAAGTCCTGCCATACCTATGACCTGAAACATAAGCCAAGTTTGTGTTTTCAGACAACTGTCCAAACAGCCCTGGCCTACACAACCTGCAGGCTCAGGCCCCTGGAGCCAAACCTGAGGACTGTACTTGCCCTCTCCAAGGGAATTGTGTCTGCCCATTCCAATGGCCACATCCCTTCTAATAGGATAAACCTCCAAAGTCCCTGATCCATCTCATTAGTGGTGGCTTCCCAGGTAAAACAGCGGCAATCTGAGCCCATCTGAGCACCTACCTGTACTCAGACCGAAAGACAGTTGTCCCCAGAGGTAAAAAGGAAAGAACAGGCCCTTAGGCACTAATCATATCCATTGCTTTGGTTTCTAGGCATCTCTCCTCAGAGGCCTGGATTTCAAAACCAGCATATGGCTGTTTCTTGACTAACCCATCAGAAAACATCTCATCTACACATGGGAAACTTGCACGTTGGAGCTGTGTCAAAGCCTCTGTTTAGGAGAACCCTACAGGGCCCCAGTGCCACCTCTTCATTCCAAGGTGTCCATACACTTAAAAGCACATTAGGACCCATCCATAGGAAAGTCCATTTCAACTCAGCCTCCTCGATTGCTCCCCCAGATCCAGCAGATCTAACTTGTCTTGTTTCTAGGAGACTATTGGAATGCGAGGTGGGCTACCCAGCCATGCATCCTTAGAACCCTGCTCAGAATCATTGGCCTGGAGCCAAACAAACAGGTCTCAATTGTCCTGCCGAAGACACTTTGCAGTTTGGAGCTTCTCACAAATCCCATCGTGGGAAAACCCCCATGGCCTCGTAATGCCACCCCTTCGTGAAGGGGCCATCAGGGACAGAAACACCAACTTGAGCAGTCGTCTGATCCTCGCCCTGACTTCAGATGCAGGAGATCTCGATTCAGGTCTGTAGATTGTGCCATCGCTGATACAAAATCCAGAGACACAAACCTGAGCAAGCGCCATAGACTCGCACTTTCTTCATATCCTGAAGAGTTCTTCTCATTGTTTGTAGATTGGGCCTGCCATACCTACGTCCCCAAACCTAAGCTGAGTTTGTGTTTTCAGACTTCTGTCCTCAAAGTCCTGGGCCACACACCCTTCAGGCTGGGCCCCATGGAGCCACACATTAGGACTGTGCCTACCAATCCATGGGAATTCTGCCCATTCCATCGTCCAAAATCGTACAAATTAGGAAAAACCTCCAAAGTCCCTGAGGCCATCCCAATAGTGTAGGTCGCCCGGAACAAACAAGGGCTTTCTTACACAAGCTGATAATTTATTTACCTCCACTCATACCATAAGTAGATGTCCCCAGAGGAGAAGATTGAACCAGACAGGACCCTAGGACATAATAGGATCCATTGCCTTGGTTTACAGGCATGTCTCCTCAAAAGCCTGATTCCATAATAGGATCCATTGCCTTGGTTTACAGGCATGTCTCCTCAAAAGCTTGATTCCAATACGAGCATAGGTTTTTTGCTGAGGCACCCAGCAGAACTCATCTCGTCTCCACAAGGAAACCTGTGCATGGGAGCCATGTCCAAAGCATAGGGTACCTCAGGGTCCCGGTGCCACCACCCCATTCCAAGGCCCTCATGGACACAAAAACACATTAGGACCCATCCTCAGGAAAGTCCATTTCAACTCAGCCACCCCGGTGCTCCCGCAGATCCTTCAGATCTAAACTGTCTTGTTGCTAGGAGACAATTGGAATGCGAGGCGGGCTTCCCAGGCATCCATCCTCGAACGATGCTCTGGAGTCATTCCATATGGGATGTCCTGGAGCTGTCCAACAGGTCTCAATTGTCGCGCAGAAGGAATCCTTGAAGGGGGCATCCCACAACTCCCAACGTGGGAAAACATCAATGGCCTCGAGATTCTGCTCCCTTCATGAAGCAGCCGTCATGCACGGAAACTCCAACCTGAGCCAACGTCTGATCCTTGCCCTGACTTCAGATGCATGAGTATTGGTTCATATCTGCATGGGTTACCTGCCGTGCCCTCGACCTGAAACCCAAGTCTAGCTTGTGTTCTCAGACTTCCGTCCTCACACTCCTGGCCCCGAGGCCCTCAAGTTTGGCAATTCCGAACCCACAATGCAGCACTCTACCTGCCCTCTAGAAATAAATTATTTCCTCATGAGCTGCCCAGGCACCTTCAATGAGGATAAACATCCACAGCACTCGACTTCACCCAAATTATATAGTCTAACCTGGGCACTAATACACTGTCGGACACAACCTGAGCCCGGACCTCCTGACCAACACCCGGAAAGCAGACCGCACACTGAGCACATAAGACCCGCCATGGCCTTAGGTCATCATCTCTTCCCTACCTCAGTTTTCAGGCCTCAGAACCGAGACATTATCTCCAATCACTGCCCAGGGATGAGTGTGATGCTGAAATCAGAACACCTATTTACCCATGGTAAAAAAACCTTGTGATTGGCACGTCGTCCAACGTTCAGTTTAGGAGAAACAAGCATTCACCCTGAGGCCCCGCCCATTCTTGAGTGCGACAAGGGCATAAACACGCATGGTGACCCTCAGCATGAGTCCTGTCCTCTAGTAAGTCCTCTCAGTTACTGGACCATTAGATGTCATAATGGGCTTGATATGTCCCTAAGCCCCAATTTTTAAACAGATTTCAGATTGTCCAGTCACCCCCTCCCAGGGCTCTACTCTGGAATCCCTCATTTGGTGGGACACCTGAGGTTAAAAAGAAAACAACATCAAAAAAAAAAAAAAACGGACTTCTTCCATCCCACAGAGTGACCCCAAACGCTTTGGACTGGGCCAAACCACCAGGGAGTAAGACCCGTCCATTTCCCATAAAGTCACCCAGAAATTTCACGACCATGAGTGACACGATATCCAGAGACAAAATCTTGAGCAAGAGCCTCACACTCGCCCTTTTCTCAAATCCTGAAAAGTTCTCCTCATGGTCTGTAGATAAGTCCTGCCATACCTATGACCTGAAACATAAGCCAAGTTTGTGTTTTCAGACAACTGTCCAAACAGCCCTGGCCTACACAGCCTACAGGCTCAGGCCCCTGGAGCCAAACCTGAGGAATGTACTTGCCTTCTCCAAGGGAATTGTGTGTGCCCATTCCAATGGCCACATCCCTTCTAATAGGATAAACCTCCAAAGTCGCTGATCCATCTCATTAGTGGTGGCTTCCCAGGTAAAACAGGGGCAATCTGAGCCCATCTGAGCAACTACCTGTACTCAGACCCATAGAGAGATGTCCCCAGAGGTAAAAAGGAAAGAACAGGCCCCTAGGCACTAATCATATCCATTGCTTTGGTTTCCAGGCATCTCTCATCAGAGGCCTGGAATTCAAAACCAGCATATGGCTGTTTCTTGACTCACCCATCAGAAAACATGTCATCTACACATGGGAAACTTGCACGTTGGAGCTGTGTCAAAGCCTCTGTTTAGGAGAACCCTTCAGGGCCCCAGTGCCACCGCTTCATTCCAAGGTCTCCATAGACACAAAAGCACATTAGGACCCATCCCCAGGGGTGTCCATTTCAACTCAGCATCCTCGGTTGCTCCCCCAGATCCAGCAGATCTAACCTGTCTTGTTTCTAGGAGACAATTGGAATGCGAAGTGGGCTAGCCAGCCATGCATCCTTAGAACCCTGCTCAGAATCATTGGCCTGGAGCCAAAAAACAGGTCTCAATTGTCCTGCAGAAGACACTTTGCAGTTTGGAGCTTCTCACAAATCCCATCTTGGGAAAACCCCCATGGCCTCGTGATGCTGCCCTTTCGTGAAGGGGCCATTAGGGACAGAAACACCAACTTAAGCGGTAGTCTGATCCTCGCCCTGACTTCAGATGCACGAGATCTGGATTCAGGTCTGTAGATTGTGCCATCGCTGATACAAAATCCAGATACAAAAACCTGAGCAAGCGCCTCAGACTCGCACTTTCTTCATATCCTGAAGAGTTCTTCTCATGGTTTGTAGATCGGGCCTGCCATACCTACGTCCCCAAACGTAAGCTGAGTGTGTGTTTTCAGACTTCTGTCCACAAAGTCCTGTGCCCCACACCCTCCAGGCTGGGGCCCCTGGAGCCACACATTAGGACTGTGCCTACCAATCCATGGGAATTCTGCCCATTCCATTGTCCAAAATCGTACAAATTAGGAGAAACCTCCAAAGTCCATGAGGCCATCCCAATAGTGTAGGTCGCCCGGAACAAACAAGGGCTGTCTGACACCAGATGATAATCTACCTCCACTCATACCATAAATGGATGTCCCCAGAGGAGAAGATTGAACCAGACAGGACCCTAGGCCATAATAGGATCCATTGCCTTGGTTTATAGGCATGTCTCCTCAAAAGCCTGAATCCAATACGAGCATAGGGGTTTTGCTGAGGCACCCAGCAGAACTCATCTCGTCTCCAAAAGGAAACCTGTGCATGGGAGCCATGTCCAAAGCATAGGGTTCTTCAGGGTCCCGGTGCCACCACCCCATTCCAAGGCCCTCATGGGCACAAAAACACATTAGGACCCATCCTCAGGAAAGTCCATTTCAACTCAGCCACCCCGGTTGCTCCCGCAGAGCCATCAGATCTAAACTGTCTTGTTGCTAGGAGACAATTGGAATGTGAGGCGGGCTTCCCAGGCATCCATCCTCGAACGGTGTTCTGGAGTCATTCCATATGGGATGTCCTGGAGCTGTCCAACAGGTCTCAATTGTTGCGCAGAAGGAATCCTTGAAGGGTGCATCCCACAACTCCCAACGTGGGAAAACCTCAATGGCCTTGAGATTCCGCTCCCTTCATGAAGTGGCCGTCATGCACGGAAACTCCAACCTGAGCCAACGTCTGATCCTCGCCCTGACTTCAGATGCATGAGTATTGGTTCAGATCTGTAGGGGGTACCTGTCGTAGCCCTCGCCCTGAAACCGAAGTCTAGTTTGTCTTCTCAGACTTCCGTCCTCACACTCCTGGCCCCGAAGCCCTCAACTTTGGCAATTCCGGACCCACAATGCAGCACTCTGCCTGCCCTCTAGAAAAAAATTGTTGCCTCATGAGCTGCCCAGGCACCTTCAATGAGGATAAACCTCCACAGCACTCGACTTCACCCAAATTATATAGTCTAACCTGGGCACTAATGCACTGTCGGACACAACCTGAGCCCGGACCTCCTGACCAAACCCGGAAAGCAGACCGCACACTGAGCACATAAAACCCGCCATGGCCTTAGGTATCCTCTCTTCCCTGCCTCAGTTTTCAGGCCTCAGAACCGAGACATTATCTCCAATCACTGCCCAGGGGTGAGTGTGATGCAGAAATCAGAACACCTCCTTACCCATGGTAAGAAACCTTGTGGTTGGCACGTCGTCCAACGTTCAGTGTAGGAGAAACCAGCATTCACCCTGAGGCCCCGCCCATTCTTGAGTTCGACAAGCGCATAAACACGCATTGTGACCCTCATGAGTCCTGTCCTCTAGTAAGTCCTCTCAGTGACTGGACCATTAGATGTCATAATGGGCTTGATATGTCCCTAGGCGCCAATTTTTAACCAGATTTCTGATTGTCCAGTCACCTCCCCCAAGGCTCTACTCTGGAATCCCTCATTTGTTGGGACCCCTGAGGTTAAAAAGAAAACAACATAAAAAAAAAAAAAAACGGACTTCTTCCATCCCACAGAGTGACCCCAAACGCTTTGGACTGGGCCAAACCACCAGGGAGTAAGACTCGTCCATTTCCCATGAAGTCACCCAGATATTTCACGACAATAAGTGACACGATATCCAGAGACAAAAACTTGAGCAAGAGCCTCACACTCGCCCTTTTCTCAAATCCCGAAAAGTTCTCCTCATGGTCTGTAGATAAGTCCTGCCATACCTATGACCTGAAACATAAGCCAAGTTTGTGTTTTCAGACAACTGTCCAAACAGACCTTGAGGAGAGCCATGCAGCAGAAGCTGGGAGTCACGTACTAGGCGAGGCTTGAGGAGAAGGGCAGGTGAATGTTTATGTGGGAGCGCTCCAGGCAACGCACAACCTGTACTGAAGTATCGGGACTAGTATAAGATTAACCAGGGACCATGGGAACGGCACAAAAAAAGAGTGAACAATAAGTTTCGGGGGCTCACGTCAGTAGGCACGAGCTCCCCGCATGATCTGGATTGAAGTTATCTGTATCCCTTCTGATTGGATGTTATAGTAGTTGTGTTATGTGGTGATTGGTTGCTTTCTATCCCCTGTGTTCTATAACTTGGGGCTATAATTGGTGTACGGGGTCCTGCGGCTGAAGATTGAATAAAGAAGTTTGCCACCCACCTCGACTGCGGGTCGTTCTTGCGGGTCGAGAGCGACATCTGGTGCCGAAAACCCGGGACCCGACGCCGAGCGCAGAACGAGGATTGGGGTAAGAGCAACAAAAGGGGAAGTTGGCCACCATCTCTGTCTATGGACAGGACAGGTCTCTGGACGAGTATAGCTGTAGTTTTAAAAGTTCACGGAGACCTGGATAGCAAAAGATTTCCAGATTGGGAAACGAGCTTACTAGATATAGGATGGAAGGTCCTTTAAAGGACATTCTCAAAGCAAATGGCACGCCTTTAAAATCAAAAACAGATCGTGCCTTTTTAAAGGAAGTAGGAGAAATCGCCCCTTGGTTTATAGAGGAGGGACTTCTGAATGTGCCTCAGTGGGAACATCTAGGAGAGGATTTAAGGCAGAACCCCACCGTGAACGCCGGCACTCTTGCCGTGTGGTCCCTTGTGAAAGTATGTTTGCAGTCATCTCGGGAGCGGCTAAAACAGGTGATTCAGCAAGGAGGGGAAATATTAGAACAATTAAAGGAGGAATCCTATAAGGGCTCCTCCCAGGGCTCTGAGGCGGATAGTGAGATTTCAGAGGGACTTCCAGATGAACTAACTCAAAATCAAAAAGGGGTAAGGAGAAAAAGAATCCAGAGGCTTTAGGCTTACCAACAGAGGCAAAACCCATAGCTGTGAAACAACCAGAAGCAGAAATAGACCGTGCGCCGACTCCTCATTCCAGCCCCACGGCGCCACCTTATGAATGGCCCCCACCATATCGGTCAGGCTGTGCAAAAGTCTGCCATTGCTCAGACTGCACCGCGGCAAACTGGAGAGAGGTCTTAGGTCCAGGAAAAGGGTTTTTCCCAGTACTGGAAGATCAAAATCAGCAGAGATATCATCAGCCGCTAGATTTTAAACTGGTGAAACAACTTAAGGAAGCAGTTAGTGCCTACGGACCCCAGGCAGCCTTTACTGTCTCCCTTGTGGAATCGCTGGGAGCGCTCACCCTCACTCCTGAGGATTGGAGCAATTTAGCTAGAGCAGTTTTGAGCGGAGGGCAATATCTGGAATGGAAAATTCAAAATCAGGATAATTGCCAGGATACAGCGCGGAGAAATGCAGCTACGGGAAATCCCCAGTGGAACTCAGAAATGCTGACAGGCACTGGACCATATCTCGAGGCTCAGGTACAGGCCAACTACAACCCTGCCATATTTCAACAGATTGCTACAGCGGCCGTTAGGGCCTGGAAAACATTGAGGGGTGTAAATGATTTGCAAGGACAACTGTCTAGAGTAGTACAGGGGCCAAATGAGCCCTATGCTGATTTTGTGGACAGGCTGATGCAGGTTGCGGGCAGGATGTTTGGAGATACTGACTCTGCTATGCCTTTAATTAAACAATTAGCCTATGAAAATGCTAATAAATGGTGCCGTGAAGCCATTAGGCCATGGAGGGCTAAAGATCTTTCTGCCTATATCAAGGTCTGCAGAGACATTACAGGGCCAGTAATTCAGGGGCAGGTTATGGCTGCAGCCTTTGCTCAGGCTATGCAAGGACAGCAAGGAGCCCACCCCCGGAAATGTTTCCAGTGCAGACAGGAGGGCCATCTAAAAAGAGACTGCCCCCAAAGAGGAGTTCCATTTGGAAAAGCCTCCCCGAATAAGCCGGCAAGGAAAAAACCTCAACTGTGTCCACGATGTAGAAAAGGAAATCATTGGGCACAAGAATGCCGATCTGTGGCGGATATACAAGGAAATCCGTTACCACCTAATAATTGGGGGAGTCCAAAAAACGAGGGGCAGGGCCCCAGCCCCTGGGGCCCGAATCAAATGTACGGGGTGGCGATGTCCCTGCCAGTCAAGCCACGATGGCTGTACCCACCCACCGATCAGGGGAGTCAATTCCTGCAGGGCCCCGGGGAGCCACAACAGGCTCCGCCGGACTTGACGTCTGTGCCACCACCCGAATGGTCTTAACACCTGAGATGGGGGTGCAGGCTGTGCCATCTGACCTGTCTGGAGGGCCTCCAAAAGGAACGGTGGGACTCCTTCTTGGCAGAAGTTCTTGTACTTTACGAGGGCTTCAGGTCCATCCGGGAGTGATTGATCCTGATTTTGAAGGGGAAGTTAAAATTCTGATATCATCTCCTAAGGGAATTAATATTATAAATCCAGGGGACAGAATTGCACAGCTTTTGATTTTGCCTAGTAATCATGAAAAATATCCCTCTACAGGCCAGACTAGAAAAGGAGGTTTCGGATCCACGGGATCCTCCCTCGCATGCCTTACTATGAGCATGAAAGAGAGACCTATGCTTAAATTAAAGATTAGAGGTAAACTATTCTGGGGACTCCTAGATACAGGAGCAGACAAAAGCATTATAAATTGTCTAGATTGGCCTAAAGCCTGGGCTCTAGTTAAAGCCAGCCAGACCCTCCGGGGACTAGGGATAGCTACCAGTCCTGATATTAGTGCTGCATCTTTGGACTGGGAGGATGAGGAAGGACATAAAGGCATTTTACAACCATATGTCTGTTCCACCCCTGTTTCTTTGTGGGGGCGCGATGTGCTGGAGCAAATGAATATCAAACTTACTACAGAAAAGTTATACAGTGAGGCCTCCCAAAGCATGATGAGAAACATGGAATATAAGCCTGGCCAAGGGCTTGGGACCAAGGGCCAGGGAGATCCCAATCCGCCTTCTATGGGGGGTCAGGTTTTTTCCTAGCGGCCACTGAGGCAATTCGCATAACTTGGAAAACACCAGAGCCGCGCTGGGTGCCTCAGTGGCCTTTAACAAAAGAAAAATTACAAGCGGCAAAAGAGCTAGTTCAAGAACAACTCAAAGCAGGACATATTCAAAAATCCACATCCCCATGGAATACACCCATATTTGTAATAAGAAAGAAATCAGGCAACTGGCGATTGCTACATGACCTACGACAGATTAATGATCAAATGCAGGTCATGGGACCCATTCAGTTAGGGCTCCCAGTCGTGAGGGCGTTGCCAAGAAACTGGCCTTCTATTGTAATTGACATCAAAGACTGTTTCTTTTCCATTCCACTACACCCTGCAGATATAGAGCGCTTTGCATTTACTCTGCCATCAATTAATCATGCTGAGCCAGATCAAAGGTATGAATGGAAAGTACTTCCTCAGGGGATGGCCAATAGCCCCACCTTGTGTCAGTTGTATGTAAGCCAAGCACTAGAGCCTTTCCGAAAAGCATTTCCAGACCTGCTTTGTTATCATTATATGGATGATATCTTGATTTGTGGGCCAAATGAGAGGTCTCTTCCTTCAGCTCTAACCTTCCTACAGGAACAGTTAGCAAAATGGGGTCTAACTATATCCCCTGAAAAAATCCAAGCAGGCGGCCTACAAAATTACCTTGGTATGCAGCTCTCTAAAACGTCAGTAAAGCCTCAGCTAATTCAAATCCGTAGAGATCACTTGCATACATTGAATGATTTCCAAAAACTTTTAGGGGACATTAACTGGATTCGACCATACATAAAAATTACTACTGCAGAGCTGAAACCTTTATTCGATATTCTGCCTGGGGACCCTGCATTAGACTCCCCAAGAGTACTCACTCCAGCTGCTATTGAATCATTACAGTTAGTTGAAAGCAGGCTAGCTTTAACAGCAGCAGATAGATGTGACCCGGAAAAGCCTATAAGTGTCATAATTATTCCATCCCCTGGATCACCCACGGGGGCCTTATGGCAAGGAGGACCCCTACTATGGATTTATCTACCCCATAATCTTAGCTGTGCCATCACCCCGTATGCTACAGCTGTAGCTACAGTGGCAAATAAAGCCTTTAAAGCCAGCATACAGGTCCTAGGGAAACTGCCCGATGTTTGCATAATCCCTTATGATAAAACCCAAATAAGCATTTTAACGCATGAAAATGACGATTGGGCCATCCTGACAGTTGCTTATCCTGTTATATTTAATAATCATTATCCCTCACACCCTCTCGTTGAGTTTTATAAAAATACACCCCTTATTTGGCCTAAATCCTGTCGATTGGAGCCATTAATCGGGGCCCTCACAGTATTTACAGATGGCAGTAAAGCAGGAACTGGCGCTTATGTGGTGGAAGGAAAAATAATTCCTGTTGTTGTGCCCTCGACTTCAGCCCAGAGAACAGAATTGTTGGTGATTATGTGTGTTTTACAAAGGTTTCTAAATCAACCCTTTAATATTATCTCAGATAGCAAATATGCAGTTGCAGCCACCAGGTCTATAGAAACTGCTATTATTTCAGCCAGCCAGTCAGAAATTTCCTCCCTGCTGGCTGAATTGCAACACCTTATACTCTCCCGTGGTGCCCCTTTTTATATTGGACATCTTAGAGCACATTCAGACCTTCCAGGACCTATGGCTGAGGGAAACCGAATGGCTGATTCAGCTGCGCGCTTTTATGTTTGTAATGCTCTAGAAGATGCTAAAAGATATCATGATAAATGGCATGTGAATGCCCAAACATTAAAGGCACGCTTTCATATCTCCAGAGCTGACGCACGAGATATCGTAAAGTCTTGTGGCAATTGTGTGGTACACTTGCCCATGCCCTCCTTCGGGGTAAATCCTAAGGGACTATTGCCCAACCATCTGTGGCAAATGGATGTAACACATATACCTTCTTTTGGGCAACAAAAATGCGTTCATGTGAGTGTGGATACCTGCTCAGGGGTCGTTAGCGCAACCCCCCTGCGAGGAGAAAATGTTAAAAACGTGATATCTCATTGCCTGCGCAGCTTTGCCTGCTGGGGAGTGCCTAAACAATTAAAGACAGACAATGCTCCTGCTTATACTTCTAAAAGCTTTTCAAACTTTCTAGCCTGTTATGATATTCACCATGTTACAGGCATTCCTTATAACCCTCGAGGCCAGGGTGTCATAGAGCGCACTCACCTGACCTTTAAAACTACTTTGCAAAAAATACAAAAAGGGGGAATTGGAGAGGAGCATCACACGCCTACAGACCTTACCAACTTGACCACTTTTATTTTAAATTTTCTCACACTTGACAAAGACGGCGTTTCAGCCGCAGAGCGCCATTGGGGCCAACAGAAAACGCAACAATCTATGGTGAAGTGGAAGGATGTCCTTACTGGTTCATGGAAGGGCCCTGACCCGGTGCTCCGGTGGCACCGAGGTTCCCTTTGTGTTTTTCCACAGGATGCGCCTGTCCCGCTCTGGGTGCCGGAACGTCTCACCAGGCTGGTGGCCGTGGAACCTGTGGAAGATGCTGCTACTGCGGATGACAGTGATGATGATCATCCTGCAGCCTGCCCCCAGGGACCTGGAACCGACCCAACTGCCGCCGAGGCAGAAGATCACCAAGCTTCGACTCCTTCCTCAAATGACTCAGTCTAAAGCGCAATTTTCTCTTTTGGACTTGTACCTGTCATTACTGTTCATTTGTATGCAAGTGTTAACGGTTCAAGGCTCTGTATACTGGGCATACGTTCCTGATCCGCCTTTACTGCAACCTGTAAGTTGGGAAATGAGTTCTGTCCCTGTCTATGTTAATGATACTGTTTTACTAGGATCCCCTTCCTCAGTACATATACAGCCGCAACAGGCGAATATTTCTTATAAGGGCTATTCTGACATGTATCCTATGTGCTTCTCCATGAATGGTAGACGATCACATTGCTTGTGGGTGTTTACACTAGTTTATTATGATGATGTGACTATAGCAGGGGTAACTGCTGGCCATGCAACATCAATAGGTAAGATTCCCCGGGATATCCCATTATGTGCAGCTCAGTTGGGAATATCTAAAGGAATAGACGTTCCCTGGAGGTTATGTGTGGAAAAGAAGGCCACTGCTTACACCCTTGAGGAGGGATTTACACTTTTAGATTGGGGATCTAGGGCACCTACCCAGGCTTTTAAGCCAAAGGTACCTCCTATACTTGCTCCGCCAAGAGGGTATCCAGTACAAAAGGAAATATGGAAGCTTTTAGCCGCTTTTGGAAAAGCAACCCGTTGGAACAAGGAAGCCCAAGATCTAGAGGATAGATACCCTCAAGCGTGTGTGCCTAGACCTTTTATGCTGCTAGTAGAGGATCTCACCATTAAAAAAGATAAAGCTACATATCACCTGCTCTGTCCGAATTGTACTTTAACTAACTGCATTCAGGGTGTCTCGGTAGATGATGGTGTATTAGTAGTTCGACAACCCCCCTTTATCATGCTTCCTGTTAATATATCTAAGCCATGGTACTCTAACCCTGGGTTAGAATTGTGGGATCGGGTACAGAATGCCCTTAGTCGGCCTAGACGAGAATTAGGATTGTTGATCTTAGGTATAGTTTCTCTTATAACAATAATTGCTACAACTGTTACTGCATCTATTTCTTTAACTCAAGCAGTGCAAGCTGCAGATACTGTAGATCATCTGGCACATAATACTTCTCTGGCCTTGGGAACACAAGAGGATATAGACAAAAGGGTTGAAACCAGACTAAATGCCTTATATGATGCTGTGAAGTTTCTGGGGGACGAACGTCAAAGTTTGAAATTGCGAACTAGGATCCAATGCCATAGTGACTACCACTGGATCTGTGTCACCCCCAAGCGCTATAATGTCACAGAAACTTCCTGGGGTCGAGTGTTGTACCACCTTGAAGGGGCATGGTCTAACTCTAATGTGTCCCTTGACTTGCTGCAGTTACATCAAGAGATTTTGAATATTGCAGAAGCTCCGCATGCCAAGCTGCCCGTGGCTCAGCTTGCTGACAATTTTGTAAATTCACTATTTTCTCATATTCCTTTGCTATCACGTACTTGGTATGCTATAGGCTCTATTATAGGAGTGTTAATACTTATGCTTTTATTCATGTGCCTCTTTCCCTGTGTGGTGAAATTCATGCTTGCAGAATTATATAAAGTGCGAGCCATTGTGCGGAATCAGCAACGAGCTGCTCGTGACAAAACTACACGGCAACCTTGATTATGGGTTGCTCCCACCATAGCTAGTACCCTGCTGCCTCAAGCGTCTCAAAACTGGCTTTGCTGCCTAAAAGGATGCCTCCCCCTGAATATGGCTCTGTATGCTGGGTCGGTAGCCAAAGACGGGTAAGACTGGTCCCTCACCATAGCAACCTAAGACAGGGGCTCCTCGGTGAAGGGGAGTACCCGATGACGGGTAAGCATGTGTGTTGAGGATTGGCAACCTAAGACAGGCACGATCCATGCCATGTAATAAATAAAAAAGGGGGAGCTGTGGAGAGCCATGCAGCAGAAGCTCGGAGTCACGTACTAGGCGAGGCTTGAGGAGAAGGGCAGGTGAATGTTTATGTGGGAGCGCTCCAGGCAACGCACAACCTCTACTGAAGTATCGGGACTAGTATAAGATTAACCAGGGACCATGGGAACGGCACAAAAACAGAGTGAACAATAAGTTTCAGGGGCTCACGTCAGTAGGCACGAGCTCCCCGCATGATCTGGATTGAAGTCATCTGTATCCCTTCTGATTGGATGTTATAGTAGTTGTGTTATGTGGTGATTGGTTGCTTTCTATCCACTGTGTTCTATAACTTGGGGCTATAATCGGTGTACGGGGTCCCGGGGCTAAGATTGAATAAAGAAGTTTGCCACCCACCTCGTCTGCGGGTCGTTCTTGCAAGTCGAGAGCGACAGACCTGGCCTACACAACCTACAGGCTCAGGCCCCTGGAGCCAAACCTGAGGACTGTACTTGCCCTCTCCAAGGGAATTGTGTGTGCCCATTCCAATGGCCACATCCCTTCTAATAGGATAAACCTCCAAGGTCCCTGATCCATCTCATTAGTGGTGGCTTCCCAGGTAAAACAGGGGCAATCTGAGCCCATCTGAGCACCTAGCTGTACTCAGACCCATAGACAGATGTCCCCAGAGGTAAAAAGGAAAGAACAGGCCCTAGGCACTAATCATATCCATTGCTTTGGTTTCCAGGCATCTCTCCTCAGAGGCCTGGATTTAAAAACCAGCATATGGCTGTTTCATGACTCACCCATCAGAAAACATCTCATCTACACATGGGAAACTTGCACGTTGGAGCTGTGTCAAAGCCGCTGTTTAGGAGAACCCTTCAGGGCCCCAGTGCCACCGCTTCATTCCAAGGTCTCCATAGACACAAAAGCACATTAGGACCCATCCATAGGAGAGTCCATTTCAACTAAGCCTCCTCGGTTGCTCCACCAGATCCAGCAGATCTAACCTGTCTTGTTTCTAGGAGACAATTGGAATGCGAGGCGGGCTTCCCAGGCATCCATCAGAACGGTGCTTTGGAGTCATTCCATATGGGATGTCCTGGAGCTGCCCAACAGGTCTCAATTGTCCCGCAGAAGGAATCCTTGAAGGGGGCATCCCACAACTCCCAACGTGGGAAAACCTCAATGGCCTCGAGATTCCGCTCCCTTCATGAAGCGGCCGTCATGCACAGAAACTCCAACCTGAGCCAACGTCTGATCCTCGCCCTGACTTCAGATGCATGTGATATTGGTTCAGATCTGCAGGGGGTACCTGCCGTGCCCTCGCCCTGAAACCCAAGTCTACCTTGTCTTCTCACACTTCCGTCCTCACACTCCTGGCCCCGAAGCCCTCAAGTTTGGCAATTCGGAACCCACAATGCAGCACTCTGCCTGCCCTCTAGAAAAAAAATTAGTGCCTCATGAGCTGCCCAGGCACCTTAAATGAGGATAAACCTACACAGCACTCGACTTTACCGAAATAATATAGTCTAACCTGGGCACTAATGCACTGTCGAACACAACCTGAGCCCGGACCACCTGACCAACACCCAGAAAGCTGACCGCACACTGAGCACATAAAACCCGCCATGGCCTTAGGTATCCTCTCTTCTGTACCTCAGTTTTCAGGTTTCAGAACTGAGACCATATCTCCAAACACTGCCCAGGGGTGAGTGTGATGCAGAAATCAGAACTCCTCCTTACCCATGGCAAGAACCCCTGTGGTTGGCACGTTGTCCAACGTTCAGTTTAGGAGAAACCAGCATTCACCCTGAGGCCCCGCCCATTCTTGAGTGCGACGAGGGCATACACACGCATTGTGACCCACAGCATGAGTCCTGTCCTCTAGTAAGTCCTCTTAGTGGCTGGACCATTAGATGTCATAATGGGCTTGACATGTCCCTAGGCCCCAATGTTTAACCAGATTTCTGATTGTCCAGTCGCCCCTCCCCAGGGCTCTGCTCTGGAATCCCTCATTTGGTGGGACACCTGAGGTTAAAAAAGAAAACAACAACAACAACAACAACAACACAACAACAACAAACGGACTTCTTCCAGCCCACAGAATGACCCCAAACTCTTTGGACGGGACCCAACCAGCAGAGAGTAAGACTCGTCCATTTCCCATGAAGTCACCCAGAAATTCCACGACCAAGAATGACACGATATCCAGAGACAAAAACTTGAGCAGGAGTCTCACACTCGCCCTTCTTTCAAATCCCGAAGAGTTCTCCTCATGGTCTGTAGATCAGTCCTGCCATACCTATGACCCGAAACATAAGCCGAGTTTGTGTTTTCTGACAACTGTCCAAACAGCCCTGGCCTACACAACCTACAGGTTCAGGCCCCTGGAGCCAAACCTGAGGACTGTACTTGGCCTCTCCAAGGGAATTGTGTGTGCCCATTCCAATGGCCTCAACCCTCCTAATAGGATAAACCACTTAAGTCCCTGATCCAGGGACAATCTGAGCCCAACTGAGCACCTACCTGCACTCAGACCCATAGACAGATGTCCCCAGAGGTAAAAAGGAAAGAACAGGACCCTAGGCACTAATCAGATCCATTGCTTTGCTTTCCAGGCATCTCTCCTCAGATGCCTGGATTTCAAAAGCAGCATATAGCTGTTTCTTGACTCACCCATCAGAAAACATCTCATCTAAACATGGGAAACTTGCACGTTGGAGCTGTGTCAAAGCCTCTCTTTAGGAGAACCCTTTAGGGCCCCAGTGCCACCGCTTCATTCCAAGTTCTCCATAAACACGAAAGCACATTAGGACCCATCCCCAGGGGTGTCCATTTCAACTCAGAGTCCTCGGTTGTTCCTCACACATCCAGGAGATCTAACCTGTATTGTTGCTAGGAGACAATTGGAATGCGAGGTGGGCTACCCAGCCATCCATCCTTAGAACCCTGCTCAGAATCATTGGCCTGGAGCCAAACAACAGGTCTCAATTGTTCTGCAGAAGACTCTCTGCACTTTGGAGCTTCTCACAACTCCCATCGTGGGAAAACCCCCATGGCCTCGTGATGCCCCCCCATTCATGAAGGGGCCATCAGGGACAGAAACTCCAACCTGAGCGATCGTCTGATCCTCGCCCTTTCTTCAGATGCACGAGATTTCAATTCAGGTCTGTAGATTGTGCCTGCCATGGCCTCACCCAGAAACCTAAGCCTAGCTTGTGTTCTCAGACTTTTGTCGTGAGACCACTGGCCCACAAGCCCTCCAGTTTGGCAATCCAGAACTACAATGCAGCACTCTTCCTGCCCTCCAGAAGAAAAACATTGTCCTCTGGGGCTACCCAGTAACCCCAAATGAGGATCAACCTGCACCGACCTTGGCTGTACCCCCAATACATAGGCTGACCAGGGCACTAATGTCCTTTCGGCACAGCCTGAGCCTGGACCCCCTGGCCCCTCCCAGACAGCTGGCCGCACACTGAGCACATCGAGCCGCCATGGCCTTGGGTCGTCATCTCTTCCCAACCTCGGTTTTCAGGTTTCAGAACCTAGACCTTATCTCCTATCACTGACCAGGGTTGAAGGTGATGCAGAAATAAGAACTCCTTCCCCATGGCAAGAAACCTTGTGGTTGGCATGCTGTCCAACGTTCAGAGTAGTTGAAACCAGTGTGGCCCATGAGGCCCCGCCCATGCTCACGGGCCACATTGGTCACAAACACACATTGTGACCCTCTGGCTGAGCCCAGTCCTCAAGTAAGGCCACTCAGTGGCTGGATGAAGAGATAGCATATTGGGCTTGCCATGCCCCTAGGCCCCAATTTTTAACCATAGTTCGGGTTGTCCCTTCAGTCTTCCCCACGGCTTTGCTTTGGAATTCCTCTTTTGGTGGGACACCTGAGGTAACAAAACTGAAAGGAGTCCTCCCATCCCACAGATTGACGAAAAGCAATTGGGAATCGGGCCAAATCCTCAGAGAGGAAGATTCGTCCATGGCCCATGAGGCCTCCCCGACATTCCACGGCCATCGCTGATACAAAATCCAGAGACAAAAGCCTGAGCAAGCGCCTCAGACTCGCACTTTCTTCATATCCTGAAGAGTTTTTCTCATGGTTTGTAGATCGGGCCTGCCATACCTACGTCCCCAAACCTAAGTTGAGTTTGTGTTTTCAGACTTCTGTCCTCAAAGTCTTGGGCCACACACCCTCCAGGCTGTGCCCCTGGAGCCACACATTAGGACTGTGCCTACCAATCCATGGGAATTCTGCCCATTCCATGGTCCAAAATCGTACAAATTAGGAGAAACCTCCAAAGTCCCTGAGGTCATCCCAATAGTGTAGGTCGCCCGGAACAAACAAGGGCTGTCTGACACCAGCTGATAATCGACCTCCACTCATACCATAGTTGGATGTCCCTAGAGAAGAATATTGAACCAGACAGTACCCTAGGCCATATTAAGATCCATTGCTTTGGGTTACGCGCATGTGTCCTCAAAAGCCTGATTCCAATACGAGCATAGGGGTTTTACTGAGGCACCCATCAGAACTCATCTCGTCTCCACAAGGAAACCTGTGCATGGGAGCCATGTCCAAAGCTTAGGAGAGTACTTCAGGGTCCCGGTGCCACCGCCCCATTCCAAGGCCCTCATGGACACAAAAACACATTAGGACCCATCCTCAGGAAAGTCCATTTCAATTCAGCCACCCTGGTTGCTCCGGTAGAGCCATCAACTCTAAACTGTCTTGTTGCTAGGAGACAATTGGAATGGGAGGCGGGCTTCCCAGGCATCCATCCGCGAATGGTGCTCTGGAGTCATTCCATATGGGATGTCCTGGAGCTGCCCAACAGGTCTCAATTGTCCCGCAGAAGGAATCCTTGAAGGGGGCATCCCACAACTCCCAACGTGGGAAAACATCAATGGCCTCGAGATTCCCCTCCCTTCATGAAGCGGCCGTCATGCACAGAAACTCCAACCTGAGCCAACGTCTGATCCTCGCCCTGACTTCAGATGCATGAGATATTGGTTCAGATCTGCAGGGGGTACCTGCCGTGCCCTCGCCCTGAAACCCAAGTCTACCTTGTCTTCTCACACTTCCGTCCTCACACTCCTGGCCCCGAAGCCCTCAAGTTGGGCAATTCGGAACCCACAATGCAGCACTCTGCCTGCCCTCTAGAAAAAAAATTAGTGCCTCATGAGCTGCCCAGGCACCTTAAATGAGGATAAACCTACACAGCACTCGACTTTACCGAAATAATATAGTCTAACCTGGGCACTAATGCACTGTCGAACACAACCTGAGCTAGGACCACCTGACCAACACCCAGAAAGCTGACCGCACACTGAGCACATAAAACCCGCCATGGCCTTAGGTATCCTCTCTTCTGTACCTCAGTTTTCAGGTTTCAAAACCGAGACCATATCTCCAAACACTGCCCAGGGGTGAGTGTGATGCAGAAATCAGAACTCCTCCTTACCCATGGCAAGAACCCTTGTGGTTGGCACGTTGTCCAACGTTCAGTTTAGGAGAAACCAGCATTCACCCTGAGGCCCCGCCCATTCTTGAGAGCGACGAGGGCATACACACGCATTGTGACCCACAGCATGAGTCCTGTCCTCTAGTAAGTCCTCTTAGTGGCTGGACCATTAGATGTCATAATGGGCTTGACATGTCCCTAGGCCCCAATTTTTAACCAGATTTCTGATTGTCCAGTCGCCCCTCCCCAGGGCTCTGCTCTGGAATCCCTCATTTGGTGGGACACCTGAGGTTAAAAAAGAAAACAACAACAACAACAACAACAACAACAACAAACGGACTTCCTCCAGCCCACAGAATGACCCCAAACTCTTTGGACGGGACCCAACCAGCAGAGAGTAAGACTCGTCCATTTCCCATGAAGTCACCCAGAAATTCCACGACCAAGAATGACACGATATCCAGAGACAAAAACTTGAGCAGGAGCCTCACACTCGCCCTTCTTTCAAATCCCGAAGAGTTCTCCTAATGGTCTGTAGATCAGTCCTGCCATACCTATGACCCGAAACATAAGCCGAGTTTGTGTTTTCTGACAACTGTCCAAACAGCCCTGGCCTACACAACCTACAGGCTCAGGCCCCTGGAGCCAAACCTGAGGACTGTACTTGGCCTCTCCAATGGAATTGTGTGTGCCCATTCCAAAGGCCTCAACCCTCCTAATAGGATAAACCACTTAAGTCCCTGATCCAGGGACAATCTGAGCCCAACTGAGCACCTACCTGCACTCAGACCCATAGACAGATGTCCCCAGAGGTAAAAAGGAAAGAACAGGACCCTAGGCACTAATCAGATCCATTGCTTTGGTTTCCAGGCATCTCTCCTCAGAGGCCTGGATTTCAAAAGCAGCATATAGCTGTTTCTTAACTCACCCATCAGAAACCATCTCATCTACACATGGGAAACTTGCACGTTGGAGCTGTGTCAAAGCCTCTCTTTAGGAGAACCCTTTAGGGCCCCAGTGCCACCGCTTCATTCCAAGGTCTCCATAAACACGAAAGCAAATTAGGACCCATCCCCAGGGGTGTCCATTTCAACTCAGAGTCCTCGGTTCTTCCTCACACATCCAGGAGATCTAACCTGTATTGTTGCTAGGAGACAATTGGAATGCGAGGTGGGCTACCCAGCCATCCATCCTTAGAACCCTGCTCAGAATCATTGGCCTGGAGCCAAACAACAGGTCTCAATTGTTCTGCAGAAGACTCTCTGCACTTTGGAGCTTCTCACAACTCCCATCGTGGGAAAACCCCCATGGCCTCGTGATGCCCCCCCATTCATGAAGGGACCAACAGGGACAGAAACTCCAACCTGAGCGATCGTCTGATCCTCGCCCTTTCTTCAGATGCACGAGATTTAAATTCAGGTCTGTAGATTGTGCCTGCCATGGCCTCACCCAGAAACCTAAGCCTAGCTTGTGTTCTCAGACTTTTGTCGTCAGACTACTGGCCCACAAGCCCTCCAGTTTGGCAATCCAGAACTACAATGCAGCACTCTTCCTGCCCTCCAGAAGAAAAACATTGTCCTCTGGGGCTACCCAGTAACCCCAAATGAGGATCAACCTGCACCGACCTTGGCTGTACCCCCAATACATAGGCTGACCAGGGCACTAATGTCCTTTCTGGCACAGCCTGAGCCTGGACCCCCTGGCCCCTCCCAGACAGCTGGCCGCACACTGAGCACATCGAGCCGCCATGGCCTTGGGTCGTCATCTCTTCCCAACCTCGGTTTTCAGGTTTCAGAACCTAGACATTATCTCCTATCACTGACCAGGGTTGAAGGTGATGCAGAAATAAGAACTCCTTCCCCATGGCAAGAAACCTTGTGGTTGGCATGCTGTCCAACGTTCAGAGTAGTTGAAACCAGTGTGGCCCATGAGGCCCCGCCCATGCTCACGGGCCACATTGGTCACAAACACACATTGTGACCCTCAGGCTGAGCCCAGTCCTCAAGTAAGGCCACTCAGTGGCTGGATGAAGAGATAGCATATTGGGCTTGCCATGCCCCTAGGCCCCAATTTTTAACCATAGTTCGGGTTGTCCCTTCAGTCTTCCCCACGGCTTTGCTTTGGAATTCCTCTTTTGGTGGGACACCTGAGGTAAAAAAACTAAAAGGAGTCCTCCCATCCCACAGATTGACGAAAAGCAATTGGGAATCGGGCCAAATCCTCAGAGAGGAAGATTCGTCCATGGCCCATGAGGCCTCCCCGACATTCCACGGCCATCGCTGATACAAAATCCAGAGACAAAAGCCTGAGCAAGCACCTCAGACTCGCACTTTCTTCATATCCTGAAGAGTTTTTCTCATGGTTTGTAGATCGGGCCTGCCATACCTACGTCCCCAATCCTAAGTTGAGTTTGTGTTTTCAGACTTCTGTCCTCAAAGTCTTGGGCCACACACCCTCCAGGCTGTGCCCCTGGAGCCACACATTAGGACTGTGCCTACCAATCCATGGGAATTCTGCCCATTCCATGGTCCAAAATCGTACAAATTAGGAGAAACCTCCAAAGTCCCTGAGGTCATCCCAATAGTGTAGGTCGCCCGGAACAAACAAGGGCTGTCTGACACCAGCTGATAATCGACCTCCACTCATACCATAGTTGGATGTCCCTAGAGAAGAATATTGAACCAGACAGGACCCTAGGCCATATTAAGATCCATTGCTTTGGGTTACGCGCATGTGTCCTCAAAAGCCTGATTCCAATACGAGCATAGGGGTTTTCCTGAGGCACCCATCAGAACTCATCTCGTCTCCACAAGGAAACCTGTGCATGGGAGCCATGTCCAAAGCTTAGGAGAGTACTTCAGGGTCCCGGTGCCACCGCCCAATTCCAAGGCCCTCATGGACACAAAAACACATTAGGACCCATCCTCAGGAAAGTCCATTTCAATTCAGCCACCCTGGTTGCTCCGGTAGAGCCATCAACTCTAAACTGTCTTGTTGCTAGGAGACAATTGGAATGGGAGGCGGGCTTCCCAGGCATCCATCCGCGAACGGTGCTCTGGAGTCATTCCATATGGGATGTCCTGGAGCTGCCCATCAGGTCTCAATTGTCCCGCAGAAGGAATCCTTGAAGGGGGCATCCCACAACTCCCAATGTGGGAAAACCTCAATGGCCTCGAGATTCCGCTCCTTTCATGAAGCGGCCGTCATGCACAGAAACTCCAACCTGAGCCAACGTCTGATCCTTGCCCTGACATCAGATGATTGAGATATTGGTTCAGATCTGCAGGGGGTACCTGCCGTGCCCTCGCCCTGAAACCCAAGTCTACCTTGTCTTTTCACACTTCCGTCCTCATACTCCTGGCCCAAAAGCCCTCAAGTTTGGCAATTCCGAACCCACAATGCAGCACTCTGCCTGCCCTCTAGAAAACAAATTAGTGCCTCACGAGCTGCCCAGGAACGTTAAATGAGGATCAACCTACACAGCACTCGACTTTACCGAAATTATATAGTCTAACCTGGGCACTAATGCTCTGTCGAACACAACCTGAGCCCGGATCTCCTGACCAACACCGAGAAAGCTGACTGCACACTGAGCACATAAAACCCGCCATGGCCTTAGGTATCCTCTCTTCTGTACCTCAGTTTTCAGGCTTCAGAACCGAGACCTTATCTCCAATCACTGCCCAGGGGTGAGTGTGATGCAGAAATCAGAACTCCTCCTTACCCATGGCAAGAACCCTTGTGGTTGGCACTTTGTCCAACGTTCAGTGAAGGAGAAACCAGCATTCACACTGAGGCCCCGCCCATTCTTGAGTGCGACGAGGGCATACACACGCATTGTGACCCACAGCATGAGTCCTGTCCTCTAGTAAGTCCTCTTTGTGGCTGGACAATTAGATGTCATAATGGGCTTGACAAGTCCCTAGGCCCCAATTTTTAACCAGATTTCTGATTGTCCAGTCGCCCCTCCCCAGGGCTCTGCTCTGGAATCCCTCATTTGGTGGGACACCTGAGGTTAAAAAAGAAAACAACAACAACAACAACAACAACAACAACAAGAACAAAAAACGGACTTCTTCCAGCCCACAGAATGACCCCAATCTCTTTGGACAGGGCCAAACCACCAGAGAGTAAGACTCGTCCATTTCCCATGAAGTCACCCAAAAATTCCACGACCATGAGTGACACGATATCCAGAGACAAAAACTTGAGCAGGAGCTTCACACTCACCCTTGTTTTAAATCCCGAAAGGTTCTCCTCATGGTCTGTAGATCAGTCCTGCCATACCTATGACCCGAAACATAAGCCGAGTTTGTGTTTTCAGACAACTGTCCAAACAGACCTGGCCTACAAAACCAACAGGCTCAGGCCCCTGGAGCCAAACCTGAGGACTGTACTTGGCCTCTCCAAGGGAATTGTGTGTGCCCATTCCAATGGCCTCAACCCTCCTAATAGGATAAACCTCAAAAGTCCCTGATCCAGGGACAATCTGAGCCCAACTGAGCACCTACCTGCACTCAGACCCATAGACAGATGTCCCCAGAGGTAAAAAGGAAAGAACAGGACCCTAGGCACTAATCAGATCCATTGCTTTGGTTTCCAGGCATCTCTCCTCAGAGGCCTGGATTTCAAAAGCAGCATATAGCTGTTTCTTGACTCACCCATCAGAAAATATCTCATCTACACATGGGAAACTTGCACGTTGGAGCTGTGTCAAAGCCTCTGTTTAGGAGAACCCTTTAGGGCCCCAATGCCACCGCTTCATTCCAAGGTCTCCATAGACACAAAAGCACTTTAGGACCCATCCCCAGGGGTGTCCATTTCAACTCAGCGTCCTCGGTTGCTCCCCACACATCCAGGAGATCTAACCTGTCTTGTTGCTAGGAGACAATTGGAATGCGAGGTGGGCTACCCAGCCATCCATCCTTAGAACCCTGCTCAGAATCATTGGCCTGGAGCCAAACAACAGGTCTCAATTGTTCTGCAGAAGACTCTCTGCACTTTGGAGCTTCTCACAACTCCCATCGTGGGAAAACCTCCATGGCCTCGTGATGCCCCCCCATTCAAGAAGGGGCCATCAGGGACAGAAACTCCAACCTGAGCGATCGTTGATCCTCGCCCTGTCTTCAGATACACGAGATCTCAATTCAGGTCTATAGATTGTGCCTGCCATGGCCTAACCCAGAAACCTAAGCCTAGCTTGTGTTCTCAGACGTTTGTCGTCAGAATACTGGGCCACAAGCCCTCCAGTTTGGCAATCCAGAACTACAATGCAGCACTCTTCCTGCCCTCCAGAAGAAAAACATTGTCCTCTGGGGCTACCCAGTAACCCCAAATGAGGATCAACCTGCACCGACCTTGGCTGTACCCCCAATACATAGGCTGACCAGGGCACTAATGTCCTTTCTGACACAGCCTGAGCCTGGACCCCCTGGCCCCTCCCAGACAGCTGGCCACACACTGAGCACATCGAGCTGCCATGGCCTTCGGTCGTCATCTCTTCCCAACCTCGGTTTTCGGGTTTCAGAACCTAGACCTTATCTCCTATCACTGACCAGGGTTGAAGGTGATGCAGAAATCAGAACTCCTTCCCCATGGCAAGAAACCTTGTGGTTGGCATGCTGTCCAACGTTCAGAGTAGTTGAAACCAGTGTGGCCCATGAGGCCCTGCCCATGCTCGCGGGCCACATTGGTCACAAACACACATTGTGACCCTCAGGCTGAGCCCAGTCCTCAAGTAAGGCCACTCAGTGGCTGGATGAAGAGATAGCATATTGGGCTTGCCATGCCCCTAGGCCCAAATTTTTAACCATAGTTCGGGTTGTCCCTTCAGTCTTCCCCATGGCTTTGCTTTGGAATTCCTCTTTTGGTGGGACACCTGAGGTAACAAAACTGAAAGGAGTCCTCCCATCCCACAGATTGACGAAAAGCAATTGGGAATCGGGCCAAATCCTCAGAGAGGAAGATTCGTCCATGGCCCATGAGGCCTCCCCGACATTCCACGGCCATCGCTGATACAAAATCCAGAGACAAAAGCCTGAGCAAGCACCTCAGACTCGCACTTTCTTCATATCCTGAAGAGTTTTTCTCATGGTTTGTAGATCAGGCCTGCCATACCTACGTCCCCAAACCTAAGTTGAGTTTGTGTTTTCTGACTTCTGTCCTCAAAGTCTTGGGCCACACACCCTCCAGGCTGGGCCCCTAGAGCCACACATTAGGACTGTGCCTACCAATCCATGGGAATTCTGCCCATTCCATGGTCCAAAATCGTACAAATTAGGAGAAACCTCCAAAGTCCCTGAGGTCATCCCAATAGTGTAGGTCGCCCGGAACAAACAAGGGCTGTCTGACACCAGCTGATAATCGACCTCCACTCATACCATAGTTGGATGTCCCTAGAGAAGAATATTGAACCAGACAGGAACCTAGGCCATATTAAGATCCATTGCTTTGGGTTACGGGCATGTGTCCTCAAAAGCCTGATTACAATACGAGCATAGGGGTTTTCCTGAGGCATCCATCAGAACTCATCTCGTCTCCACAAGGAAACCTGTGTATGGGAGCCATGTCCAAAGCTTAGGAGAGTACTTCAGGGTCCTGGTGCCACCGCCCCATTCCAAGGCCCTCATGGACACAAAAACACATTAGGACCCATCCTCAGGAAAGTCCATTTCAACTCAGCCACCCTGGTTGCTCCGGTAGAGCCATCAACTCTAAACTGTCTTGTTGCTAGGAGACAATTGGAATGGGAGGCGGGCTTCCCAGGCATCCATCCGCCAACGGTGCTCTGGAGTCATTCCATATGGGATGTCCTGGAGCTGTCCAACAGGTCTCAATTGTCCCGCAGAAGGAATCCTTGAAGGGGGCATCCCACAACTCCCAATGTGGGAAAACCTCAATGGCCTCGAGATTCCGCTCCTTTCATGAAGCGGCCGTCATGCACAGAAACTCCAACCTGAGCCAACGTCTGATCCTCGCCCTGACTTCAGATGCATGAGATATTGGTTCAGATCTGCAGGGGGTACCTGCCGTGCCCTCGCCCTGAAACCCAAGTCTACCTTGTCTTTTCACACTTCCATCCTCATACTCCTGGCCCAAAAGCCCTCAAGTTTGGCAATTCCGGACCCACAATGCAGCACTCTGCCTGCCCTCTAGAAAACAAATTAGTGCCTCACGAGCTGCCCAGGAACGTTAAATGAGGATCAACCTACACAGCACTCGACTTTACCGAAATTATATAGTCTAACCTGGGCACTAATGCTCTGTCGAACACAACCTGAGCCCGGATCTCCTGACCAACACCGAGAAAGCTGACTGCACACTGAGCACATAAAACCCGCCATGGCCTTAGGTATCCTCTCTTCTGTACCTCAGTTTTCAGGCTTCAGAACCGAGACCTTATCTCCAATCACTGCCCAGGGGTGAGTGTGATGCAGAAATCAGAACTCCTCCTTACCCATGGCAAGAACCCTTGTGGTTGGCACTTTGTCCAACGTTCAGTGAAGGAGAAACCAGCATTCACACTGAGGCCCCGCCCATTCTTGAGTGCGACGAGGGCATACACACGCATTGTGACCCACAGCATGAGTCCTGTCCTCTAGTAAGTCCTCTTTGTGGCTGGACAATTAGATGTCATAATGGGCTTGACAAGTCCCTAGGCCCCAATTTTTAACCAGATTTCTGATTGTCCAGTCGCCCCTCCCCAGGGCTCTGCTCTGGAATCCCTCATTTGGTGGGACACCTGAGGTTAAAAAAGAAAACAACAACAACAACAACAACAACAACAACAAGAACAAAAAACGGACTTCTTCCAGCCCACAGAATGACCCCAATCTCTTTGGACAGGGCCAAACCACCAGAGAGTAAGACTCGTCCATTTCCCATGAAGTCACCCAAAAATTCCACGACCATGAGTGACACGATATCCAGAGACAAAAACTTGAGCAGGAGCTTCACACTCACCCTTGTTTCAAATCCCGAAAGGTTCTCCTCATGGTCTGTAGATCAGTCCTGCCATACCTATGACCCGAAACATAAGCCGAGTTTGTGTTTTCAGACAACTGTCCAAACAGACCTGGCCTACAAAACCAACAGGCTCAGGCCCCTGGAGCCAAACCTGAGGACTGTACTTGGCCTCTCCAAGGGAATTGTGTGTGCCCATTCCAATGGCCTCAACCCTCCTAATAGGATAAACCTCAA
Source organism: Mustela nivalis (assembly GCF_964662115.1). Classification (NCBI taxonomy): domain Eukaryota; kingdom Metazoa; phylum Chordata; class Mammalia; order Carnivora; family Mustelidae; genus Mustela; species Mustela nivalis. The sequence continues at coordinate 208,154 of NW_028135934.1, forward strand.
AAGTCCCTGATCCAGGGACAATCTGAGCCCAACTGAGCACCTACCTGCACTCAGACCCATAGACAGATGTCCCCAGAGGTAAAAAGGAAAGAACAGGACCCTAGGCACTAATCAGATCCATTGCTTTGGGTTCCAGGCATCTCTCCTCAGAGGCCTGGATTTCAAAAGCAGCATATAGCTGTTTCTTGACTCACCCATCAGAAAATATCTCATCTACACATGGGAAACTTGCACGTTGGAGCTGTGTCAAAGCCTCTGTTTAGGAGAACCCTTTAGGGCCCCAATGCCACCGCTTCATTCCAAGGTCTCCATAGACACAAAAGCACTTTAGGACCCATCCCCAGGGGTGTCCATTTCAACTCAGCGTCCTCGGTTGCTCCCCACACATCCAGGAGATCTAACCTGTCTTGTTGCTAGGAGACAATTGGAATGCGAGGTGGGCTACCCAGCCATCCATCCTTAGAACCCTGCTCAGAATCATTGGCCTGGAGCCAAACAACAGGTCTCAATTGTTCTGCAGAAGACTCTCTGCACTTTGGAGCTTCTCACAACTCCCATCGTGGGAAAACCTCCATGGCCTCGTGATGCCCCCCCATTCAAGAAGGGGCCATCAGGGACAGAAACTCCAACCTGAGCGATCGTTGATCCTCGCCCTGTCTTCAGATACACGAGATCTCAATTCAGGTCTATAGATTGTGCCTGCCATGGCCTAACCCAGAAACCTAAGCCTAGCTTGTGTTCTCAGACGTTTGTCGTCAGAATACTGGGCCACAAGCCCTCCAGTTTGGCAATCCAGAACTACAATGCAGCACTCTTCCTGCCCTCCAGAAGAAAAACATTGTCCTCTGGGGCTACCCAGTAACCCCAAATGAGGATCAACCTGCACCGACCTTGGCTGTACCCCCAATACATAGGCTGACCAGGGCACTAATGTCCTTTCTGACACAGCCTGAGCCTGGACCCCCTGGCCCCTCCCAGACAGCTGGCCACACACTGAGCACATCGAGCTGCCATGGCCTTCGGTCGTCATCTCTTCCCAACCTCGGTTTTCGGGTTTCAGAACCTAGACCTTATCTCCTATCACTGACCAGGGTTGAAGGTGATGCAGAAATCAGAACTCCTTCCCCATGGCAAGAAACCTTGTGGTTGGCATGCTGTCCAACGTTCAGAGTAGTTGAAACCAGTGTGGCCCATGAGGCCCCGCCCATGCTCACGGGCCACATTGTTCACAAACACACATTGTGACCCTCTGGCTGAGCCCAGTCCTCAAGTAAGGCCACTCAGTGGCTGGATGAAGAGATAGCATATTGGGCTTGCCATGCCCCTAGGCCCAAATTTTTAACCATAGTTCGGGTTGTCCCTTCAGTCTTCCCCATGGCTTTGCTTTGGAATTCCTCTTTTGGTGGGACACCTGAGGTAACAAAACTGAAAGGAGTCCTCCCATCCCACAGATTGACGAAAAGCAATTGGGAATCGGGCCAAATCCTCAGAGAGGAAGATTCGTCCATGGCCCATGAGGCCTCCCCGACATTCCACGGCCATCGCTGATACAAAATCCAGAGACAAAAGCCTGAGCAAGCACCTCAGACTCGCACTTTCTTCATATCCTGAAGAGTTTTTCTCATGGTTTGTAGATCAGGCCTGCCATACCTACGTCCCCAAACCTAAGTTGAGTTTGTGTTTTCTGACTTCTGTCCTCAAAGTCTTGGGCCACACACCCTCCAGGCTGGGCCCCTAGAGCCACACATTAGGACTGTGCCTACCAATCCATGGGAATTCTGCCCATTCCATGGTCCAAAATCGTACAAATTAGGAGAAACCTCCAAAGTCCCTGAGGTCATCCCAATAGTGTAGGTCGCCCGGAACAAACAAGGGCTGTCTGACACCAGCTGATAATCGACCTCCACTCATACCATAGTTGGATGTCCCTAGAGAAGAATATTGAACCAGACAGGAACCTAGGCCATATTAAGATCCATTGCTTTGGGTTACGGGCATGTGTCCTCAAAAGCCTGATTACAATACGAGCATAGGGGTTTTCCTGAGGCATCCATCAGAACTCATCTCGTCTCCACAAGGAAACCTGTGTATGGGAGCCATGTCCAAAGCTTAGGAGAGTACTTCAGGGTCCTGGTGCCACCGCCCCATTCCAAGGCCCTCATGGACACAAAAACACATTAGGACCCATCCTCAGGAAAGTCCATTTCAACTCAGCCACCCTGGTTGCTCCGGTAGAGCCATCAACTCTAAACTGTCTTGTTGCTAGGAGACAATTGGAATGGGAGGCGGGCTTCCCAGGCATCCATCCGCCAACGGTGCTCTGGAGTCATTCCATATGGGATGTCCTGGAGCTGTCCAACAGGTCTCAATTGTCCCGCAGAAGGAATCCTTGAAGGGGGCATCCCACAACTCCCAATGTGGGAAAACCTCAATGGCCTCGAGATTCCGCTCCTTTCATGAAGCGGCCGTCATGCACAGAAACTCCAACCTGAGCCAACGTCTGATCCTCGCCCTGACTTCAGATGCATGAGATATTGGTTCAGATCTGCAGGGGGTACCTGCCGTGCCCTCGCCCTGAAACCCAAGTCTACCTTGTCTTTTCACACTTCCATCCTCATACTCCTGGCCCAAAAGCCCTCAAGTTTGGCAATTCCGGACCCACAATGCAGCACTCTGCCTGCCCTCTAGAAAACAAATTAGTGCCTCACGAGCTGCCCAGGAACGTTAAATGAGGATCAACCTACACAGCACTCGACTTTACCGAAATTATATAGTCTAACCTGGGCACTAATGCTCTGTCGAACACAACCTGAGCCCGGATCTCCTGACCAACACCGAGAAAGCTGACTGCACACTGAGCACATAAAACCCGCCATGGCCTTAGGTATCCTCTCTTCTGTACCTCAGTTTTCAGGCTTCAGAACCGAGACCTTATCTCCAATCACTGCCCAGGGGTGAGTGTGATGCAGAAATCAGAACTCCTCCTTACCCATGGCAAGAACCCTTGTGGTTGGCACTTTGTCCAACGTTCAGTGAAGGAGAAACCAGCATTCACACTGAGGCCCCGCCCATTCTTGAGTGCGACGAGGGCATACACACGCATTGTGACCCACAGCATGAGTCCTGTCCTCTAGTAAGTCCTCTTTGTGGCTGGACAATTAGATGTCATAATGGGCTTGACAAGTCCCTAGGCCCCAATTTTTAACCAGATTTCTGATTGTCCAGTCGCCCCTCCCCAGGGCTCTGCTCTGGAATCCCTCATTTGGTGGGACACCTGAGGTTAAAAAAGAAAACAACAACAACAACAACAACAACAACAACAAGAACAAAAAACGGACTTCTTCCAGCCCACAGAATGACCCCAATCTCTTTGGACAGGGCCAAACCACCAGAGAGTAAGACTCGTCCATTTCCCATGAAGTCACCCAAAAATTCCACGACCATGAGTGACACGATATCCAGAGACAAAAACTTGAGCAGGAGCTTCACACTCACCCTTGTTTCAAATCCCGAAAGGTTCTCCTCATGGTCTGTAGATCAGTCCTGCCATACCTATGACCCGAAACATAAGCCGAGTTTGTGTTTTCAGACAACTGTCCAAACAGACCTGGCCTACAAAACCAACAGGCTCAGGCCCCTGGAGCCAAACCTGAGGACTGTACTTGGCCTCTCCAAGGGAATTGTGTGTGCCCATTCCAATGGCCTCAACCCTCCTAATAGGATAAACCTCAAAAGTCCCTGATCCAGGGACAATCTGAGCCCAACTGAGCACCTACCTGCACTCAGACCCATAGACAGATGTCCCCAGAGGTAAAAAGGAAAGAACAGGACCCTAGGCACTAATCAGATCCATTGCTTTGGGTTCCAGGCATCTCTCCTCAGAGGCCTGGATTTCAAAAGCAGCATATAGCTGTTTCTTGACTCACCCATCAGAAAATATCTCATCTACACATGGGAAACTTGCACGTTGGAGCTGTGTCAAAGCCTCTGTTTAGGAGAACCCTTTAGGGCCCCAATGCCACCGCTTCATTCCAAGGTCTCCATAGACACAAAAGCACTTTAGGACCCATCCCCAGGGGTGTCCATTTCAACTCAGCGTCCTCGGTTGCTCCCCACACATCCAGGAGATCTAACCTGTCTTGTTGCTAGGAGACAATTGGAATGCGAGGTGGGCTACCCAGCCATCCATCCTTAGAACCCTGCTCAGAATCATTGGCCTGGAGCCAAACAACAGGTCTCAATTGTTCTGCAGAAGACTCTCTGCACTTTGGAGCTTCTCACAACTCCCATCGTGGGAAAACCTCCATGGCCTCGTGATGCCCCCCCATTCAAGAAGGGGCCATCAGGGACAGAAACTCCAACCTGAGCGATCGTTGATCCTCGCCCTGTCTTCAGATACACGAGATCTCAATTCAGGTCTATAGATTGTGCCTGCCATGGCCTAACCCAGAAACCTAAGCCTAGCTTGTGTTCTCAGACGTTTGTCGTCAGAATACTGGGCCACAAGCCCTCCAGTTTGGCAATCCAGAACTACAATGCAGCACTCTTCCTGCCCTCCAGAAGAAAAACATTGTCCTCTGGGGCTACCCAGTAACCCCAAATGAGGATCAACCTGCACCGACCTTGGCTGTACCCCCAATACATAGGCTGACCAGGGCACTAATGTCCTTTCTGACACAGCCTGAGCCTGGACCCCCTGGCCCCTCCCAGACAGCTGGCCACACACTGAGCACATCGAGCTGCCATGGCCTTCGGTCGTCATCTCTTCCCAACCTCGGTTTTCGGGTTTCAGAACCTAGACCTTATCTCCTATCACTGACCAGGGTTGAAGGTGATGCAGAAATCAGAACTCCTTCCCCATGGCAAGAAACCTTGTGGTTGGCATGCTGTCCAACGTTCAGAGTAGTTGAAACCAGTGTGGCCCATGAGGCCCTGCCCATGCTCGCGGGCCACATTGGTCACAAACACACATTGTGACCCTCAGGCTGAGCCCAGTCCTCAAGTAAGGCCACTCAGTGGCTGGATGAAGAGATAGCATATTGGGCTTGCCATGCCCCTAGGCCCAAATTTTTAACCATAGTTCGGGTTGTCCCTTCAGTCTTCCCCATGGCTTTGCTTTGGAATTCCTCTTTTGGTGGGACACCTGAGGTAACAAAACTGAAAGGAGTCCTCCCATCCCACAGATTGACGAAAAGCAATTGGGAATCGGGCCAAATCCTCAGAGAGGAAGATTCGTCCATGGCCCATGAGGCCTCCCCGACATTCCACGGCCATCGCTGATACAAAATCCAGAGACAAAAGCCTGAGCAAGCACCTCAGACTCGCACTTTCTTCATATCCTGAAGAGTTTTTCTCATGGTTTGTAGATCAGGCCTGCCATACCTACGTCCCCAAACCTAAGTTGAGTTTGTGTTTTCTGACTTCTGTCCTCAAAGTCTTGGGCCACACACCCTCCAGGCTGGGCCCCTAGAGCCACACATTAGGACTGTGCCTACCAATCCATGGGAATTCTGCCCATTCCATGGTCCAAAATCGTACAAATTAGGAGAAACCTCCAAAGTCCCTGAGGTCATCCCAATAGTGTAGGTCGCCCGGAACAAACAAGGGCTGTCTGACACCAGCTGATAATCGACCTCCACTCATACCATAGTTGGATGTCCCTAGAGAAGAATATTGAACCAGACAGGAACCTAGGCCATATTAAGATCCATTGCTTTGGGTTACGGGCATGTGTCCTCAAAAGCCTGATTACAATACGAGCATAGGGGTTTTCCTGAGGCATCCATCAGAACTCATCTCGTCTCCACAAGGAAACCTGTGTATGGGAGCCATGTCCAAAGCTTAGGAGAGTACTTCAGGGTCCTGGTGCCACCGCCCCATTCCAAGGCCCTCATGGACACAAAAACACATTAGGACCCATCCTCAGGAAAGTCCATTTCAACTCAGCCACCCTGGTTGCTCCGGTAGAGCCATCAACTCTAAACTGTCTTGTTGCTAGGAGACAATTGGAATGGGAGGCGGGCTTCCCAGGCATCCATCCGCCAACGGTGCTCTGGAGTCATTCCATATGGGATGTCCTGGAGCTGTCCAACAGGTCTCAATTGTCCCGCAGAAGGAATCCTTGAAGGGGGCATCCCACAACTCCCAATGTGGGAAAACCTCAATGGCCTCGAGATTCCGCTCCTTTCATGAAGCGGCCGTCATGCACAGAAACTCCAACCTGAGCCAACGTCTGATCCTCGCCCTGACTTCAGATGCATGAGATATTGGTTCAGATCTGCAGGGGGTACCTGCCGTGCCCTCGCCCTGAAACCCAAGTCTACCTTGTCTTTTCACACTTCCATCCTCATACTCCTGGCCCAAAAGCCCTCAAGTTTGGCAATTCCGGACCCACAATGCAGCACTCTGCCTGCCCTCTAGAAAACAAATTAGTGCCTCATGAGCTGCCCAGGAACGTTAAATGAGGATCAACCTACACAGCACTCGACTTTACCGAAATTATATAGTCTAAGCTTGGCACTAATGCTCTGTCGAACACAACCTGAGCCCGGATCTCCTGACCAACACCGAGAAAGCTGACTGCACACTGAGCACATAAAACCCGCCATGGCCTTAGGTATCCTCTCTTCTGTACCTCAGTTTTCAGGCTTCAGAACCGAGACCTTATCTCCAATCACTGCCCAGGGGTGAGTGAGATGCAGAAATCAGAACTCCTCCTTACCCATGGCAAGAACCCTTGTGGTTGGCACTTTGTCCAACGTTCAGTGAAGGAGAAACCAGCATTCACACTGAGGCCCCACCCATTCTTGAGTGCGACGAGGGCATACACACGCATTGTGACCCACAGCATGAGTCCTGTCCTCTAGTAAGTCCTCTTTGTGGCTGGACAATTAGATGTCATAATGGGCTTGACAAGTCCCTAGGCCCCAATTTTTAACCAGATTTCTGATTGTCCAGTCGCCCCTCCCCAGGGCTCTGCTCTGGAATCCCTCATTTGGTGGGACACCTGAGGTTAAAAAAGAAAACAACAACAACAACAAAAACAAAAAACGGACTTCTTCCAGCCCACAGAATGACCCCAAACTCTTTGGACAGGGCCAAACCACCAGAGAGTAAGACTCGTCCATTTCCCATGAAGTCACCCAAAAATTCCACGACCATGAGTGACACGATATCCAGAGACAAAAACTTGAGCAGGAGCTTCACACTCACCCTTCTTTCAAATCCCGAAAGGTTCTCTTCATGGTCTGTGGATAAGTCCTGCCATACCTATGACCCGAAACATAAGACAAGTTTGTGTTTTCAGACAACTGTCCAAACAGCCCTGGCCTACACAACCTACAGGCTCAGGCCCCTGGAGCCAAACCTGAGGACTGTACTTGGCCTCTCCAAGGGAATTGTGTGTGCCCATTCCAATGGCCTCAACCCTCCTAATAGGATAAACCTCAAAAGTCCCTGATCCAGGGACAATCTGAGCCCAACTGAGCACCTACCTGCACTCAGACCCATAGACAGATGTCCCCAGAGGTAAAAAGGAAAGAACAGGACCCTAGGCACTAATCAGATCCATTGCTTTGGTTTCCAGGCATCTCTCCTCAGAGGCCTGGATTTCAAAAGCAGCATATAGCTGTTTCTTGACTCACCCATCAGAAAATATCTCATCTACACATGGGAAACTTGCACGTTGGAGCTGTGTCAAAGCCTCTGTTTAGGAGAACCCTTTAGGGCCCCAGTGCCACCGCTTCATTCCAAGGTCTCCATAGACACAAAAGCACTTTAGGACCCATCCCCAGGGGTGTCCATTTCAACTCAGCGTCCTCGGTTGCTCCCAACAGATCCAGGAGATCTAACCTGTCTTGTTGCTAGGAGACAATTGGAATGCGAGGTGGGCTACCCAGCCATCCATCCTTAGAACCCTGCTCAGAATCATTGGCCTGGAGCCAAACAACAGGTCTCAATTGTTCTGCAGAAGACTCTCTGCACTTTGGAGCTTCTCACAACTCCCATCGTGGGAAAACGCCCATGGCCTCGTGATGCCCCCCCATTCATGAAGGGGTCATCAGGGACAGAAACTCCAACCTGAGCGATCGTCTGATCCTCGCCCTGTCTTCAGATGCACGAGATCTCAATTCAGGTCTGTAGATTGTGCCTGCCATGGCCTCACCCAGAAACCTAAGCCTAGCTTGTGTTCTCAGACGTTTGTCGTCAGACTACTGGCCCACAAGCCCTCCAGTTTGGCAATCCAGAACTACAATGCAGCACTCTTCCTGCCCTCCAGAAGAAAATCATTGTCCTCTGGGGCTACCCAGTAACCCCAAATGAGGATCAACCTGCACCGACCTTGGCTGTGCCCCAAATACATAGGCTGACCAGGGCACTAATGTCCTTTCTGACACAGCCTGAGCCTGGACCCACTGGCCCCTCCCAGACAGCGGGCCGCACACTGAGCACATCGAGCCGCCATGGCCTTAGGTCGTCATCTCTTCCCAACCTCGGTTTTCGGGTTTCAGAACCTAGACCTTATCTCCTATCACTGCCCAGGGTTGAAGGTGATGCAGAAATCAGAACTCCTTCCCCATGGCAAGAAACCTTGTGGTTGGCATGCTGTCCAACGTTCAGAGTAGTTGAAACCAGTGTGGCCCATGAGGCCCCGCCCATGCTCGCGGGCCACATTGGTCACAAACACACATTGTGACCCTCAGGCTGAGCCCAGTCCTCAAGTAAGGCCACTCAGTGGCTGGATGAAGAGATAGCATACTGGGCTTGCCATACCCCTAGGCCCCAATTTTTAACCATAGTTCGGGTTGTCCCTTCAGTCTTCCCCACGGCTTTGCTTTGGAATTCCTCTTTTGGTGGGACACCTGAGGTAACAAAACTGAAAGGAGTCCTCCCATCCCACAGATTGACGAAAAGCAATTGGGAATCGGGCCAAAGCCTCAGAGAGGAAGATTCGTCCATGGCCCATGAGGCCTCCCCGACATTCCACGGCCATCGCTGATACAAAATCCAGAGACAAAAGCCTGAGCAAGCACCTCAGACTCGCACTTTCTTCATATCCTGAAGAGTTTTTCTCATGGTTTGTAGATCGGGCCTGCCATACCTACGTCCCCAAACCTAAGTTGAGTTTGTGTTTTCAGACTTCTGTCCTCAAAGTCTTGGGCCACACACCCTCCAGGCTGTGCCCCTGGAGCCACACATTAGGACTGTGCCTACCAATCCATGGGAATTCTGCCCATTCCATGGTCCAAAATCGTACAAATTAGGAGAAACCTCCAAAGTCCCTGAGGTCATCCCAATAGTGTAGGTCGCCCGGAACAAACAAGGGCTGTCTGACACCAGCTGATAATCGACCTCCACTCATACCATAGTTGGATGTCCCTAGAGAAGAATATTGAACCAGACAGTACCCTAGGCCATATTAAGATCCATTGCTTTGGGTTACGCGCATGTGTCCTCAAAAGCCTGATTCCAATACGAGCATAGGGGTTTTCCTGAGGCACCCATCAGAACTCATCTCGTCTCCACAAGGAAACCTGTGCATGGGAGCCATGTCCAAAGCTTAGGAGAGTACTTCAGGGTCCCGGTGCCACCGCCCCATTCCAAGGCCCTCATGGTCAGAAAAACACATTAGGACCCATCCTCAGGAAAGTCCATTTCAACTCAGCCACCCTGGTTGCTCCGGTAGAGCCATCAACTCTAAACTCTCTTGTCGCAAGGAGACAATTGGAATGGGAGTCAGGCTTCCCAGGCATCCATCCGCGAACGGTGCTCTGGAGTCATTCCATATGGGATGTCCTGGAGCTGTCCAACAGGTCTCAATTGTCCCGCAGAAGGAATCCTTGAAGGGGGCATCCCACAACTCCCAACGTGGGAAAACCTCAATGGCCTCGAGATTCCGTTCCCTTCATGAAGCTGCCGTCATGCACAGAAACTCCAACCTGAGCCAACGTCTGATCCTCGCCCTGCTTTCAGATGCATGAGATATTGGTTCAGATCTGCAGGGGGTACCTGCCGTGCCCTCGCCCTGAAACCCAAGTCTGCCTTGTCTTCTCACACTTCCGTCCTCACACTCCTGGCCCCGAAGCCCTCAAGTTTGGCAATTCCGGACCCACAATGCAGCACTCTGCCTGCCCTCTAGAAAAAAAATTATTGCCTCATGAGCTGCCCCGGCACCTTAAATGAGGATCAACCTACACAGCACTCGACTTTACCGAAATTATATAGTCTAACCTGGGCACTAATGCACTGTCGAACACAACCTGAGCCCGGATCTCCTGACCAACACCGAGAAAGCTGACTGCACACTGAGCACATAAAACACGCCATGGCCTTAGGTATCCTCTCTTCTGTACCTCAGTTTTCAGGCTTCAGAACCGAGACCTTATCTCCAATCACTGCCCAGGGGTGAGTGTGATGCAGAAATCAGAACTCCTCCTTACCCATGGCAAGAACCCTTGTGGTTGGCACTTTGTCCAACGTTCAGTGAAGGAGAAACCAGCATTCACCCTGAGGCCCCGCCCATTCTTGAGTGCGAGGAGGGTATACACACGCATTGTGACCCTCAGCATGAGTCCTGTCCTCTAGTAAGTCCTCTTTGTGGCTGGACCATTAGATGTCATAATGGACTTGACATGTCCCTAGGCCCCAATATTTAACCAGATTTCTGATTGTCCAGTCGCCCCTCCCCAGGGCTCTGCTCTGGAATCCCTCATTTGGTGGGACACCTGAGTTTAAAAAAGAAAACAACAACAACAACAACAACAACAACAACAAAAAACGGACTTCTTCCAGCCCACAGAATGACCCCAAACTCTTTGGACGGGCCAAACCACCAGAGAGTAAGACTCGTCCATTTCCCATGAAGTCACCCAGAAATTCCACGACCATGAGAGACACGATATCCAGAGACAAAAACTTGAGCAGGAGCCTCACACTCACCCTTCTTTCAAATCCCGAAAGGTTCTCCTCATGGTCTGTAGATCAGTCCTGCCATACCTATGACCCGAAACATAAGCCGAGTTTGTGTTTTCAGACAACTGTCCAAACAGCCCTGGCCTACACAACCAACAGGCTCAGGCCCCTGGAGCCAAACCTGAGGACTGTACTTGGCCTCTCCAAGGGAATTGTGTGTGCCCATTCCAATGGCCTCAACCCTCCTAATAGGCTAAACCTCAAAAGTCCCTGATCCAGGGACAATCTGAGCCCAACTGAGCACCTACCTGCACTCAGACCCATAGACAGATGTCCCCAGAGGTAAAAAGGAAAGAACAGGACCCTAGGCACTAATCAGATCCATTGCTTTGGTTTCCAGGCATCTCTCCTCAGAGGCCTGGATTTCAAAAGCAGCATATAGCTGTTTCTTGACTCACCCATCAGAAAACATCTCATCTACACATGGGAAACTTGCACGTTTGAGCTGTGTCAAAGCCTCTGTTTAGGAGAACCTTTTGGGGCCCCAGTGCCACCGCTTCATTCCAAGGTCTCCATAGACACAAAAGCACATTTGGACCCATCCCCAGCGGTGTCCATTTCAACTCAGCGTCCTCGGTTGCTCCCCTCAGATCCAGGAGATCTAACCTGTATTGTTGCTAGGAGACAATTGGAATGCGAGGTGGGCTACCCAGCCATCCATCCTTAGAACCCTGCTCAGAATCATTGGCCTGTTGCCAAACAACAGGTCTCAATTGTTCTGCAGAAGACTCTCTGCACTTTGGAGCTTCTCACAACTCCCATCGTGGGAAAACCCCCATGGCCTCGTGATGCCCCCCCATTCATGAAGGGGCCATCAGGGACAGAAACTCCAACCTGAGCGATCGTCTGATCCTCGCCCTGTCTTCAGATGCACGAGATCTCAATTCAGGTCTGTAGATTGTGCCTGCCATGGCCTCACCCAGAAACCTAAGCCTAGCTTGTGTTCTCAGACTTTTGTCGTCAGACTACTGGCCCACAAGCCCTCCAGTTTGGCAATCCAGAACTACAATGCAGCACTCTTCCTGCCCTCCAGAAGAAAAACATTGTCCTCTGGGGCCACCCAGTAACCCCAAATGAGGATCAACCTGCACCGACCTTGGCTGTACCCCAAATACATAGGCTGACCAAGGCACTAATGTCCTTTCTGACACAGCCTGAGCCTGGACCCACTGGCCCCTCCCAGACAGCTGGCCGCACACTGAGCACATCGAGCCGCCATGGCCTTAGGTCGTCATCTCTTCCCAACCTCGGTTTTCAGGTTTCAGAACCTAGACCTTATCTCCTATCACTGACCAGGGTTGAAGGTGATGCAGAAATAAGAACTCCTTCCCCATGGCAAGAAACCTTGTGGTTGGCATGCTGTCCAACGTTCAGAGTAGTTGAAACCAGTGTGGCCCATGAGGCCCCGCCCATGCTCGCGGGCCACATTGGTCACAAACACACATTGTGAACCTCAGGCTGAGCCCAATCCTCAAGTAAGGACACTCAGTGGCTGGATGAGGAGATAGCATATTGGGATTGCCATGCCCCTAGGCCCCAATTTTTAACCATAGTTCGGGTTGTCCCTTCAGTCTTCCCCACGGCTTTGCTTAGGAATTCCTCTTTTGGTGGGACACCTGAGGTAACAAAACTGAAAGGAGTCCTCCCATCCCACAGATTGACGAAAAGCTATTGGGAATCGGGCCAAATCCTCAGAGAGGAAGATTCGTCCATGGCGCATGAGGCCTCCCCGACATTCCACGGCCATCGCTGATACAAAATCCAGAGACAAAAGCCTGAGCAAGCACCTCAGACTCGCACTTTCTTCATATCCTGAAGAGTTTTTCTCATGGTTTGTAGATCGGGCCTGCCATACCTACGTCCCCAAACCTAAGTTGAGTTTGTGTTTTCAGACTTCTGTCCTCAAATTCTTGGGCCACACACCCTCCAGGCTGGGCCCCTGGAGCCACACATTAGGACTGTGCCTACCAATCCATGGAAATTCTGCCCATTCCATGGTCCAAAATCGTACAAATTAGGAGAAACCTCCAAAGTCCCTGAGGTCATCCCAATAGTGTAGGTCGCCCGGAACAAACAAGGGCTGTCTGACACCAGCTGATAATCGACCTCCACTCATACCATAGTTGGATGTCCCTAGAGAAGAATATTGAACCAGACAGGACCCTAGGCCATATTAAGATCCATTGCTTTGTGTTACGGGCATGTGTCCTCAAAAGCCTGATTCCAATACGAGCATAGGGGTTTTCCTGAGGCACCCATCAGAACTCATCTCGTCTCCACAAGGAAACCTGTGCATGGGAGCCATGTCCAAAGCTTAGGAAAGTACTTCAGGGTCCCGGTGCCACCGCCCCATTCCAAGGCCCTCATGGACACAAACACACATTAGGACCCATCCTCAGGAAAGTCCATTTCAAGTCAGCCACCCCGGTTGCTCCTGCAGAGCCATCAGATCTAAACTGTCTTGTTGCTAGGAGACAATTGGAATGCGAGGCGTGCTTCCCAGGCAACCAACCGCGAACGGTGCTCTGGAGTCATTCAATATGGGATGTCCTGGAGCAGTCCAACAGGTCTCAATTGTCCCGCAGAAGGAATCCTTGAAGGGGGCATCCCACAAATCCCAACGTGGGAAATCTTCAATGGCCTCGAGATTCCGCTCCCTTCATGAAGCGGCCGTCATGCACAGAAACTCCAACCTGAGCCAACGTCTGATCCTCGCCCTGACTTCAGATGCATGAGTTATTGGTTCAGATCTGCAGGGGGTACCTGCCGTGCCCTCGCCCTGATACCCAAGTCTAGCTTGTCTTCTCAGAATTCCGTCCTCACAATCCTGGCCCCGAAGCCCTCAAGTATGGCAATTCCGGACCCACAATGCAGCACCCTGCCTTCCCTCTAGAAAAAAAATTATTGCCTCATGAGCTGCCCAGGCACCTTAAATGAGGATCAACCTACACAGCACTCGACTTTACCGAAATTATATAGTCTAACCTGGGCACTAATGCACTGTCGAACACAACCTGAGCCCGGAGCTCCTGACCAACACTCAGAAAGCTGACCGCACAATGAGCACATAAAACCCGCCATGGCCTTATGTCATCATCTCTTCCCTACCTCAGTTTTCAGGCTTCAGAACCGAGACCTTATCTCCAATCACTGCCCAGGGGTGAGTGTGATGCAGAAATCAGAACTCCTCCTAACCCATGGCAAGAACCCTTGTGGTTGGCACATTGTCCAACGATCAGTGTAGGAGAAAACAGCATTCACCCTGAGGCCCCGCCCATTCTTGAGTGCGACGAGGGCATACACACGCATTGTGACCCTCAGCATGAGTCCTGTCCTCTAGTAAGTCCTCTCAGTGGCTGGACCATTAGATGTCATAATGGGCTTGACATGTCCTTAGGTCCCAATTTTTAACCAGATTTCTGATTGTCCAGTCGCCCCTTACCAGGGCTCTACTCTGGAATCCCTCATTTGGTAGGACACCTGAGGTTAAAAAAGAAAACAACAACAACAACAACAACAAACGGACTTCATCCAGCCCACAGAATGACCCCAAACTCTTTGGACGGTGCCAAACCACCAGAGAGTAAGACTCGTCCATTACCCATAAAGTCTCCAGAAAATCCACGACACGATATCCAGAGACAAAAACGTGAGCAGGAGCCTCACAATCGCCCTTCCTTCAAATCCCGAAGAGTTCTCCTCATGGTATGTAGATCAGTCCTTCCATACCTATGACCCGAAACATAAGCCTAGTTTGTGTTTTCAGACAACTGTCCAAACAGCCCTGGCCTACACAACCTACAGGCTCAGGCCCCTGAAGCCAAACATAAGGACTGTACTTGCCCTCTTCAGGGAATTGTGTGTGCCCATTCCAATGGCCTCAACCCTCCTAATAGGATAAACCTCAAAAGTCCCTGATCCAGGGACAATCTGAGCCCAACTGAGTACCTAAGTGCACTCAGACCCATAGACAGATGTCCCCAGAGGTAAAAAGGAAAGAACAGGCCCTAGGCACTAATCAGATCCATTGCTTTGGTTTCCAGGCATCTCTCCTCAGAGGCCTGGATTTCAAAAGCAGCATATAGCTGTTTCTTGACTCACCCATCAGAAAACATCTCATCTACACATGGGAAGCTTGCACGTTGGAGCTGTGTCAAAGCCTCTGTTTAGGAGAACCCTTTAGGGCCCCAGTGCCACCGCTTCATTCTAAGGTCTCCATAGACACAAAAGCACATTAGGACCCATCCCCAGGGGTGTCCATTTCAACTCAACGTCCTCGGTTGCTCCCCACAGATCCAGGAGATCTAACCTGTCTTGTTGCTAGGAGACAATTGGAATGCGAGGTGGGCTACCCAGCCATCCATCCTTAGAACCCTGCTCAGAATCATTGGCCTGGAGCCAAACAACAGGTCTCAATTGTCCTGCAGAAGACTCTCGGCACTTTGGAGCTTCTCCCAACTCCCATCAAGGGAAAACCCCCATGGCCTCGTGATGCCCCCCCATTCATGAACGGGCCTTCAGGGACAGAAACTACAACCTGAGTGATCGTCTGATCCTCGACCTGTCTTCAGATGCACGAGATCTCGATTCAGGTCTGTTGATTGTGCCTACCATGGCCTCACCCAGAAACCTAAGCCTAGCTTGTGTTCTCAGACTTAGGTCGTCAGACTTCTGGCCCACAAGCCCTCCAGTTTGGCAATCCAGAACTACAATGCAGCACTCTGCCTGCCCTCCAGAAGAAAAACATTGTCCTCTGGGCTGCCCAGTAACCCCAAATGAGGATCAACCTGCACCGACCTTGGCTGTACCCCAAATACATAGGCTGACCAGGGCACTAATGTCCTTTCTGACACACCCTGAGCCTGGACCCCCTGGCCAGGCCCAGACAGCTGGCCGCACACTGAGCACATCGAGCCGCCATGGCCTTAGGTCGTCATCTCTTCCCAACCTCGGTTTTCAGGTTTCAGAACCTAGACCTTATCTCCTATCACTGACCAGGGTTGAAGGTGATGCAGAAATCAGAACTCCTTCCCCATGGCAAGAAACCTTGTGGTTGGCATGCTGCCCAACGTTCAGAGTAGTTGAAACCAGTGTGGCCCATGAGGCCCCGCCCATGCTCGCGGGCCACATTGGTCACAAACACACATTGTGACTCTCAGGCTGAGCCCAGTCGTCAAGTAAGGCCACTCAGTGGCTGGATGAAGAGACAGCATATTGGGCTTGCCATGCCCCTAGGCCCCAATTTTTAACCATAGTTCGGGTTGTCCCTTCAGTCTTCCCCATGGCTTTGCTTTGGAATTCCTCTTTTGGTGGGACACCTGAGGTAACAAAACTGAAAGGAGACCTCCCATCCCACAGATTGACGAAAAGCAATTGGGAATCTGGCCAAATCCTCAGAGAGGAAGATTCGTCCATGGCCCATGAGGCTTCCCCGACATTCCACGGCAATCGCTGATACAAAATCCAGAGACAAAAGCCTGAGCAAGCGCCTCAGACTCGCACTTTCTTCATATCCTGAAGAGTTCTTCTTATGGCTTGTAGATCGGGACTGCCATACCTACGTCCCCAAACCTAAGCTGAGTTTATGTTTTCAGACTTCTGTCCTCAAAGTCCTGGGTCACACACCCTTCAGGCTGGGCCCCTGGAGCCACACATTAGGAATGTGCCTACCAATCCATGGGAATTCTGCCCATTCCATGGTCCAAAATCGTACAAATTAGGAGAAACCTCCAAATTCCCTGAGGCCATCCCAATACTGTAGGTCGCCCGGAACAAACAAGGCTGTCTGACACCAGCTGATAATCGACCTCCACTCATACCATAGATGGATGTCCCCAGAGAAGAAGATTGAACCAGAAAGGACCCTAGGCCATAATAGGATCCATTGCTTTGGGTTACAGGCATGTGTCCTCAAAAGCCTGATTCCAATACGAGCATAGGGGTTTTCCTGAGGCACCCATCAGAACTCATCTCGTCTCCACAAGGAAACCTGTGCATGGGTGCCATGTCCAAAGCTTAGCAGAGTACTTCAGGGTCCCGTTGCCACCGCCCCATTCCAAGGCCCTCATGGACACAAAAAAACATTAGGACCCATCCTCAGGAAAGTCCATTTCAACTCAGCCAACCCGGTTGCTCCCGCAGAGCCATCAGATCTAAACTGTCTTGTTGCTAGGAGACAATTGGAATGCGAGGCGTGCTTCCCAGGCAACCAACCGCGAACGGTGCTCTGGAGTCAATCCATATGGGATGTCCTGGAGCAGTCCAACAGGTCTCAATTGTCCCGCAGAAGGAATCCTTGAAGGGGGCATCCCACAACTCCCAACGTGGGAAATCCTCAATGGCCTCGAGATTCCGCTCACTTCATGAAGCGGCCTTCATGCACAGAAACTCCAACCTGAGCCAACGTCTGATCCTCGCCCTGACTTCAGATGCATGAGATATTGGTTCAGATCTGCAGGGGTTACCTTCCGTGCCCTCCCCCTGATACCCAATCTAGCTTGTCACTCAGATTTCCGTCCTCACACTCCTGGCCCAGAAGCCCTCAAGTATGGCAATTCCGGACCCACAATGCAGCACCCTGCCTGCCTTCTAGAAAAAAAATTATTGCCTCATGAGCTGCCCAGGCACCTTAAATGAGGATCAACCTACACAGCACTCGACTTTACCCAAATTATATAGTCTAACCTGGGCATAAATGCACTGTCGAACACAACCTGAGCCCGGACCTCCTGACCATCACCCAGAAAGCTGACCGCACACTGAGCACATAAAACCCGCCATGGCCTTAGGTCATCATCTCTTCCCTTCCTCAGTTTTCAGGCTTCAGAACCGAGACCTTATCTCCAATCACTGCCCAGGGGTGAGAGAAATGCAGAAATCAGAACTCCTCTTAACACATGGCAAGAACACTTGTGGTTGGCACGTTGTCCAACGTTCAGTGTAGGAGAAACCAGCATTCACCCTGAGGCCCCGCCCATTCTTGAGTGCGACGAGGGCATACACACGCATTGTGACCCTCAGCATGAGTCCTGTCCTCTAGTAAGTCCTCTCAGTGGCTGGACCATTAGATGTCATAATGGGCTTGACATGTCCCTAGGCCCCAATTTTTAACCAGATTTCTGATTGTCCAGTCACCCCTTCCCAGGGCTCTACTCTGGAATCCCTCATTTGGTGGGACACCTGATGTTAAAAAAGAAAACAACAACAACAACAACAAAAAACGGACTTCATCCATCCCACAGAATGACCCCAAACTCTTTGGACGGGGTCAAACCACCAGAGAGTAAGACTCGTCCATTTCCCATGAAGTCACCATAAATTCCACGACCATGAGTGACACGATATCCAGAGACAAAAACTTGATCAGGAGCCTCACACTCGCCCTTCTTTCAAATCCCGAAGAGTTCTCCTCATGGTCCATAGATCAGTCCTTCCATACCTATGACCCAAAACATAAGCCTAGTTTGTGTTTTCAGACAACTGTCCCAACAGCCCTGACCTACACAACAAACAGGCTCAGGCCCCTGGAGCCAAACCTGAGGACTGTACTTGCCCTCTCCAAGGGAAATGTGTGTGCCCATTCCAATGGCCACAACCTTCTAATAGGATAAACCTCCAAAGTCCCTGATCCATCTCAATAGTGGTGGCTTCCCAGGAAAAACAGGGGCAATCTGAGCACAACTAAGCACCTACGTGCACTCAGACCCATAGACAGATGTCACCAGAGGTAAAAAGGAAAGAACAGGACCCTAGGCACTAATCAGATCCATTGCTTTGGTTTCCAGGCATCTCTCCTCAGAGGCCTGGATTTCAAAAGCAGCATATAGCTGTTTCTTGACTCACCCATCAGAAAACATCTCATCTACACATGGGAAGCTTGCACGTTGGAGCTGTGTCAAAGCGTCTGTTTAGGAGAACCCTTTAGGGCCCCAGTGCCACCGCTTCATTCCAAGGTCTCCATAGACACAAAAGCACATTGTGACCCATCCCCAGGGGTGTCCATTTCAACTCAACGTCCTCGGTTGCTCCCGACAGATCCAGGAGATCTAACCTGTCTTGTTGCTAGAAGACAATTGGAATGCGAGGTGGGCTACCCAGCCATCCATCCTTAGAACTCTGCTCAGAATCATTGGCCTGGAGCCAAACAACAGGTCTCAATTGTCCTGCAGAAGACTCTCTGCACTTTGGAGCTTCTAACAACTCCCATCGTGGGAAAACCCCCATGGCCTCGTGATGCCCCCCCATTCATGAAGGGGCCATCAGGTACAGAAACTCCAACCTGAGTGATCGTCTTATCCTTGCCCTGACTTCAGATGCACGAGATCTCGATTCAGGTCTGTAGATTGTGCCTGCCATGGCCTCACCCAGAAACCTAAGCCTAGCTTGTGTTCTCAGACTTTTGTCGTCAGACTACTGGCCCACAAGCCCTCCAGTTTGGCAATCCAGAACTACAATGCAGCACTCTGCCTGCCCTCCAGAAGAAAAACATTGTCCTCTGGGCTGCCCAGTAACCCCAAATGAGGATCAACCTGCACCGACCTTGGCTGTACCCCAAATACATAGGCTGACCAGGGCACTAATGCCCTTTCTGACACAGCCTGAGCCTGGACCCCCTGGCCACTCCCAGACAGCTGGCCGCACACTGAGCACTTCGAGCCGCCATGGCCTTAGGTCGTCATCTCTTTCCAACCTCGGTTTTCAGGTTTCAGAACCTAGACCTTATCTCCAATCACTGCCCGGGGTTGAAGGTGATGCAGAAATCAGAACTCCTTCCCCATGGCAAGAAACCTTGTGGTTGGCATGTTGTCCAACATTCAGAGTAGTTGAAACCAGTGTGGCCCATGAGGCCCCGCCCATGCTCGCGGGCCACATTGGTCACAAACACACATTGTGACCCTCAGGCTGAGCCCAGTCCTCAAGTAAGGCCACTCAGTGGCTGGATGAAGAGATAGCATATTGGGCTTGCCATGCCCCTAGGCCCCAATTTTTAACCATAGTTCGGGTGTCCCTTCAGTCTTCCCCACGGCTTTGCTTTGGAATTCCTCTTTTGGTGGGACACCTGAGGTAACAAAACTGAAAGGAGACCTCCCATCCCACAGATTGACCAAAAACAATTGGGAATCGGGTCAAATCCTCAGAGAGGAAGATTCGTCCATGGCCCATGAGGCCTCCCCGATATTCCACGGCCATCGCTGATACAATATCCAGAGACAAAAGACTGAGCAAGCGCCTCAGAATCGCACTTTCTTCATATCCTGAAGAGTTCTTCTTATGGCTTTTAGATCGGGACTGCCATACCTACATCCCCAAACCTAAGCTGAGTTTGTGTTTTCAGACTTCTGTCCTCAAAGTCTTGGGCCACAAACCCTCCAGGCTGGGCCCCTGGAGCCACACATTAGGACTGTGCCTACCAATCCATGGGAATTCTGCCCATTCCATGGTCCAAAATCGTACAAATTCGGAGAAACCTCCAAAGTCCCTGAGGTCATCCCAATAGTGTAGGTCGCCCGGAACAAAGAAGGGCTGTCTGACACCAGCTGATAATCGACCTCCACTCATACCATAGATGGATGTCCCCAGAGAAGAAGATTGAACCAGACAGGACCCTAGGCCATAATAGGATCCATTGCTTTGTGTTACAGGCATGTGTCCTCAAAAGCCTGATTTCAATACGAGCATAGGGGTTTTCCTGAGGCACCCATCAGAACTCATCTCGTCTCCACAAGGAAACCTGTGCATGGGAGCCATGTCCAAAGCTTAGGAGAGTACTTCAGGGTCCGGTGCCACCACCCCATTCCAAGGCCCAAAGGACACAAAAACACATTAGGACCCATCCTCAGGAAAGTCCATTTCAACTCAGCCACCCTGGTTGCTCCGGCAGAGCCATCAGATCTCAACTGTCTTGTTGCTAGGAGACAATTGGAATGCAAGGCAGGCTTCCCTGGAATCCATGCTCGAACGGTGCTCTGGAGTCATTCCATATGGGATGTTTTGGAGCTGCCTAAACGGTCTCAAAAGTCCCATAGAAGGAATCCTTGAAGGGGGCATCCCACAACTCCCAACGTGGGAAAACCTCCATGGCCTTGAGATTCCTCTCCGTTCATGAAGGGGCAGTCATGCACAGAAACTACAAACTGAGCCAACGTCTGATCCTCGCCGTGACTTCAGATGCATGAGATATTGGTTCAGATGTGCAGGGGGTACCTGCCTTGCCCTCTTCCTGAAGCCCAAGTCTAGCTTGTGGTCTCAGACTTCTGTCTTCACACTACTGGCCCAGAAGCCCAAAAGTTTGGCAATTCCGGACCCACAATGCAGCACTGTGCCTGCCCTCTAGAAAAAATATCTTGCCTAAGGAACTTCTCGGGCACCTCAAATAAGGATCAACCTACAAGGCAATCGACTGTATCCAAATTATATAGTCCAACCTGGGCACTAATGCACTGTCTGACACAACCTGAGCCCGAACCTCCTGATCAACAACCAGGCAGCTGACCGCACACTGAGCACATCAGACCCACCATGGCCTTAGGTCATCATCTCGTCCCAACTGCGGTTTTCAGTTTCCGATTTTAACTTTATCTCAAACCACTGCCCTGGGTTGAAAATGATGCAGAAATCAGAACTCCTTCACCATAGCAAGAGACCTTGTGAATGGCATGTTTTCCTAAGTTCAGTGTAGATGAAACCAGTGTGGCCCATGAGGCCCCTCCCATGCTCGTGAGCTACATAGGTCACAAACGCACATTGTGACCCTCAGCCTGAGCCCAGTCCTCAAGTAAGGCTTCTCAGTGGCTGGATGAAGAGACAGCATATGGGGCCTGCCATGCCCCTAGGCCCCAAAATTTAACCATAGTTTGGGTTGTCCCTTTACTCTTCCCCAGGGCTCTGCTTTGGAATTCCTCTTTGGTTGGGACACCTGAGGTAACAAACCTGAAAGGAGACCTCCCATCCCACAGATTGACGAAAAACAATTTGGACCGATCCAAATCCACATAGAGGAAGATTCGTCCATGTCCCATGAGGTCTCCCCACATTCCACGGCATTCCTTGACACAAAATCCAGAGACCAAAGCCTGAGCAAGCGCCTCAGACTCGCTCTTTCTTCATATCCTGAAGAGTTCTTCTCATGGTTTGTAGATTGTGCCTGCCATACCTACGTCCCCAAACCTAAGCTGAGTTTGTGTTTTCCGACTTCTGTCCTCAAAGTCCTGGGCCACACACCCTCCAGACTGAGGCCCTTGGAGCCACAATTAGGACTGTGTCTACCCCATGCATGGGAATTCCGCCCCTTACATTGTCCAAAATTGTACAAATTAGGAGAACCCTCCAAAGTCCCCGAGGCCATCCCAATATCTAGGTCTCTGTGGACAGACAAAGGCGGACTGACACCAGCTTAGCATCTAACTCCACTCATACCATAGATGGATGTCCCAAGAGAAGGATATGGAACCAGACAGGACCCTAGGCCATAATCGGATCCATTGCTTTTGTTTACAGGCATGCCTCCTCAAAGTCCTGGATTCCAATACCAGCATAGGGGGTTTCCTGAGGCACCCATCAGAAAAAATCTTGTCTCCACGAAAAACTTGTGCATGGGACCTATGTCAAAATCTTAGGAGAATACTTCAGAGTCCTGGTGCCACCGCCCCATTCCAAGGTCCTCATGGACACAAACACACAATAGGCCCATGCTCAGGAAAGTCAATTTCAACTCAGTCCCCCCGGTTGCTCCCACAGAGCCATCCGATCTCAACTGTCTTGTAGCTAGGAGACAATTGGAATGCGAGGCGGGCTTCCCTGGCATCCATCCTGGCACGGTGCTCTGGAGTCATTCCATAAGGGATGTGGTGGTGCTGCCCAACAGGTCTCAATTGTGCCGCAGAAGGAATCCTTGAAGGGGGCATCCCACAACTCCCAACGTGGGAAAACCTCCATGGCCTTGAGATTCCTCTCCGTTCATGAAGGGGCAGGCATGCACAGAAACTACAACCTGAGCCAACGTCTGATCCTCTCCGTGACTTCAGATGCATGAGATATTGGTTCAGATGGGCAGGGGGTACCTGCCTTGCCCTCGGCCTGAAGCCCAAGTCTAGCTTGTGTTCTCAAACTTCTGTCCTCACACTACTGGCACAGAAGCCCTCAAGTTTGGCAATTCCCGACCCACAATGCAGCACTGTGCCTGCCCTCTAGAAAAAATATCTTGCCTAATGAGCTGCCCAGGCACCTCAAATGAGGATCAACCTACAGGCACTAGACTGTACCCAAATTATATAGTCTAACCTGGGCACAAATGCACTGTCTGACACAACTGAGCCCGAACCTCCTGACCAACAACCAGGCAGCTGACCGCACACTGAGCACATCAGACCCACCATGGCCTTAGGTCATCATCTCTTCCCAACTGCGGTTTCAGGCTTCCGATCCTAGACCTTATCTCCAATCACTGCCCAGGGTTGAAAATGATGCAGAAATCAGAACTCCTTCACCATGGCAAGAGATCTTGTGAATGGCATGTTGTCCAAAGTTCAGTGTAGATGAAACCAGTGTTTCCCATGAGGCCCCGCCCATGCTCGTGAGCTACATTGGTCACAAACACACATTGTAACCCTCAGCCTGAGCCCAGACCTCAAGTAAGGCCTCTCAGTGGCTGGATGAAGAGACAGCATATGGGGCCTGCCATGCCCCTAGGCCCCAAATTTTAACCATAGTTTGGGTTGTCCCTTCACTCTTTCCCAGGGCTCTGCTTTGGAATTCCTCTTTGGTTGGGACACCTGAGGTAACAAACCTGAAAGGAGACCTCCCATCCCACAGATTGACGAAAAACAATTGGGACCAGTCCAAATCCACAGAGAGGTAGATTCGTCCATGTCCCATGAGGTCTCCCCACATTCCACGGCCATCGTTGACACAAAATCCAGACCAAAGCCTGAGCAAGAGCCTCAGACTCGCTCTTTCTCCATAACCTGAAGAGTTCTTCTCATGGTTTGTAGATTGGGCCTGCCATACCTACGTCCCCAAACCTAAGCTGAGTCTGTTTTCAGACTTCTGTCCTCAAAGTCCTGGGCCACACACCCTCCAGGCTGGGGCCCCTGGAGCCACACATTAGGACTGTGCCTACCCCATTCATGGGAATTCTGCCCCTTCCATTGTCCAAAATTGTACAAATTAGGAGAACCCTCCAAAGTCCCCGAGGCCATCCCAATATCTAGGTCTCTGTGGACAAACAAAGGCGGACTGACACCAGCTTAGCATCTACCTCCACTCATACCATAGATGGATGTACCAAGAAAAGGATATAGTACCAGACAGGACCGTAGGCCATAATCGGATCCATTGCTTTGGTTTAAAGGCATGTCTCCTCAAAATCCTGGATTCCAATGCCAGCATAGGGGGTTTCCTGAGGCACCCATCAGAAAAAATCTCGTCTCCACGAAAAACTTGTGCATGGGACCTATGTCAAAATCTTAGGAGAATACTTCGGAGTCCTGGTGCCACCGCCCCATTCCAAGGTCCTCATTGACACAAACACACATTAGGCCCATGCTCAGGAAAGTCCATTTCCACTCAGCCAACCCGGTTGCTCCCGCAGAGCTATCCGATCTCAACTGTCTTGTAGCTAGGAGACAATTGGAATGCGAGGCGGGCTTCCCTGGCATCCATCATCGCACGGTGCTCTGGAGTCATTCCATAAGGGATGTGGTGGTGCTGCCCAACAGGTCTCAATTGTGCCGCAGAAGGAATCCTTGAAGGGGGCATCCCACAACTCCCAACGTGGGAAAACCTCCATGGCCTTGAGATTCCTCTCCGTTCATGAAGGGGCAGGCATGCACAGAAACTACAACCTGAGCCAACGTCTGATCCTCACCGTGACTTCAGATGCATGAGATATTGGTTCAGATGTGCAGGGGGTACCTGCCTTGCCCTCGGCCTGAAGCCCAAGTCTAGCTTGTGTTCTCAGATTTCTGTCCTCACACTATTGGCCCAGAAGCCCTCAAGTTTGGCAATTCGCGACCCACAATGAAGCACTGTGCCTGCCCTCTAGAAAAAATATCTAGCCTAATGAGCTGCCCAGGCACCTCAAATGAGGATCAACCTACAGGGCACTCGACTGTACCCAAATTATATATTCTAACCTGGGCACTAGCACTGTCTAACACAAACTGAGCCCGAACCTCCTGACCGACAACCAGGCAGCTGACCGCACACTGAGCACATCAGACCCACCATGGCCTTAGGTCATCTTCTCCTCCCAACTGCGGTTTTCAGGCTTCCGAACCTAGACCTTATCTCCAACCATTGCCCAGGGTTGAAAATGATGCAGAAATCACAACCCCTTCCCCATGGCAAGAGACCTTGTGATTGGCATGTTGTCCAAAGTTCAGTGTACTTGAAACCAGTGTGGCCCATGAAGCCCCGCCCATGCTCGCGAGCCACAAAGGTCACAAACACACATTGTGACCCTCAGCCTGAACCCAGTCCTCAAGTAAAGCCTCTCAGTGGCTGGATGAAGAGACAGCATATGGGGCCTTCCATGCCCCTAGGCCCCAAATTTTAACCAGAGTTTGGGTTGTCCCTTCACTCTTGCCAGGGCTCTGCTTTGGAATTCCTCTTTGGTTGGGACACCTGAGGTAACAAACCTGAAAGGAGACCTCCCATCCCACAGATTGACGAAAAACAATTGGGACTGGGCCAAATCCACAGAGAGGAAGATTCGTCCATGGCCCATGAGGCCTCCCCTCATTCCACGGCCATCGTTGACACAAAATCCAGAGACCAAAGCCTGAGCAAGCGCCTCAGACTCGCTCTTTCTTCATATCCTGAAGAGTTCTTCTCCTAGTTTGTAGATTGGGCCTGCCATACCTACGTCCCCAAACCTAAGCTGCGTTTGTGTTTTTAGACTTCTGTCCTCAAAGTCCTGTGCCACACACCCTCAAGGCTGGGGCCCCTGGAGCCACACATTAGGACTGTGCCTACCCCATGCATGGGAATTCTGCCCATTCCATTGTCCAAAATTGTACAAATTAGGATAACACTCCAAAGTCCCCGAGGCCATCCCAATATGTAGGTCTCTGTGGACAAACAAGGGCGGTCTGACACCTGCTGAGAATCTACCTCCACTCATACCATAGATGGATGTCCCCAGAGAAGGATATGGTATCAGACAGGATCCTTGGATATAATCAGATCCATTGCTTTGGTTTACAGGCAGGTCTCCTCAAAATCCTGGATTCCAATACAAGCATATAGGGTTTCCTGAGGCACCCATCAGAAAAAATCTCGTCTCCACGAGGTAACTTGTGCATGGGACCTATGTTCAAAATCTTAGGATAATACTTCAGTGTCCCGGTGCCACCGCCCCATTCAAGGTACTCGAGTACAAAAACACACATTAGGCCCCATGCTCAGGAAAGTCCATTTCAACTCAGCCACCCCGGTTGCTCCCGCAGAACTATCCGATCTCCACTGTCTTGTTGCTAGGAAACAATTGGAATGCGAGGTGGGCTTCCCTGGCATCCATCCTCGCACGGTGCTCTGGAGTCATTCCATATGGGATGTTTTGGAGCTGCCCAACAGGTCTCAATTGTGCCGCAGAAGGAATCCTTGAAGGGGGCATCCCACAACTCCCAACGTGGGAAAACCTCCATGGCCTTGAGATTCCTCTCCGTTCATGAAGGGGCAGTCATGCACAGAATCTACAACCTGAGCCAACATCTGATCCTCGCCGTGACTTCAGATGCATGAGATATTGGTTCAGATGTGCAGGGGGTATCTGCCTTGCCCTGGGTCTGAAGCCCAAGTCTAGCTTGTGATCTCAGACTTCTGTCCTCACACTACTGGCCCAGAAGACCTCACGTTTGGCATTTCCGGACCCACAATGCAGCACTCTGACTGCCCTCTAGAAAAAATATCTTGCCAAATGAGATGCCCAGGCACCTCAAATGAGAATCAACCTAACGGCACTCGATTGTACCCAAATTATAAAGTCTAACCTCGGCACTAATGCACTCTCTGACACAACCTGAGCCCGAACCTCCTCACCAACAACCAGGCAGCTGACCGCACACTGAGCATATGAGACCCGCCAAGGCCTTAGTTCATCATCTCTTCCCAACTGCGGTTTTAAGTATTCAGAACCTAGACCGTATTTCCAACCACTACCCAGGGTTGAAAATGATGCAGAAATCAGAACTCCTTCCCCATGGCAAAAGACCTTGTGATTGGCATGTTGTCCATAGTTCAGTGTTGTTGAAACCAGTGTGCCCCATGAGGCCCCGCCCATGCTCGCGAGCCACATTGGTCACAAACACACATTGTGACCCTCAGCCTGAGCCCAGTCCTCAAGTAAGGCCTCTCAGTGGCTGGATGAAGAGACAGCATATGGGGCCTGCCATGCCCCTAGGCCCCAAATTTTAACCATAGTTTGGGTTGTCCCTTCACTCTTCCCCAGGGCTCTGCTTTGGAATTCCTCTTTGGTTGGGACTCCTGAGGTAACAAACCTGAAAGGAGACCTC
Source organism: Mustela nivalis (assembly GCF_964662115.1). Classification (NCBI taxonomy): domain Eukaryota; kingdom Metazoa; phylum Chordata; class Mammalia; order Carnivora; family Mustelidae; genus Mustela; species Mustela nivalis. The sequence goes on from NW_028135934.1 coordinate 235,636, forward strand.
CCATCACACAGATTGACGAAAAACAATTGGGACCGGGCCAAATTCACAGAGAAGAAGATTCATCCATGGCGCATGAGGCCTTCCCACATTCCACAGCCATGGTTGACACAAAATCCAGAGACCAAAGCCTGAGCAAGCGAATCAGACTCGCTCTTTCTTCATATCCTGAAGAGTTCTTCTCATGGTTTGTAGATTGGGCCTGCCATACCTACGTCCCCAAACCTAAGCTGAGTTTGTGTCTTCAGACTTCTGTCCTCAAAGTCCTGGGCCACACACCCTCCGGCTGGGCCTCTGGAGCGACACATTAGGACTTTGCCTACGCCATGCATGGGAATTCTGCCCATTCCATTGTCTAAAATTGTACAAATTAGGAGAACCCTCCAAAGTCCCCGAGGCCATCCCAATATGTAGGCCTCTGTGGACAACAAGGGTGGTCAAACAGCTGCTGAGCATCTACCTCCACTTATACCATAGATGGATGTCCCCAGAGAAGGAGATGGAACCAGACAGGATCCTAGGCCATAATCGGATCCATTGCTTTGGTTTACAGGCATGTCTCCTCAAAATCTTGGAATCCAATACCAGCATAGGGGGTTTCCTGAGGCACCCATCAGAAAAATCTCATCTCCACGAGGAAACTTGTCCATGGGACATATGTCAAAATCTTAGGAGAAGATTTCAGAGTCCCGGTGGTACCGCCCCATCCCAAGGTACTCTTGGACCCAAACACATATTAGGCCCCATGCTCAGGAAGTCGATTTCTACTCAGCCACCCCAGTTGCTCCGCAGAGCCATCCGATCTCAACTGTCTTGTTGCTAGGAGACAATTGGAATGCGAGGTGGGCTTCCCTGGCATCCATCCTCAAACGGTGCTCTGGAGTCATTCCATATGGGATGTTTTGGAGCTGCCCAACAGGTCTCAATTTTCCCGCAGAAGGAATCCGTGAAGGGGGCATCCCACAACTCCCAACGTGGCAAAACCTCCATGGCCTTGAGATTCCTCCGTTCAAGAAGGGACAGTCATGCATATAAACTACTACCTGAGCCAACGTCTGATCCTCTCCGTGACTTCAGATGCATGAGATATTGGTTCAGATGTGCAGGGGGTACCTGCCGTGCCCTCGGCCTGAAGCCCAAGTCTAGCTTGTGTTCTCAGACTTCTGTCCTCACACTCCTGGCCCAGAAGCCCTCAAGTTTGGCAATTCCGGACCCACAATGCAGCACTCTGCCTCCCCTCTAACAAAAATATCTTGCCTAATGAGATGCCCAGGCACCTCAAATGAGGACAAACCTACACGGCACTCGAATGTACCCAAATTATAGAGTCTAACCTGGGCACAAATGCACTGTGTGACACAACCTGAGCCCGAACCTCCTGACCAACAACCAGGCAGCTGACCGCACACTGAGCACATCAGACCCACCATGGCCTTAGGTCATCATCTCTTCCCAACTGCGGTTTTCAGGCTTCCGAACCTAGACCTTATCTCCAACCACTGCCCTGGGTTGAAAATGACGCAGAAATCAGAACTCCTTCACCATAGCAAGAGACCTTGTGATTGGCATATAGTCCAAACTTCAGTGTAGTTGAACCCAGTGTGGCCCATGAGGCCTCGCCCATGCTCGCAAGCCACACTGGTCACAAACACACATTGTGACCCTCAGTCTTAGCCCAGTCCTCAAGTAAGGCCTCTCAGTGGCTGAATGAAGAGACAGCATATGGGGCGTGCCATGCCCCTAGGCCCCAAATTTTAACCTTAGTTTGGGTTGTCCCTTCACTCTTTTCCAGGTCTCTGCTTTGGAATTCCTCTTTGGTTGGGACACCTGAGGTAACAAACCTGAAAGGACACCTCCCATCCCAAAGATTGACGAAAAACAATTGGGACCGGGCCAAATACACAGAGAGGAAGATTCGTCCATGGCCCATGAGGCCTCCCCACATTCCACGGCCATTGTTGACACAAAATCCAGAGACCAAAGCCTGAGCAAGAGCCTCAGACTCGCTCTTTCTAAATATCCTGAAAGGTTCTTCTCATGGTTTGTAGATGGGGCCTGCCATACCTACGTCCCCAAACCTAAGCTAGTTTGTGTTTTCAGACTTCTGTCCTCAAATTGCTGGGCCACACACACTCCAGGCTGACGCCCCTGGAGCCACAAATTAGGACTGGCCCTACCCCATGCATGGGAATTCTGCCCATTTCATTGTCCAAAATTGTACAAATTAGGAGAACCCTCCAAAGTCCCCGAGGCCATACCAATATTTAGGTCTCAGTGGACAACAAAGGCGGTCTGACACCAGCTGAGCATCTACGTCCACTCATACCATAGATGGATGTCCCCAGAGAAGGATATGGTACCAGACAGGACCCTAGGGATAATCGGATACATTGCTTTGGTTTAAAGGCATGTCTCCTCAAAATCCTGGGTTCCAATACCAGCATAGGGGGTTTCCTGAGGCACCCATCAGAAAAGATCTCGTCTCCAAGAGGAAAATTGTGCATGGGACCTATGTCAAAATCTTAGGAGAATACTTCAGAGTCCCGGTGCCACCGCCACATTCCAAGGTTCTCATGGACACACACACACATTAGGCCCCATGCTCAGGAAAATCCTTTTCAACTCAGCCACCCCGGTTGCTCCTGCAGAGCCATCCGATCTCAACTGTCTTGTTGCTAGGAGACAATTGGAATGCGAGGCGGGCTACCCTGGCATCCATCCTCAAACGGTGCTGGAGTCATTCCATATGGAATGGTTTGGAGCTGCCCAACAGGTCTCAATTGTCCCGCAGAAGGAATCCTTGAAGGGGGCATCCCACAACTCCCAACGTGGGAAAACCTCCATGGCCTTGAGACTCCGCTCCGTTCATGAAGGGCAAGTCATGCACAGAAACTACAACCTAAGCCAGCGTCTGATCCTCGCCGTGATTTCACATGCATGAGATATTGTTTCAGATGTGCAGGGGGTACTTGCCTTTCCCTCGGCCTGAAGCCCAAGTCTAGCTTGTGGTCTCAGACTTCTGTCCTCACACTACTGGCCCAGAAGCCCTCAAGTTTGGCAATTCCGGACCCACAATGCAGCACTCTGCCTGCCCTCTAACAAAAATATCTTGCCTAATGAGCTACCCAGGCACCTCAAATGAGGATCAACCTACACGGCACTCGACTGTACCCAAATTATATAGTCTAACCTGGGCACAAATGCACTGTGTGACACAACCTGAGCCCGAACCTCCTGACCAACAACCAGGCAGCCGTCTGCACACTGAGCACATCAGACCCACCATGGCCTTAGGTCATCATCTCTTCCCAACTGCGGTTTTCAGGCTTCCAAACCTAGACCTTATCTCCAACCACTTTCCAGGGTGGAAAATGATGCAGAAATCAGAACTCTTTCCCCATGGCAAGAATCCTTATGATTGGCATGTTGTCCAAAGTTCAGTGTAGTTGAAACCAGTGTGGCCCATGAGGCCCCGCCCATGCTCGAGGGCCACATTGGTCACAAACACACATTGTGACCCTCAGCCTGAGCCCAGTCCTCAAGTAAGTCCTCTCAGTGGCCGGATGAAGAGACAGCCTATGGGGCCTGCCATGCCCGTACACCCCAAATTTTAACCATAGTTTGGGTTGTCCCATCACTCTTCCCCAGGTCTTTGCTTTGGAATTCCTCTCTGGTTGGGACACCTGAGGTAACAAATCTGAAAGGAGAACTCCAATCCCACAGATTGAAAAAAAAAAAATTGGGACCGGGCCAAATCCACAGAGAGGAAGATTCGTCCATTGCCCATGAGGCCTCCCCACATTCCACGGCCATCGTTGACACAGAATCCAGCAACCAAAGCCTGAACAACCGCGTCAGACTCGCTCTTTCTTCATATCCTGAAGAGTTCTTCTCATGGTTTGTAGATTGGGCCTTCCATACCTACGTCTCCAAACCTAAGCTGAGTTTGTGTTTTCAGAATTCTGTCCTCAAAGTCCTGGGCCACACACCCTCCAGGCTGGGGCCCCTGGAGCCACAAATTAGGACTGTGCCTACCCCATGCATGGGAATTCTGCCCATTCAATTGTCCAAAATTGTACAAATTAGGAGAACCCTCCAAAGTCCCTGAGGCCATCCCAATATGTAGGTGTCTGTGGACAAACAAGGGCGGTCTGACACCTGCTGAATATCTACCTCCACTCAGACCATAGATGGATGTCCCCAAAGAAGGATATGGAACCAGACAGGACCCTAGGCCATAATCGGATCCATTGCTTTGGATTACAGGCATAACTCCTCAAAATCCTGGATTCCAATACCAGTATAGGGGGTTTCCTGAGGCACCCATCAGAAAAAATCGTCACCACGAGGAAACTTGTGCATGGGACCTATGTCAAAATCTTAGGAGAATACTTCAGAGTCCCGGTGCCACTGCCCCATTCCAAGGTCCTCATGGACACAAACACACATTAGGCCCCATGCTCAGGAAAGTTCATTTCAACACAGTCACCCCGGTTGCTCCCACAGAGCCATCCGATCTCAACTGTCATGTTGCTAGGAGACAAATGGAATGCGAGGCGGGCTTCCCTGGAATCCATCCTCGAACGGTGCTTGGAGTCATTCCATATGGATAGTTTTTAAGCTGCACAACAGGTCTCAATTGTCCCGCAGAAGAAATCCTTGAAGGGGTCATCCCACAACTCCCACGTGGGAAAACCTCCTTGGCCTTGAAATTCCTCTTCGTTCATGAAGGGGCAGTCATGCACAGAAACTACAACCTGAGCCAACGTCTGATCCTCGCCGTGACTTCAGATGCATGAGATATTGGTTCAGATGTGCAAGGGGTACCTGCCTTGCCCTCGGCCTGAAGCCCAAGTCTAGCCTGTGTTCTCAGACTTCTGTCCTCACACTACTAGCCCAGAAGCCCTCAAGTTTGGTAATTCCGGACCCACAATGCAACACTCTGCCTGCACTCTAGAAAAAATATCTTGCCTATTGAGCTGCCCAGTCACATCAAATGAGGATCAACATACACGGCACTCGACTGTACCCAAATTATATAGCCTAACCAGGGCACTAATGCAGTGTCTGACACAACCTGAGCCCGAACCTCCTGACCAACAACCAGGCAGCTGACCGCACACTGAGCACATCAGACCCACCATGGCCTTAGGTCATCATCTCTTCCCAACTGTGGTTTTCAGGCTTACGAACCTCGACCTTATCTCCAACCACTGCCCAGGGTTGAAAATGATGCAGAAATCAGCATTCCTTCCGCATGGCAACAGACCTTGTGATTGGCATGTTGTCCAAAGTTCAGTGTAGTTGAAACCAGTGTGGCCCATGAGTCCCTGCCCATGGTCGCGGTCCACATTGGTCACAAACACACATTTTGACCCTCAGCCTGAGCCCAGTCCTCAAGTATGGCCTCTCAGTGGCTGGATGAAGAGACAGCCTATGGGGCCTGCCATGCCCGTAGGCCCCAAATTTTAACCATAGTTTGGGTTGTCCCTTCACTCTTTCCCAGGGCTCTGCTTTGGAATTCCTCTTTGGTTGGGACACCTGAGGTAACAAACCTGAAAGGAGACCTCCCATCCCACAGATTGACGAAAAACTGTTGGGACGGGTCCAAATCCACAGAGAAGAAGATTCGAAAATGGCCCATGAGGACTCCCCACAATACACGGCCTTCTTTGACACAAAATCCAGAGACCAAAGCCTGAGCAAGCGCCTCAGACTCGCTCTTTCTTCACATCCTGAAGAGTTCTGCTCATGGTTTGTAGATTGGGCCTGCCATACCTACGTCCCCAAACCTAAGCTGAGTTTGTGTTTTCAGACTTCTGTCCTCAAAGTCCTGGGCCACACACCCTCCAGGCTGGGGACCCTGGAGCCACACTTTAGGACTGTGCCTACCCCATGCATGGGAATTCTGCCCATTTCATTGTCCAAAATTGTATAAATTAGGAGAACCCTCCAAAGTCCCCGAGGCCATCCCAATATGTAAGTTTCTGTGGACAAACAAGGGGGGTCTGACACCAGCTGAGCATCTACCTCCACTCAGACCATAGATGGATGTCCCCAGAGAAGGAGATGGAACCAGACAGGACCCTAGGCCATAATCGGATCCATTGCTTTGGTTTACAGGCCTGTCTCCTCAAAATCCTGGATACCAATACCAGCTTAAAGGGTTTCCTGAGGCACCCATCAGAAAAAATCTCGTTTCCACGTGGAAACTTGTGCATGCGACCTATGTCAAAATCTTAGGAGAATACTTCAGAGTCCCAGGGACACCGCCCCCTCCAAGGTCCTCATGGACACAAGCACACATTAGGCCCCATGCTCAGGAAAGTCCATTTCAACTCAGCCACCCCGGTTGCTCCCGCAGAGCCATCAGATCTCAACTGTCTTGTTGCTAGGATATAATTGGAATGCGAGGCAGGCTTCCCTGGCATCCATCCTCGAACGGTGCTCTAGAGTCATTCCATATGGGATGTTTTGGAGCTGCCCAACAGGTCTCAATGGTCCCGCAGAAGGAATCCTTGAAGGGGGCATCCCACAACTCCCAACTTGGGAAAACCTCCATGGCCTTGAGATTCCGCTCCATTCATGAAGGGGGAGTCATGCACAGAAACTCCAACCAGAGCCAACGCCTGATCCTCGCCGTGACTTCAGATGCATGAGATTTCGTTTCAGATGTGCAGGGGGTACCTGCCGTGCCCTCGACTTGAAGCCCAGGTCTAGCTTGTGTTCTCAGACTTCTGTCCTCACACTCCTGGCCCAGAAGCCCTCAAGTTTGGCAATTCCGGACCCACAATGCAGCACTCTACCTGACCTCTAGAAAAATATCTTGCCTAATGAGCTGCCCAGGTTCCTCAAATGCGGAACAACCTACAGGCACTCGACTGTACCCAAATTATACAGTCTAAACTGGGCACTAATGCACTGTCTAACACAACATGAGCCCGAACTTCCTGACCAACATCCAGGCAGCTGACCGCACACTGAGCACAACAGACCTGCCATGGCCTTAGGTCGTCATCTCTTCCCAATTGCTTTTCAGGCTTCAGAACCTTGACCTTATCTCCAACCACTGCCCCGGGTTGAAAATGATGCAGAAATCAGAACTCCTTCCCCATGGCAAGAATCCTTATGATTGGCATGTTGTCCAAATTTCAGTGTAGTTGAAACAAGTGTGGCCCATGAGGCGCCGCCGATGCTCGCGGGCCACATTGGTCACAAACACACATTGTGACCATCAGCCTGAACCCAGGCCTGTCAGTGGCTCGATTAAGAGACAGCATATTTGGCCTGTCATGCCCCTAGGCCCCAATTTTTAACCATATTTGGGTTGTCCCTTCACTCTTCCCCAGGGCTCTGCTTTGGAATTCCTCTTTGGTTGGGACACCTGAGGTAACACACCTGAAAGGAGACCTCCCATCCCACAGATTGACGAAAAACAATTGGGACGGGGCCAAATCCACAGAGAGGAAGATTCGTCCATGGCCCATGAGGCTACGCACATTCCACGGCCATCGTTGATACAAAATCCAGACACAAAAGCCTGAGCAATGCCTCAGACTCGCTCTTTCTTCATATCCTGAAGAGTTCTTCTCATGGTTTGTAGATTGGGCCTGCCATACCTACGTCCCCAAACCTAAGCTGAGTCTTAGTTTTCAGACTTCTGTCCTCAAGTCCTGGGCCACACACCCTCCAGGCTGGGGCCCCTGGAGCCACACATTAGGACTGTGCCTACCCCATGCATGGGAATTCTGCCCATTCCATTGTCCAAAATTGTACAAATTAGGAGAACCCTCCAAAGTCCCCGAGGCCATCCCAATATCTAGGTCTCTGTGGATAAACAAAAGCGGACTGACACCAGCTGAGCATCTACCTCCACTCATACCATAGATGGATGTCCCAAGAAAAGGAGATGGAACCAGACGGACCCTAGGCCATAATCGGATCCATTGCTTTGGTTTACAGGCATGTCTCCTCAAAATCCTGGATTCCAATACCAGCATAGGGGGTTTCCTGAGGCTCCCATCAGAAAATATCCCGTCTCCACGAGGAAACTTGAGCATGGGACCTATGTCAAAATCTTAGGAAAATACTTCAGAGTCCCGGTGACACCGCCCCATTCCAAGGTCCTCAGGGACACAAACACACATTAGGCCCCATGCTCAGGAAAGTCCTTTTCAACTCAGCCACCCCGGTTGCTCCCAATAGCCATCCGATCTCAACAGTCTTGTTGCTAGGAGACAATTGGAATGTGAGGCGGGCTTCCCTGGCATCCATCCTCGAACGGTGCTCTGGAGTAAATCCATATGGGATGTGTTGGAGCTGCCCAACAGGTCTCAATTGTCCCGCAGAAGGAATCCTTGAAGGGGGAATCCCACAACTCCCAACGTGGGAAAACCTCCATGGCCTTGAGATTCCTCTCCGTTCATGAAGGGGCAGTCATGCACAGAAACTACAACCAGAGCCAACGTCTGATCCTCGCCATGACTTCAGATGCATGAGATATTGGTTCAGATGTGCAGGTGGTACCTGCCTTGCCCTCGGCCTGATGCCCAAGTTAGCTTGTGTTCTCAGACTTCTGTCCTCACACTACTGGCCCAGAGAACCTCACGTTTGGCAATTCCGGAAACACAATTAAGTACTCTGCCTGCCCTCTAGAAAAAAATATCTTGCCTAATGAGCTGCCCGGACACCTCAAATGAGGATCAACCTAATGGCACTCGACTGTACCCGAATTATATAGTCTAACCTGGGCACTAATGCACTGTCTGACAAAACCTGAGCCCGAACCTCCTGACGAACAACCAGGCAGCTGACCGCACACTGAGCACATCAGACCCACCATGGCCTTAGGTCATCATCTCTTCCCAACTGCGGTTTTCAGGCTTCCGAACCTAGACCTTATCTCCAACCACTGCCCAGGGTTGAAAATGATGCAGAAATCAGAACTCCTTCCCCATGGCAAGAGACCTTGTGATTGGCATATTGTCCAAAGTTCAGTGTAGTTGAAACCAGTGTGGCCCATGAGGCCCCGCCCATGCTCGCAGGCCACATTGTTCACAAACAAACATTGTGACCCTCAGCCTGAGCCCAGTCCTCAAGTAAGTCCTCCCAGTGGCTGAATGAAGAGACAGCATATGGGGCCTGCCATGCCCCTAGGCCCCAAATTTTAACCATAGTTTGGGTTGTCCCTTCACTCTTCCCCAGGTCTCTGCTTGGAATTCCTCTTTGGTTGGGACACCTGAGGTAACAAACCTGAAAGGAGACCTCCCATCCCAAAGATTGACGAAAAACAAATGGGACCGGGCCAAATCCACAGAGAGGAAGATTCGTCCATGGCCCATGAGGCCTCCCCACATTCCACGGCCATTGTTGACACAAAATCCAGAGAACAAAGCCTGAGCAAGAGCCTCAGACTCGCTCTTTCTAAATATCCTGAAAGGTTCTTCTCATGGTTTGTAGATTGGGCCTGCCATACCTACGTCCCCAAAACTAAGCTAGTTTGTGTTTTCAGACTTCTGTCCTCAATTCCTGGGCTACACACACTCCAGGCTGGTGCCCCAGGAGCCACACATTAGGACTGTGCCTACACCATGCATGGGAATTCTGCCCATTCTATTGTCAAAAATTGTACAAATTAGGAGAACCCTCCAATGTCCCCGAGGCCATACCAATATTTAAGTCTCAGTGGATAACAAAGCCGGTCTGACACCAGCTGAGCATCTACGTCCACTCATACCATAGATGGAAGTCCCCAGAGAAGGAGATGGTACCAGACAGGACCCTAGGGATAATCAGATCCATTGCTTTGGTTTAAAGGCATGTCTCCTCAAAATCCTGGGTTCCAATACCAGCATAGGGGGTTTCCTGAGGCACCCATCAGAAAATATCTCGTCTCCACGAGGAAACTTGTGCATGGGACCTATGTCAAAATTTTAGGAAAATACTTCAGAGTCCAGGTGACACCGCCCCATTCCAAGGTCCTCATGGACACAAACACACATTAGGCCCCATGCTCAGGAAAGTCCTTTTCAACTCAGCCACCCTGGTTGCTCCCAAGAGCCATCCGATCTCAACAGTCTTGTTGCTAGGAGACAATTGGAATGCGAGGCGGGCTTCCCTGGCATTCATCCTCGAACGGTGCTCTGGAGTCATTCCATATGGATAGTTTTTAAGCTGCACAACAGGTCTCAATTGTGCCGCAGAAGGAATCCTTGAAGGGGGCAACCCACAACTCCCACGTGTGAAAACCTCCTTGGCCTTGAAATTCTTCTCCGTTCATGAAGGGGCAGTCATGCACAGAAATTACAACCTGAGCCAACGTCTGATCCTCTCCGTGACTTCAGATGCATGAGATATTGGTTCAGATGTGCAGGGGGTACCTGCCTTGCCCTCGGCCTGAAGCCCAAGTCTAGCTTGTGTTCTCAGACTTCTGTCCTCACACTCCTGGCCCAGAAGCCCTCAAGTTTGGCAATTCCGGACCCACAATGCAGCACTCTGCCTCCCCTCTAACAAAAATATCTTGCCTAATGAGATGCCCAGGCACCTCAAATGAGGACAAACCTACACGGCACTCGAATGTACCCAAATTATAGAGTCTAACCTGGGCACAAATGCACTGTGTGACACAACCTGAGCCCGAACCTCCTGACCAACAACCAGGCAGCTGACCGCACACTGAGCACATCAGACCCACCATGGCCTTAGGTCATCATCTCTTCCCAACTGTGGTTTTCAGGTTTTCGAACCTAGCCCTTATCTCCAACCACTGCCCAGGGTTGAAAATGATGCAGAAATCAGCACTCCTTCCCCATGGCAACAGACCTTGTGATTGGCATGTTGTCCAAAGTTCAGTGTAGTTGAAACCAGTGTGGCCCATGAGTCCCTGCCCATGGTCACGGTCCACATTGGTCACAAACACACATTGTGACCCTCAGCCTGAGCCCAGTCCGCTAGTATGGCCTCTCAGTGGCTGGATGAAGAGACAGCCTATGGGGCCTGCCATGCCCGTTTCCCGAAATTTTAACCATAGTTTGGGTTGTCCCTTCACTCTTCCCCAGGGCTCTGCTTTGGAATTCCTCTTTGGTTGGAACCCCTGAGGTAACAAACCTGAAAGGAGACATCCCATCCCACAGATTGACGAAAAACAATTGGGACCGGGCCAAATCCACAGAGAAGAAGATTCGTCAAAGGCCCATGAGGACTCCCCACAATCCACGGCCTTCTTTGACAGAAAATCCAGAGACCAAAGCCTGAGCAAGCGCCTCAGACTCGCTCTTTCTTCATATCCTGAAGAGTTCTTCTCATGGTTTGTAGATTGGGCCTGCCATACCTACGTCCCCAAACCTAAGCTGAGTCTTTGTTTTCAGACTTCTGTCCTCAAAGTCCTGGGCCATACACCCTCCAGGCTGGGGCCCCTGGAGCCACACATTAGGACTGTGCTTAACCCGTGCATGGGAATTCTGCCCATTCCATTGTCCAAAATTGTACAAATTAGGAGAACCCTCCAAAGTCCCCGAGGCCATCCCAATATGTAGGTTTCTGTGGACAAACAAGGGGGGTCTGACACCAGCTGAGCATCTACCTCCACTCAGACCATAGATGGATGTCCCCAGAGAAGGAGATGGAACCAGACAGGACCCTAGGCCATAATCGGATCCATTGCTTTGGTTTACAGGCCTGTCTCCTCAAAATCCTGGATACCAATACCAGCTTAGGGGGTTTCCTGAGGCACCCATCAGAAAAAATCTCATCTCCACGAGGAAACTTGTGCATGGGACCTATGTCAAAATCTTAGGAGAATACTTCAGAGTCCCAGTGACACCGCCCCCTCCAAGGTCCTCATGGACACAAGCACACATTAGGCCCCATGCTCAGGAAAGTCCATTTCAACTCAGCCACCCCGGTTGCTCCCGCAGAGCCATCCGATCTCAACTGTCTTGTTGCTAGGATGTAATTGGAATGCGAGGCGGGCTTCCCTGGCATCCATCCTCGAACGGTCCTCTAGAGTCATTCCATATGGGATGTTTTGGAGCTGCCCAACAGGTCTCAATGGTCCCGCAGAAGGAATCCTTGAAGGGGGCATCCCACAACTCCCAACTTGGGAAAACCTCCATGGCCTTGAGATTCCGCTCCATTCATGAAGGGGGAGTCATGCACAGAAACTCCAACCAGAGCCAACGCCTGATCCTCGCCGTGACTTCAGATGCATGAGATTTCGTTTCAGATGTGCAGGGGGTACCTGCCGTGCCCTCGACTTGAAGCCCAGGTCTAGCTTGTGTTCTCAGACTTCTGTCCTCACACTCCTGGCCCAGAAGCCCTCAAGTTTGGCAATTCCGGACCCACAATGCAGCACTTTACCTGACCTCTAGAAAAATATCTTGCCTAATGAGCTGCCCAGGTTCCTCAAATGCGGAACAACCTATAGGCACTCGACTGTACCCAAATTATACAGTCTAAACTGGGCACTAATGCACTGTCTAACACAACATGAGCCCGAACTTCCTGACCAACATCCAGGCAGCTGACCGCACACTGAGCACAACAGACCTGCCATGGCCTTAGGTCGTCATCTCTTCCCAATTGCTTTTCAGGCTTCAGAACCTAGACCTTATCTCCAACCACTGCCCCGGGTTGAAAATGATGCAGAAATCAGAACTCCTTCCCCATGTCAAGAATCCTTATGATTGGCATGTTGTCCAAATTTCAGTGTAGTTGAAACAAGTGTGGCCCATGAGGCGCTGCCCATGCTCGCGGGCCACATTGGTCACAAACACACATTGTGACCATCAGCCTGAACCCAGGCCTGTCAGTGGCTCGATTAAGAGACAGCATATTTGGCCTGTCATGCCCCTAGGCCCCAATTTTTAACCATATTTGGTTGGTCCCTTCACTCTTCCCTAGGGCTCTGCTTTGGAATTCCTCTTTGGTTGGGACACCTGAGGTAACACACCTGAAAGGAGACCTCCCATCCCACAGATTGACGAAAAACAATTGGGACGGGGCCAAATCCACAGAGAGGAAGATTCGTCCATGGCCCATGAGGCTACGCACATTCCACGGCCATCGTTGATACAAAATCCAGACACAAAAGCCTGAGCAATGCCTCAGACTCGCTCTTTCTTCATATCCTGAAGATTTCTTCTCATGGTTTGTAGATTGGGCCTGCCATACCTACGTCCCCAAACCTAAGCTGAGTCTTTTTTTTCAGACTTCTGTCCTCAAGTCCTGGGCCACACACCCTCCAGGCTGGGGCCCCTGGAGCCACACATTAGGACTGTGCCTACCCCATGCATGGGAATTCTGCCCATTCCATTGTCCAAAATTGTACAAATTAGGAGAACCCTCCAAAGTCCCCGAGGCCATCCCAATATCTAGGTCTCTGTGGACAAACAAAAGCGGACTGACACCAGCTGAGCATCTACCTCCACTCATACCATAGATGGATGTCCCAAGAAAAGGAGATGGAACCAGACGGACCCTAGGCCATAATCGGATCCATTGCTTTGGTTTACAGGCATGTCTCCTCAAAATCATGGATTCCAATACCAGCATAGGGGGTTTACTGAGGCACCCATCAGAAAATATCCCGTCTCCACGAGGAAACTTGTGCATGGGACCTATGTCAAAATCTTAGGAAAATACTTCAGAGTCCCGGTGACACCGCCCCATTCCAAGGTCCTCAGGGACACAAACACACATTAGGCCCCATGCTCAGGAAAGTCCTTTTCAACTCAGCCACCCCGGTTGCTCCCAAGAGCCATCCGATCTCAACAGTCTTGTTGCTAGGAGACAATTGGAATGTGAGGCGGGCTTCCCTGGCATCCATCCTCGAACGGTGCTCTGGAGTAAATCCATATGGGATGTGTTGGAGCTGCCCAACAGGTCTCAATTGTCCCGCAGAAGGAATCCTTGAAGGGGGAATCCCACAACTCCCAACGTGGGAAAACCTCCATGGCCTTGAGATTCCTCTCCGTTCATGAAGGGGCAGTCATGCACAGAAACTACAACCTGAGCCAACGTCTGATCCTCGCCGTGACTTCAGATGCATGAGATATTGGTTCAAATGTGCAGGGGGTACCTGCCTTGCCCTCGGCCTGATGCCCAAGTTAGCCTGTGTTCTCAGACTTCTGTCCTCACACTACTGGCCCAGAAGACCTCACGTTTGGCAATTCCGGAAACACAATTCAGTACTCTGCCTGCCCTCTAGAAAAAATTTTCTTGCCTAATGAGTTGCCCGGACACCTCAAATGAGGATCAACCTACATGGCACTCGACTGTACCCGAATTATTTAGTCTAACCTGGGCACTAATGCACTGTCTGACAAAACCTGAGCCCGAACCTCCTGACGAACAACCAGGCAGCTGACCGCACACTGAGCACATCAGACCCACCATGGCCTTAGGTCATCATCTCTTCCCAACTGCGGTTTTCAGGCTTCCGAACCTAGACCTTATCTCCAACCACTGCCCAGGGTTGAAAATGATGCAGAAATCAGAACTCCTTCCCCATGGCAAGAGACCTTGTGATTGGCATATTGTCCAAAGTTCAGTGTAGTTGAAACCAGTGTGGCCCATGAGGCCCCGCCCATGCTCGCAGGCCACATTGTTCACAAACAAACATTGTGACCCTCAGCCTGAGCCCAGTCCTCAAGTAAGTCCTCCCAGTGGCTGGATTAATAGACAGCATATGGGGCCTGCCATGCCCCTAGGCCCCAATTTTAAACATAGTTTGGGTTGTCCCTTCACTCTTCCCCAGGGCTCTGCTTTGGAATTCCTCTTTGGTTGGGACACCTGTGGTAACAAACCTGAAAGGAGACTTCCCATCCCAAAGATTGACGAAAAACAATTGGGACCGGGCCAAATCCACAGAGAGGAAGATTCGTCCATGGCCCATGAGGCCTCCCCACATTCCACGGCCATCGTTGACACAAAATCCAGAGTCCAAAGCCTGAGCAAGCGCCTCAGACTCGCTCTTTCTTCATATCCTGAAGAGTTCTTCTCATGGTTTGTAGATTGGGCCTGCCATACCTACGTCCCCAAACCTAAGCTGAGTTTGTGTTTTCAGACTTCTGTCCTCAAAGTCCTGCGCCACACACCCTCCGGCTTGGGCTCCTGGAGCGACACATTAGGACTGTGCCTACCCCATGCATGGGAATTCTGCCCATTCCATTGTCCAAAATTGTACAAATTAGGAGAACACTCCAAAGTCCCCGAGGCCATTGCAATATGTAGGCCTCTGTGGACAAACAAGGGTGGTCATACACCAGCTGAGCATCTACCTCCACTCATACCATAGATGGATGTCCCCAGAGAAGGAAATGGAACCAGACAGGACCCTAGGCCATAATCGGATCCATTGCTTGGTTTACAGGCATGTCTCCTCAAAATCCTGGATTCCAATACCAGCATAGGGGGTTTCCTGAGGCACCCATCAGAAAATATCTCGTCTCCACGAGGAAACTTGTGCATGGGACCTATGTCAAAATCTTAGGAGAATATTTCAGAGTCCCGGTGGTACCGCCCCATCCCAAGGTCCTCTTGGACACAAACACATATTAGGCCCCATGCTCAGGAAGTCGATTTCTACTCAGCCACCCCAGTGTCTCTGCAGAGCCATCGGATCTCAACTGTCTTGTTGCTAGGAGACATTTGGAATGCGAGGTGGGCTTCCCTGGCATCCATCCTCGAACGGTGCTCTGGAGTCATTCCATATGGGATGTTTTGGAGCTGCCCAACAGGTCTCAATTTTCCCGCAGAAGGAATCCGTGAAGGGGTCATCCCACAACTCCCAAAGTGGCAAAACCTCCATGGCGTTGAGATTCCTCCGTTCAAGAAGGGTCAGTCATGCATAGAAACTACTACCTGAGCCAACGTCTGATCCTTGCCTTGACTTCAGATGCATGAGATATTGGTTCAGATGTGCAGGGGGTACCTGCCTTACCCTCGGCCTGAAGCCCAAGTCTAGCTTGTGTTCTCAGACTTCTGTCCTCACACTCCTGGCCCAGAAGCCCTCAAGTTTGGCAATTCCGGACCCACATGCAGCACTCCGCCTGCCCTCCAACAAAAATATCTTGCCTAATGAGCTGCCCAGGCACCTCAAATGAGGACAAACCTACACGGCACTCGACTGTACCCAAATTATATAGTCTAACCTGGGCACAAATGCACTGTGTGACACAACCTGAGCCCGAACCACCTGACCAACAACCAGGCAGCTGACCGCACACTGAGCACATCAGACCCACCATGGCCTTAGGTCATCATATCTTCCCAACTGCAGTTTTCAGGCTTACGAACCTAGACCTTATCTCCAAACACTGCCCTGGGTTGAAAATGACGCAGAAATCAGAACTCCTTCCCCATGGCAAGAGACCTTGTGATTGGCATATAGTCCAAACTTCAGTGTAGTTGAAACCAGTGTGGCCCATGAGGCCCCGATCATGCTCGCAGGCCACATTGGTCACAAACACACATTGTGACCCTCAGCCTGAGCCCAGTCCTCAAGTAAGGCCTCTCAGTGGCTGGATGAATAGACAGCATATGGGGCCTGCCATGCCCCTAGGCCCCAATTTTAACCATAGTTTGGGTTGTCCCTTCACTCTTCCCCAGGGCTCTGCTTTGGAATTCCTCTTTGGTTGGGACACCTGAGGTAACAAAACTGAAAGGAGACTTCCCATCCCAAAGATTGACGAAAAACAATTGGGACCGGGCCAAATCCACAGAGAGGAATATTCGTCCATGGCCCATGATGCCTCCCCACATTCCACGGCCATCGTTGACACAAAATCCAGAGTCCAAAGCCTGAGCAAGCGCCTCAGACTCGCTCTTTCTTCATATCCTGAAGAGTTCTTCTCATGGTTTGTAGATTGGGCCTGCCATACCTACGTCCCCAAACCTAAGCTGAGTTTGTGTTTTCAGACTTCTGTCCTCAAAGTCATGGGCCACACACCCTCCGGCTTGGGCCCCTGGAGCGACACATTAGGACTGTGCCTACCCCATGCATGGGAATTCTGCCCATTCCATTGTCCAAAATTGTACAAATTAGGAGAACACTCCAAATTCCCCGAGGCCATTGCAATATTTAGGCCTCTGTGGACAAACAAGGGTGGTCATACACCAGCTGAGCATCTACCTCCACTCATACCATAGATGGATGTCCCCAGAGAAGGAAATGGAACCAGACAGGACCCTAGGCCATAATCGGATCCATTGCTTGGTTTACCGGCATGTCTCCTCAAAATCCTGGATTCCAATACCAGCATAGGGGGTTTCCTGAGGCACCCATCAGAAAATATCTCGTCTCCACGAGGAAACTTGTGCATGGGACCTATGTCAAAAACTTAGGAGAATATTTCAGAGTCCCGGTGGTACCGCCCCATCCCAAGGTCCTCTTGGACACAAACACATATTAGGCCCCATGCTCAGGAAGTCGATTTCTACTCAGCCACCCCAGTGTCTCTGCAGAGCCATCCGATCTCAACTGTCTTGTTGCTAGGAGACAATTGGAATGCGAGGTGGGCTTCCCTCGCATCCATCCTCGAACGGTGCTCTGGAGTCATTCCATATGGGATGTTTTGGAGCTGCCCAACAGGTCTCAATTTTCCCGCAGAAGGAATCCGTGAAGGGGGCATCCCACAACTCCCAAAGTGGCAAAACCTCCATGGCCTTGAGATTCCTCCGTTCAAGAAGGGTCATTCATGCATAGAAACTACTACCTGAGCCAACGTCTGATCCTTGCCTTGACTTCAGATGCATGAGATATTGGTTCAGATGTGCAGGGGGTACCTGCCTTACCCTCGGCCTGAAGCCCAAGTCTAGCTTGTGTTCTCAGACTTCTGTCCTCACACTACTGGCCCAGAAGCCCTCAAGTTTGGCAATTCCGGACCCACAATGCAGCACTCTGCCTGCCCTCCAACAAAAATATCTTGCCTAATGAGCTGCCCAGTCACCTCAAATGAGGACAAACCTACACGGCACTCGACTGTACCCAAATTATATAGTCTAACCTGGGCACAAATGCACTGTGTGACACAACCTGAGCCCGAACCACCTGACCAACAACCAGGCAGCTGACCGCACACTGAGCACATCAGACCCACCATGGCTTTAGGTCATCATATCTTCCCAACTGCAGTTTTCAGGCTTACGAACCTAGACCTTATCTCCAAACACTGCCCTGGGTTGAAAATGACGCAGAAATCAGAACTCCTTCCCCATGGCAAGAGACCTTGTGATTGGCATATAGTCCAAACTTCAGTGTAGTTGAAACCAGTGTGGCCCATGAGGCCCCGCCCATGCTCGCGGGCCACATTGGTCACAAACACACATTGTGACCCTCAGCCTGAGCCCAGTCCTCAAGTAAGGCCTCTCAGTGGCTGGATGAAGAAACAGCATATGGGGCCTGCCATGCCCCTAGGCCCCAAAATTTAACCATAGTTTGGGTTGTCCCTTCACTCTTCCCCAGGTTCTGCTTTGGACTTCCTCTTTGGTTGGGACACCTGAGGTAACAAACCTGAAAGGAGACCTCCCATCCCAAAGATTGACGAAAAACAATTGGGACCGGGCCAAATCCACAGAGAGGAAGATTCGTCCATGGCCCATGAGGCCTCCCCACATTCCACGGCCATTGTTGACACAAAATCCAGAGACCAAAGCCTGAGCAAGAGCCTCAGACTCGCTCTTTCTTCATATCCTGAAGAGTTCTTCTCATGGTTTGTAGATTGGGCCTGCCATACCTACGTCCCCAAACCTAAGCTGAGTCTTTGTTTTCAGACTTCTGTCCTCAAAGTCCTGGGCCACACACCCTCCAGGCTGGGGACCCTGGAGCCACACATTAGGACTGTGCCTAACCCGTGCATGGGAATTCTGCCCATTCCATTGTCCAAAATTGTACAAATTAGGAGAACCCTCCAAAGTCCCCGAGGCCATCCCAATATGTAGGTTTCTGTGGACAAACAAGGGGGGTCTGACACCAGCTGAGCATCTACCTCCACTCAGACCATAGATGGATGTCCCCAGAGAAGGAGATGGAACCAGACAGGACCCTAGGCCATAATCGGATCCATTGCTTTGGTTTACAGGCCTGTCTCCTCAAAATCCTGGATACCAATAACAGCTTAGGGGGATTCCTGAGGCACCCATCAGAAAAAATCTCGTCTCCACGAGGAAACTTGTGCATGGGACCTATGTCAAAATCTTAGGAGAATACTTCAGATTCACAGTGCCACCGCCCCATTCCAAGGTCCTCATGGACACAAACACACATTAGGCCCCATGCTCAGGAAAGTCCATTTCAACTCAGCCACCCCGGTTGCTCCCGCAGAGCCATCCGATCTCAAATGTCTTGTTGCTAGGAGACAATTGGAATGCGAGGCGGGCTTCCCTGGCATCCATCCTCGAACGGTGCTCTAGAGTCATTCCATATGGGATGTTTTGGAGCTGCCCAACAGGTCTCAATTGTCCCGCAGAAGGAATCCGTGAAGGGGGCATCCCACAACTCCCAAAGTGGCAAAACCTCCATGGCCTTGAGATTCCGCTCCATTCATGAAGGGGGAGTCATGTACAGAAACTCCAACCAGAGCCAACGCCTGATCCTCGCCGTGACTTCTGATGCATGAGATATCGTTTCAGATGTGCAGGGGGTACATGCCGTGCCCTAGGCCTGAAGCCCAAGTCTAGCTTGTGTTCTCAGACTTCTGTCCTCACACTCTTGGCCCAGAAGCCCTCAAGTTTGGCAATTCCGGACCCACAATGCAGCACTCTGCCTGACCTCTAGAAAAATATCTTGCCTAATGAGCTGCCCAGGCTCCTCAAATGCGGAACAACCTACAGGCACTCGACTGTACCCAAATTATACAGTCTAAACTGGGCACTAATGCACTGTCTAACAGAACATGAGCCCGAACTTCCTGACCAACACCCAGGCAGCTGACCGCACACTGAGCACAACAGACCAGCCATGGCCTTAGGTCGTCATCTCTTCCCAATTGCTTTTCAGGCTTCAGAACCTAGACCTTATCTCCAACCACTGCCCAGGGTTGAAAATGATGCAGAAATCAGAACTCCTTCCCCATGGCAAGAATCCTTTTGATTGGCATGTTGTCCAAAGTTCAGTGTAGTTGAAAACAGTGTGGCCCATGAGGCCCCGCCCATGCTCGCGGGCCACATTGGTCACAAACACACATTGTGACCCTCAGCCTGAACCCAGGCCTCTCAGTGGCTCGATTAAGAGACAGCATATTTGGCCTGTCATTCCCCTAGGCCCCAATTTTTAACCATATTTGGGTTGTCCCTTCACTCTACCCCAGGGCTCTGCTTTGGAATTCCTCTTTGGTTGGGACACCTGAGGTAACAAATATGAAAGGAGACCTCCCATCCCACAGATTGACGAAAAACAATTGGGACTGGGCCAAATCCACAGAGAGGAAGATTCGTCCATGGCCCATGAGGCCTCCCCACATTCCACGGCCATCGTTGATACAAAATCCAGACACAAAAGCCTGAGCGACGCCTCAGACTCGAACTTTCTTCATATCCTGAAGAGTTCTTCTCATGGTTTGTAGATTGGGCCTGCCATACCTACGTCCCCAAACCCAAGCTGAGTCTGTGTTTTCAGACTTCTGTCCTCAAGTCCTGGGCCACACACCCTCGAGGCTGGGGCCCCTGGAGCGACACATTAGGACCGTGCCTAACCCATGCATGGGAATTTTGCCCATTCCATTGTCCAAAATCGTACAAATTAGGAGAAAACTCCAAAGTCCCCGAGGCCATCCCTATAGTGTAGGTATCCCGGGACAAACAAAAGCGGACTGACACCAGCTGAGCATCTACCTCCACTCATACCATAGATGGATGTCCCAAGGGAAGGAAATGGAACCAGACAGGACCCTAGGCCATAATCGGATCCATTTCATTTGGTTTACAGGCATGTCTCCTCACAATCCTGGATTCCAATACCAGCATAGGGGGTTTCCTGAGGCATCCATCAGAAAATATCTCGTCTCCACGAGGAAACTTGTGCATGGGACCTATGTCAAAATCTTAGGAAAATACTTCAGAGTCCCGGTGACACCGCCCCATTCCAAGGTCCTCATGGACACGAACACACATTAGGCCCCATGCTCAGGAAAGTCCTTTTCAACTCAGCCACCCCAGTTGCTCCCAAGAGCCATCCGATCTCAACAGTCTTGTTGCTAGGAGACAATTGGAATGCGAGGCGGGCTTCCCTGGCATCCATCCTCGAACAGTGCTCTGGAGTCATTTCATATGGGATGTGTTGGAGCTGCCCAACAGGTCTCAATTGTCCCGCAGAAGGAATCCTTGAAGGGGGAATCCCACAACTCCCAACGTGGGAAAACCTCCATGGCCTTGAGATTCCTCTGCGTTCATGAAGGGGCAGTCATGCACAGAAACTACAACCTGAGCCAACGTCTGATCCTCGCCGTGACTTCAAATGCATGAGATATTGCTTCAGATGTGCAGGGGGTACCTGCCTTGCCCTCGACCTGATGCCCAAGTTAGCTTGTGTTCTCAGACTTCTGTCCTCACACTACTGGCCCAAAAGACCTCACGTTTGGCAATTCCGGAACCACAATTCAGTACTCTGCCTGCCTTCTAGAAAAAATATCTTGCCTAATGAGCTGCCCGGGCACCTCAAATGAGGATCAACCTACATGGCACTCGACTGTACCCAAATTATATAGTCTAACCTGGGCACTAATGCACTGTGTGACACAACCTGAGCCCGAACCTCCTGACCAACAACCAGGCAGCTGACCGCACACTGAGCACATCAGACCCACCATGGCCTTAGGTCATCATCTCTTCCCAACTGCGGTTTTCAGGCTTCCGAACCTAGACCTTATCTCCAACCACTGCCCAGGGTTGTAAATGATGCAGAAATCAGAACTCCTTCCCCATGGCAAGAGACCTTGTGATTGGCATATTGTCCAAAGTTCAGTGTAGTTGAAACCAGTTTGGCCCATGAGGTCCCGCCCATGCTCGCAGGCCACATTGTTCACAAACACACATTGTGACCCAGGGCCTGAGCCCAGTCCTCATTTAAGGCCTCTCATTGGCTGGATGAAGAGACAGCATATGGGGCCTGCCATGGCCCTAGGCCCCAAATTTTAACCATAGTTTGGGTTTTCCCTTCACTCTTCCCCAGGGCTCTGCTTTGGAATTCCTCTTTGGTTGGGACACCTGAGGTAACAAACCTGAAAGGAGACCTCCCATCCCAAAGATTGACGAAAAACAATTGGCACCGGGCCAAATCCACAGAGAGGAAGATTCGTCCATGGCCCATGAGGCCTCCCCACATTCCACGGCCATTGTTGACACAAAATCCAGAGACCAAAGCCTGAGCAAGAGCCTCAGACTCGCTCTTTCTTCATATCCTGAAGAGTTCTTCTCATGGTTTGTAGATTGGGCCTGCCATACCTACGTCCCCAAACCTAAGCTGAGTCTTTGTTTTCAGACTTCTGTCCTCAAAGTCCTGGGCCACACACCCTCCAGGCTGGGGACCCTGGAGCCACACATTAGGACTGTGCCTAACCCGTGCATGGGAATTCTGCCCATTCCATTGTCCAAAATTGTACAAATTAGGAGAACCCTCCAAAGTCCCCGAGGCCATCCCAATATGTAGGTTTCTGTGGACAAACAAGGGGGGTCTGACACCAGCTGAGCATCTACCTCCACTCAGACCATAGATGGATGTCCCCAGAGAAGGAGATGGAACCAGACAGGACCCTAGGCCATAATCGGATCCATTGCTTTGGTTTACAGGCCTGTC
The DNA here is from genome assembly GCF_964662115.1 of Mustela nivalis. NCBI lineage: Eukaryota > Metazoa > Chordata > Mammalia > Carnivora > Mustelidae > Mustela > Mustela nivalis. The sequence continues at coordinate 258,422 of NW_028135934.1, forward strand.
TCCTCAAAATCCTGGATACCAATAACAGCTTAGGGGGATTCCTGAGGCACCCATCAGAAAAAATCTCGTCTCCACGAGGAAACTTGTGCATGGGACCTATGTCAAAATCTTAGGAGAATACTTCAGATTCACAGTGCCACCGCCCCATTCCAAGGTCCTCATGGACACAAACACACATTAGGCCCCATGCTCAGGAAAGTCCATTTCAACTCAGCCACCCCGGTTGCTCCCGCAGAGCCATCCGATCTCAAATGTCTTGTTGCTAGGAGACAATTGGAATGCGAGGCGGGCTTCCCTGGCATCCATCCTCGAACGGTGCTCTAGAGTCATTCCATATGGGATGTTTTGGAGCTGCCCAACAGGTCTCAATTGTCCCGCAGAAGGAATCCGTGAAGGGGGCATCCCACAACTCCCAAAGTGGCAAAACCTCCATGGCCTTGAGATTCCGCTCCATTCATGAAGGGGGAGTCATGTACAGAAACTCCAACCAGAGCCAACGCCTGATCCTCGCCGTGACTTCTGATGCATGAGATATCGTTTCAGATGTGCAGGGGGTACATGCCGTGCCCTAGGCCTGAAGCCCAAGTCTAGCTTGTGTTCTCAGACTTCTGTCCTCACACTCTTGGCCCAGAAGCCCTCAAGTTTGGCAATTCCGGACCCACAATGCAGCACTCTGCCTGACCTCTAGAAAAATATCTTGCCTAATGAGCTGCCCAGGCTCCTCAAATGCGGAACAACCTACAGGCACTCGACTGTACCCAAATTATACAGTCTAAACTGGGCACTAATGCACTGTCTAACAGAACATGAGCCCGAACTTCCTGACCAACACCCAGGCAGCTGACCGCACACTGAGCACAACAGACCAGCCATGGCCTTAGGTCGTCATCTCTTCCCAATTGCTTTTCAGGCTTCAGAACCTAGACCTTATCTCCAACCACTGCCCAGGGTTGAAAATGATGCAGAAATCAGAACTCCTTCCCCATGGCAAGAATCCTTTTGATTGGCATGTTGTCCAAAGTTCAGTGTAGTTGAAAACAGTGTGGCCCATGAGGCCCCGCCCATGCTCGCGGGCCACATTGGTCACAAACACACATTGTGACCCTCAGCCTGAACCCAGGCCTCTCAGTGGCTCGATTAAGAGACAGCATATTTGGCCTGTCATTCCCCTAGGCCCCAATTTTTAACCATATTTGGGTTGTCCCTTCACTCTACCCCAGGGCTCTGCTTTGGAATTCCTCTTTGGTTGGGACACCTGAGGTAACAAATATGAAAGGAGACCTCCCATCCCACAGATTGACGAAAAACAATTGGGACTGGGCCAAATCCACAGAGAGGAAGATTCGTCCATGGCCCATGAGGCCTCCCCACATTCCACGGCCATCGTTGATACAAAATCCAGACACAAAAGCCTGAGCGACGCCTCAGACTCGAACTTTCTTCATATCCTGAAGAGTTCTTCTCATGGTTTGTAGATTGGGCCTGCCATACCTACGTCCCCAAACCCAAGCTGAGTCTGTGTTTTCAGACTTCTGTCCTCAAGTCCTGGGCCACACACCCTCGAGGCTGGGGCCCCTGGAGCGACACATTAGGACCGTGCCTAACCCATGCATGGGAATTTTGCCCATTCCATTGTCCAAAATCGTACAAATTAGGAGAAAACTCCAAAGTCCCCGAGGCCATCCCTATAGTGTAGGTATCCCGGGACAAACAAAAGCGGACTGACACCAGCTGAGCATCTACCTCCACTCATACCATAGATGGATGTCCCAAGGGAAGGAAATGGAACCAGACAGGACCCTAGGCCATAATCGGATCCATTTCATTTGGTTTACAGGCATGTCTCCTCACAATCCTGGATTCCAATACCAGCATAGGGGGTTTCCTGAGGCATCCATCAGAAAATATCTCGTCTCCACGAGGAAACTTGTGCATGGGACCTATGTCAAAATCTTAGGAAAATACTTCAGAGTCCCGGTGACACCGCCCCATTCCAAGGTCCTCATGGACACGAACACACATTAGGCCCCATGCTCAGGAAAGTCCTTTTCAACTCAGCCACCCCAGTTGCTCCCAAGAGCCATCCGATCTCAACAGTCTTGTTGCTAGGAGACAATTGGAATGCGAGGCGGGCTTCCCTGGCATCCATCCTCGAACAGTGCTCTGGAGTCATTTCATATGGGATGTGTTGGAGCTGCCCAACAGGTCTCAATTGTCCCGCAGAAGGAATCCTTGAAGGGGGAATCCCACAACTCCCAACGTGGGAAAACCTCCATGGCCTTGAGATTCCTCTGCGTTCATGAAGGGGCAGTCATGCACAGAAACTACAACCTGAGCCAACGTCTGATCCTCGCCGTGACTTCAAATGCATGAGATATTGCTTCAGATGTGCAGGGGGTACCTGCCTTGCCCTCGACCTGATGCCCAAGTTAGCTTGTGTTCTCAGACTTCTGTCCTCACACTACTGGCCCAAAAGACCTCACGTTTGGCAATTCCGGAACCACAATTCAGTACTCTGCCTGCCTTCTAGAAAAAATATCTTGCCTAATGAGCTGCCCGGGCACCTCAAATGAGGATCAACCTACATGGCACTCGACTGTACCCAAATTATATAGTCTAACCTGGGCACTAATGCACTGTGTGACACAACCTGAGCCCGAACCTCCTGACCAACAACCAGGCAGCTGACCGCACACTGAGCACATCAGACCCACCATGGCCTTAGGTCATCATCTCTTCCCAACTGCGGTTTTCAGGCTTCCGAACCTAGACCTTATCTCCAACCACTGCCCAGGGTTGTAAATGATGCAGAAATCAGAACTCCTTCCCCATGGCAAGAGACCTTGTGATTGGCATATTGTCCAAAGTTCAGTGTAGTTGAAACCAGTTTGGCCCATGAGGTCCCGCCCATGCTCGCAGGCCACATTGTTCACAAACACACATTGTGACCCAGGGCCTGAGCCCAGTCCTCATTTAAGGCCTCTCATTGGCTGGATGAAGAGACAGCATATGGGGCCTGCCATGGCCCTAGGCCCCAAATTTTAACCATAGTTTGGGTTTTCCCTTCACTCTTCCCCAGGGCTCTGCTTTGGAATTCCTCTTTGGTTGGGACACCTGAGGTAACAAACCTGAAAGGAGACCTCCCATCCCACAGATTGACGAAAAACAATTGGCACCGGGCCAAATCCACAGAGAGGAAGATTCGTCCATGGCCCATGAGGCCTCCCCACATTCCACGGCCATTGTTGACACAAAATCCAGAGACCAAAGCCTGAGCAAGAGCCTCAGACTCGCTCTTTCTAAATATCCTAAAAGGTTCTTCTCATGGTTTGTAGATTGGGCCTGCCATACCTACGTCCCCAAACCTAAGCTAGTTTGTGTTTTCAGACTTCTGTCCTCAAATTCCTGGGCCACACAAACTCCAGGCTGGCGCCCCTGGAGCCACACATTAGGACTGTGCCTACCCCATGCATGGGAATTCTGCCCATTCCATGGTCCAAAATCTTACAAATTAGGAGAACCCTCCAAAGTCCCCGAGGCCATACCAATATTTCGGTCTCAGTGGACAACAAAGTCGGTCTGACACCAGCTGAGCATCTACGTCCACTCATACCATAGATGGATGTCCCCAGAGAAGGATATGATACCAGACAGGACCCTAGGGATAATCGGATCCATTGCTTTGGTTTAAAGGCATGTCTCCTCAAAATCCTGGATTCCAATACCAGCATAGGGGGTTTCCTATGGCACCCATCAGAAAAATCTCATCTCCACGAGGAAACTTGTGCATGGGACCTATTTCAAAATCTTAGGAGAATATTTCAGAGTCCCGGTGGTACCGCCCCATCCCAAGGTCCTCTTGGAAATAAACACATATTAGGCTCCATGCTCAGGAAGTCGATTTCTACTCAGCCACCCCAGTTGCTCCGCAGAGCCATCCGATCTCAACTGTCTTGTTGCTAGGAGACAATTGGAATGCGAGGTGGGCTTCCCTGTCATCCATCCTCAAACGGTGCTGGAGTCATTCCATATGGGATGTTTTGGAGCTGCCCAACAGGTCTCAATTGTTCCGCAGAAGGAATCCTTGAAGGGGGCATCCACAACTCCCAACGTGGGAAAACCTCCATGGCCTTGAGATTCCACTCCGTTCATGAAGGGTCAGAAATGCACAGAAACTACAACCTGAGCCAAAGTCTGATCCTCGCCGTGACTTCACATGCATGAGATATTGCTTCAGATGTGCAGGGCGTACCTGCCTTGCCCTCGGCCTGAAGCCCAAGTCTAGCTTGTGGTCTCAGACTTCTGTCCTCACACTACTGGCCCAGAAGCCCTCAAGTTTGGCAATTCCCGACCCACAATGCAGCACTCTGCCTGCCCTCAAACAAAAATATCTTGCCTAATGAGCTGCCCAGGCACCTCAAATGAGGATCAACCTACACAGCACTCGACTGTACCCAAATTATATAGTCTAACGTGGGCACAAATGCACTGTGTGACACAAGCTGAGCCCGAACTTCCTGACCAACACCCAGGCAGCTGACTGCACACTGAGCACAACAGACCTGCCATGGCCTTAGGTCGTCATCTCTTCCCAATTGCTTTTCAGGCTTCAGAACCTAGACCTTATCTCCTACTAAGGCCCAGGATTGAAAATGATGCAGAAATCAGAACTCCTTCCCCATGGCAAGAATCCTTATGATTGGCATGTTGTCCAAAGTTCAGTGTAGTTGAAACCAGTGTGGCCCATGAGGCCCTGCCCATGCTCGCGGTTCACATTGGTCACAAACACACATTGTGACCCTCAGCCTGAACCCAGGCCTCTCAGTGGCTCGATTAAGAGACAGCATATTTGGCATGTCATGCCCCTAGGTCCCAATTTTTAACCATATTTGGGTTGTCCCTTCACTCTTCCCCAGGGCTCTGCTTTGGAATTCCTCTTTGGTTGGGACACCTGAGGTAACAAACCTGAAAGGAGACCTCCCATTCCACAGATTGACGAAGAACAATTGGGACTGGGCCAAATCCACAGAGAGGAAGATTCGTCCATGGCCCATGAGGCCTCCCCACATTCCACGGCCATCGTTGATACAAAATCCAGAAACAAAAGCCTGAGCAAGCGCCTCAGAAGCGCTCTTTCTTCATATCCTGAAGAGTTCTTCTCATGGTTTGTAGATTGGGCCTGCCTTACCTACATCCCCAAACCTAAGCTGAGTTTGTGTTTTCAGACTTCTGTCCTCAAAGTCCTGGGCCATACACCATCCATGCTGGGAACCCTGAAGCCACCCATTGGACTGTGCCTACCCAATGAATAGGAATTCTGCCCATTCCATTGTCCAAAATCGTACAAATAAGGAGAACCCTCCAAAGTCCCCGAGGCCATCCCTATAGTGTAGGTCTCCCGGGACAACGAGGGCGGTCTGACACCAGCTGAGCATCTACCTCCACTCATACCATAGATGGATGTCCCCAGAGAAGGAGATGGAAACAGACAGGACTCTAGGCCAAAATCGGATCCATTGCTTTGGATTACTGGCATGTCTCCTCAAATGCCTGGATTCGAAGGCCAGCATAGTGGGTTTCCTGAGGCACCCATCAGAACAAATCTCGTCTCCACAAGGAAACCTGTGCATGGGAGCCATGTCCAAAGCATAGGAGAGTTCTTCAGGGTCCCGGTGCCACCGCCCCATTCCAAGGCCCTCATGGACACAAACACACATTAGGCCCCATCCTCAGGAACGTCCATTTTAACTCAGCCACCCCGGTTGCTCCCGCAGAGCCATCCGATCTCAACTGTCTTTTTGCTAGGAGACAATTGGAATGCGAGGCGGACTTCCCTGGCATCCATCCTCGAATGGTGCTCTGGAGTCATTCCATATGTGATGTCATGGAGCTGCCCAACAGATCTCAATTGTCCCGCAGAAGGAATGCTTGAAGGGGGCATCCCACAACTCCCAACGTGGGAAAACCTCCATGGCCTTGAGATTCCGCTCCGTTAATGAAGGGGCAGTCATGCACAGAAACACCAACTAGAGCCAACGCCTGATCCTCGCCGTGACTTCTGATGCATGAGATATCGTTTCAGATTTGCAGGGGGTACCTGCCGTGACCTCAGCCTGAAGCCCAAGTCTAGCTTGTGTTCTCAGACTTCTGTCCTCACACTCCTGGCCCAGAAGCCCTCAAGTTTGGCAATTCTGACCCACAATGCAGCACTCTGCCTGCCCTCTAGAAAAATATCTTGCCTAATGAGCTGCCCAGCTCCTCAAATGCGGAACAACCTACAGGCACTCGACTGTACCCAAATTATACAGTCTAAACTGGGCACTAATGCACTGTCTGACACAACATGAGCCCGAACCTCCTGACATGCACACAGGCAGCTGACCGCACACTGAGCACAACAGACCTGCCATAGCCTTAGGTCGTCATCTCTTCCCAATTGATTTTCAGGCTTCAGAACCTAGACCTTATCTCCAACCACTGCCCAGGGTTGAAAATGATGCAGAAATCAGAACTCTTTCCCCATGGCAAGAATCCTTATGATTGGCATGTTGTCAAAAGTTCAGTGTTGTTGAAACCAGTGTGGCCCAAGAGGCCCCGCCCATGCTCGCGGGCCACATTGGTCACAAACACACATTGTGACCCTCAGCCTGAACACAGGCCTCTCAGTGTCTCGATGAAGAGACAGCATATTTGGCCAGTCATGCCCCTTGGCCCCAAATTTTAACCATATTTTGAGTTGTCCCTTCACTCTTCCCCAGGGCTCTGCTTTGGAATTCCTCTTTGGTTGGGACACCTGAGGTAACAAACCTGAAAGGAGACCTCCCATCCCACAGATTGACGAAAAACAATTGGGTCTGGGCCAAATCCACAGAGAGGAAGATTCGTCCATGGCCCATGAGGCCTCCCCACATTCCACGGCCATCGTTGATACAAAATCCAGACACAAAAGCCTGAGCAAGCGCCTCAGACGCGCTCTTTCTTCATATCCTGAAGAGTTCTTCTCATGGTTTGTAGATTGGGCCTGCCATACCTACGTCCCCAAAACCTAAACTGAGTTTGTGTTTTCAGACTTCTGTCCTCAAAATCCTATTCAATACACCATCCAGGCTGGGGCCCCTGAAGCCAACCATTAGGATTGTGCCTACCCAATGAATAGGAATTCTGCCCATTCCATTGTCCAAAATCGTACAAATTAGGATAACCCTCCAAAGTCCCGAGGCCATCCCTATAGTGTAGGTTTCCCGGGACAAACAAGGGCGGTCTGACACCAGGTGAGCATCTACATCCACTCATACCATAAATGGATGTCCCCAGAGAAGGAGATGGAAACAGACAGGACCCTAGGCCAAAATCGGTTCCATTGCTTTGGTTTACAGGCATGTCTCCTCAAATGCCTGGATTCGAAGACCAGCATAGGGGGTTTCCTGAGGCACCCATCAAAACAAATCTCGTCTCCACAAGGAAACTGTGCATGGGAGCTATGTCAAAAGCTTAGGAGAATACTTCAGGGTCCCGGTGCCACCGCCCCATTCCAAGGCCCTCATGGACAAAAACACACATTAGGCCCCATCCTCAGGAAAGTCCATTTCAACTCAGCCACCCCGATTGATCCCGCAGAGCCATCCTATCTCAACTGTCTTGTTGCTAGGAGACAATTGTAATGCGAGGCGGGCTTACCTGGCATCCATCCTCGAACGGTGCTCTGGAGTCATTCCATATGGGCTGTTTTGCAACTGCCCAACAATTCTCAATTGTCCCGCAGAAGGAATGCTTGAAGGGGGCATCCCACAACTCCCAACGTGGGAAAACCTCCATGGCCTTGAGATTCCGCTCCGTTCATGAAGGGGCAGTCATGCACAGAAACTCCAACCAGACTCAACATCTGATCCTCGCCGTGACTTCTGATGCATGAAATATCGTTTCAGATTTGCAGGGGCTACCTGCCGTGCCCTTGGCCTGAAGCCCAAGTCTAGCTTGTGTTCTCAGACTTCTGTCCTCACACTCCTGGCCCAGAAGCCCTCACGTTTGGCAATTCCGGACCCACAATACAGCACTCTACCTGCCCTCTAGAAAAATATCTTGCCTAATGAGCTGCCCAGGCTCCTCATTGCGGAACACCCTACACTGAACTCGACTGCATCCAAATTATACAGTCTAACCGGGGCACTAATGCACTGTCTGACACAACCTGAGCCCGAACTTCCTGACCAACACCCAGGCAGCTGACCGCACACTGCGCACATCAGACCTGCCATGGCCTTAGGTCGTCATCTCTTCCCAAAGGCGGTTTTCAGGCTTCAGAACCTAGACCTTATCTCCTACTATGGCCCAGGGTTGAAAATGATGCAGAAATAAGAACTCCTTCCCCATGGCAAGAAACCTTATGATTGGCATGTTGTCCAAAGTTCAGTGTAGTTGAAACCAGATTGGCCCATGAAGCCCCGCCCATGCTCGCGGGCCACATTGGTCATAAACACACATTGTGACCCTCGGCTTGAGCCCAGTCCTCAAGTAAGGCCTCTTAGTGGCTGGATGAAGAGACATCATATTGGCCCTGCCATGACCTTAGGCCTCAATTTTTAAACATATTTTGTGTTGTCCCTTCACTCTCCAAGGGTTCTGCTTTGGAATTCATCTTTGGTTGGGACACCAGAGGTAATAAAACTGAAAGAACACTTCCCATCCCACAGATTGACGAAAAACAATTGGGACCGGGCCAAATCCACAGAGACAAAGATTCGTCCATGGCCCTTGAAGCCTCACCACATACCACGGCCATCGTGATACAAAATCCAGAGACAAAAGCCTGAGCAAGTGCCTCAGACTCGCTCTTTCTTCATATCCGGAAAAGTTCTTCTCATGGTTTGTAGATTGTGCCTGCCATACCTACGTCCCCAAAACCTAAGTTGAGTTTGTGTATTCAGACTTCTGTCCTCAAAGTCCTGGGCCACACACCATCCAGGCTGGGGCCCCTAAATCCAGACGTTAGGACTTTTCCTACCCAATGCATAGGAATCCTGCCCATCCATTGTCCAAAATCGTACAAATTAGGAGAACGCTCCAAAGTCCATGAGGCCATACCAATAGTGTAGGTCTCCCGGGTCAAACAAGGGCGGTCGGACACCAAAAGAGCATCTACCTCCACATACCATAGATGGATGTCCCCAGAGAAGAAGATGGAACCAGACAGGACCGTAGGCCATAATCGGATCCATTGATTTGGTTTACAGGCATGTCTCCTCAAAAGCCTGGATTCCAAGACCAGCATAGGGGGTTTCGTGAGGCACACATCAGAACAAATCTCGGCTCCACAAGGAAACTTGTGCTGGGAGCTATGTCAAAAGCTTAGGAGAATACTTCAGGGTCCCGGTGCCACCGCCCCATTCCAAGGCCCTCATGAACACAAATACACATTAAGCCCCATCCTCAAGAAAATCCATTCTAACTCAGCCACCGCGGTTACTCCCGCTGCGATTCCAATCTCAACTGTCTTGTTGCTAGGAGACAATTGGAATGCGAGGCGGGCTTCCCTGACATCCATCCACGAACGGTGCTCTGGATTCATTCCATATGGGATGTCCAGGAGCTGCCAAACAGATCTCAATTGTGCCTCAGAAGGAATCCTTGAAGGGGGCATCCCACAACTCCCAACATGGGAAAACCTCCATGTCCTTGAGATTCCCCTCCGTTCATGAAGGGGCAGTCATGCACAGAAACTCTAAGCTGAGCCAACGTCTGATCCTCGCCGTGACTTCAGATGCATGAGATATAATTCAGATCTGCAGGGGGTACCTGCCGTGCCCTCGGCCTGAAGCCAAAGTCTAGCTTGTGTTCTCAGACTTCTGTCCTCACACTCCTGGCCCAGAAGCCCTCACTTTTGGCAATTCCGGACACACATTGCAGCACCCTGCCTGCCCTCTAGAAAAATATCTTGCCTAATGATCTGCCCAGGCACCTCAAAGGCGGAAAACATACACGGCACTCGACTGTACCCAAATTATACAGTCTAACCTGGGCACTAATGCACTGTCTGACACAACCTGAGCTCGAACTTTCTGACCAACACCCAGGCAGCTGACCGCACACTGAGCACATCAGACCCGCCATGGACTTAGGTCGCCATCTCTTCCCAATGGTAGTTTTCAGACATTACAATCTAGACCTTATCTCCAACCACTGCCCAGCGTTGAAAATGATGCAGAAATCAGAACTCCGTCCCCATGGCAAGAATCCTTATGATTGGCATGTTGTCCAAAGTTCAGTGTAGTTGAAACCATTGTGGCCCATGCTCGCGGGGCACATTGGTCACAAACACACATTTTAACCCTCAGCCTGAGCCCAGTCATCAAGTAAGGCCTCTCAGTGGCTAGAAAAGAGACAGCTATTGGGACTGCCATGCACCTAGGCCCCAATTTTTAACCATAGTTTGGGTTGTCCCTTCACTCTTCCCCAGGGCTTTCCCTTGGAATTCCTCTTAGTTGGGACACCTGACGTAACAAACCTGAAAGGTGACCTCCCATCCCACAGATTTACGAAAAACAATTTGGACTGGGCCATATCCACAGAGAGTAAGTTTCTTACATGGCCCATGAGGCCTCCCAACATTCCACGGCCAAGTTGATACAAAATCCAGAGACAAAATCCTGAGCAAGCGCCTCAGACTCGCTCTTTCTTCATATCCTGAAGAGTTCTTCTCATGGATTGTGATTGGGCCTTCCATACCTACGTCCCCAAACCTAAGCTGAGGTTGTGTTTTCAGACTCTGTCCTCAAAGTCCTGAGCCACACACCCTCCATGCTGGGGCCCCTGGAGCCACACATTAGGACAGTGCCTACCCAATCCATGGGATTTCTGCCCATTCCGATGCCCAAAATCGTACAAATTAGGAGAACTCTCCAAAGTACCCGAGGCAATCCCAATAGTGTAGGTATCCTGGTACAACAAGGGCGGTCTGACACCAGTTGAGCATCTACCTCCACTCATTCCATAGAGGGATATCGCCAGAGAAGAAGATTGAACCAGACAGGACCCTAGGCCATAATCGGATCCATTGCTTTGGTTTACAGGCATGTCTCCTCAAAATCCTGGATTCCAATACCAGCATAAGTGGTTTCATGAGGCACCCATCAGAACAAATCTCGTCTCCACAAGGAAACCTGTGCATGGGAGCCATGTCCAAAGCATAGGAGAGTTCTTCAGGGTCCCGGTGCCACCGCCCCATTCCAAGGCCCTCATGGACACAAAAACACATTAGGACCCATCCTCAGGAAAGTCCATTTCAACTCAGCCACCCCGGTTGCTCCCGCAGAGCCATCAGATATAAACTGTCTTGTTGCTAGGAGACAATTGAGATGTGAGGCTGGCTTCCCAGGCTCCATTTTCGAACGGTGCTCTGGAGTCATTCCATATGGGATGTCCTGGAGCTGTCCAACTGGTCTCAATTGTCCCGCAGAAGGAATCCTTGAAGGGGGCATCCCACAACTCCCAACGTGCGAAAACCTCAATGGCCTCGAGATTCCGCTCCCTTCATGAACGGCCGTCATGCACGGAAGCTCCAACCTGAGCCAAAGTCTGATCCTCGCCCTGAATTCAGATGCATGAGTATTGGTTTAGATCTGCAGGGGGTACCTGCCGTGCCCTCGCCCTGAAACCAAGTCTACCTTGTCTTTCACACTTCCGTCCTCACACTCCTGGCCCCGAAGCTCTCAAGTTTGGCAATTCCGGACCCACAATGCAGCACTCTGCCTGCCCTCTAGAAAAAAATTATTGCCTCATGAGCTGCCCAGGCACCTTCAATGAGGATAAACCTCCAAGCAGTCGACTTCACCCAAATTAGATAGTCTAACCTGGGCACTAATGCACTGTCGGACACAACCTGAGCCCGGACCTCCTGACCAACACCCGGAAAGCAGACCGCACACTGAGCACATAAGACCCGCCATGGCCTTAGGTCATCATCTCTCCCCTACCTCAGTTTTCAGGCCTCAGAACCAAGAAATTATCTCCAATCACTGCCCAGGGGTGAGTATGATGCAGAAATCAGAACACCTCCTTACCCATAGTAAGAAACCTTCTGGTTGGCACGTCGTCCAACGTTCAGTGTAGGAGAAACCAGCATTCACCCTGAGGCCCCGCCCATTCTTGAATGCGACAAGGGCATAAACACGCATTGCGACACTCAGCATGAGTCCTGTCCTCTAGTAAGTCCTCTCAGTGACTGGACCATTAGATGTCATAATGGGCTTGATATGTCCCAAGGCCCCAATTTTTAACCAGATTTCTGACTGTCCAGTCACCAGCCCCCAGGGATCTACTCTGGAATCCCTCATTTGGTGGGACACCTGAGGTTAAAAAGAAAACAACATCAAAAAAAAAAAAAAAACGGACTTCTTCCATCCCACAGAGTGACCCCAAACGCTTTGGACTGGGCCAAACCACCAGGGAGTAAGACTCGTCCATTTCCCATGAAGTCACCCAGAAATTTCACGACCATGAGTGACACGATATCCAGAGACAAAAACTTGAGCAGGAGCCTCACACTCGCCCTTTTCTCAAATCCCGAAAAGTTCTCCTCATGGTCTGTAGATAAGTCCTGCCATACCTATGACCTGAAACATAAGCCAAGTTTGTGTTTTCAACAACTGTCCAAACAGCCCTGGCCTACACAACCTGCAGGCTCAGGCCCCTGGAGCCAAACCTGAGGACTGTACTTGGCCTCTCCAAGGGAATTGTGTGTGCCCATTCCAATGGCCACATCGCTTCTAATAGGATAAACCTCCAAAGTCCCTGATCCATCTCATTAGTGGTGGCTTCCCAGGTAAAACAGGGGCAATCTGAGCCCATCTGAGCACCTACCTGTACTCAGACCCAAAGACAGATGTCCCCAGAGGAAAAAAGGAAAGAACAGGCCCCTAGGCACTAATCATATCCATTGATTTGGTTTCTAGGCATCTCTCCTCAGAGGCCTGGATTTCAAAACCAGCATATGGCTGTTTCTTGACTTACCCATCAGAAAACATCTCATCTACACATGGGAAACTTGCACGTTGGAGCTGTTTCAAAGCCTCTGTTTAGGAGAACCCTTCAGGGCCCCGGTGCCACCTCTTTATTCCAAGGTGTCCATACACTTAAAAGCACATTAGGACCCATCCATAGGAAAGTCCATTTCAACTCAGCCTCCTCGGTTGCTCCCCAGATCCAGCAGATCTAAACTGTCTTGTTTCTAGGAGACTATTGGAATTTGAGGTGGGCTACCCAGCCATGCATCCTTAGAACCCTGCTCACAATCATTGTCCTGGAGCCAAACAAACAGGTCTCAATTGTCCTGCCCAAGACACTTTGCAGTTTGGAGCTTCTCACAAATCCCATCGTGGGAAAACCCCCATGGCCTCGTAAAGCCACCCCTTCGTGAAGGGGCCATCAGGGACAGAAACACCAACTTGAGGGATCGTCTGATCCTCGCCCTGACTTCAGATGCACGAGATCTCAATTCAGGTCTGTAGATTGTGCCATCGCTGATACAAAATCCAGAGACACAAACCTGAGCAAGCGCCTCAGACTCGCACTTTCTTCATATCCTGAAGAGTTCTTCTCATGGTTTGTAGATCGGGCCTGCCATACCTACGTCCCCAAACCTAAGCTGAGTTTGTGTTTTCAGACTTCTGTCCTGAAAGTCCTCGGCCACACACCCTCCAGGCTGGGCCCCCTGGAGCCACACATTAGGACTGTGCCTACCAATCCATGGGAATTCTGCTCGTTCCATTGTCCAAAATCGTACAAATTAGGAAAAACCTCCAAAGTCCCTGAGGCCATCCCAATAGTGTAGGTCGCCCGGAACAAACAAGGGTTTTCTGACACCAGCTGATAATTTACCTCCACTCATAACATCTATGGATGTCCCCAGAGGAGAAGATCGAACCAGACAGGACTCTAGGTCATAATAGGATCCATGGCCTTGGTTTACAGGCATGTCTCCTCAAAAGCCTGATTCCATAATAGGATCCATTGCCTTGGTTTACAGGCATGTCTCCTCAAAAGCCTGATTCCAATACGAGCATAGGGTTTTTGCTGAGGCACCCAGCAAAACTCATCTCGTCTCCACAAGGAAACCTGTGCATGGGAGCCATGTCCAAAGCATAGGGTACTTCAGGGTTCCGGTGCCACCACCCCATTCCAAGGCCCTCATGGACACAAAAACACATTAGGACCCATCCTCAGGAAAGTCCATTTCAACTCAGCCACCCCGGTTGCTCCCGAAGAGCCATCAGATCTAAACTGTCTTGTTGCTAGGAGACAATTGGAATGCGAAGCGGGCTTCCCAGGCATCCATCCTCGAACGGTGCTCTGGAGTCATTCCATATGGGATGTCCTGGAGCTGTCCAACAGGTCTCAATTGTCGCGCAGAAGGAATCCTTGAAGGGGACATCCCACAACTCCCAACGTGGGAAAACCTCAATGGCCTCGAGATTCCGCTCCCTTCATGAAGCGGCCGTCATGCACGGAAACTCCAACCTGAGTCAACGTCTGATCCTCGCCCTGACTTCAGATGCATGAGTATTGGTTCAGATCTGCAGGGGGTACCTGCCGTGCCCTCGCCCTGAAACCCAAGTCTAGCTTGTGTTCTCAGACTTCCGTCCTCACCCTCCTGGCCCTGAAGCCCTCAAGTTTGGCAATTCCGGACCCACAATGCAGCCCTCTACCTGCCCTCTAGAAAAAAATTAATGCCTCATGAGCTGCCCAGGCACCTTAAATGAGGATAAACATCCACAGCACTCGACTTCACCCAAATTATATAGTCTAACCTGGGCACTAATGCACTGTCGGACACGACCTGAGCCCGGACAGCCTGACCAACACCCGGAAAGCAGACCGCACACTGAGCACATAAGACCCGCCGTGGCCTTAGGTCATCATCTCTTCCCTACCTCAGTTTTCAGGCCTCACAACCGAGACATTATCTCCAATCACTGCCCAGGGGTGAGTGTGATGCTGAAATCAGAACACCTCTTTATCATGTTAAGAAACCTTGTGGTTGGCACGTTGTCCAACGTTCAGTGTAGGAGAAACAAGCATTCACCCTGAGGCCCCGCCCATTCTGGAGTGCGACAAGGTCATAAACACGCATGGTGACCCTCAGCATGAGTCCTGTCCTCTAGTAATTCCTCTCAGTTACTGGACCATTAGATGTCATAATGGGCTTGATATGTCCCTAGGCCCCAATTTTTAAACAGATTTCGGATTGTCCAGTCACCCCCTCCCAGGGCTCTACTCTGGAATCCCTCATTTGGTGGGACACCTGAGGTTAAAAAAGAAAAGAACATGAAAAAAAAAAAAAAACGGACTTCTTCCATCCCACAGAGTGACCCAAACGCTTTGGACTGGGCCAAACCACCAGGGAGTAAGACTCATCCATTTCCCATGAAGTCACCCAGAAATTTCACGACCATGAGTGACACGATATCCAGAGACAAAAACTTGAGCAAGAGCCTCACACTCGCCCTTTTCGCAAATCCTGAAAAGTTCTCCTCATGGTCTGTACATAAGTCCTGCCATACCTATGACCTGAAACATAAGCCAAGTTTGTGTTTTCAGACAACTGTCCAAACAGCCCTGGCCTACACAACCTACAGGCTCAGGCCCCTTGAGCCAAACCTGAGGACTGTACTTGCCCTCTCCAAGGGAATTGTGTGTGCCCATTCCAATGGCCACATCCCTTCTAATAGGATAAACCTCCAAAGTCGCTGATCCATCTCATTAGTGGTGGCTTCCCAGGTAAAACAGGGGCAATCTGAGCCCATCTGAGCACCTACCTGTACTCAGACCCATAGACAGATGTCCCCAGAGGTAAAAAGGAAAGAACAGGCCCTAGGCACTATTCATATCCATTGCTTTGGTTTCCAGGCATCTCTCCTCAGAGGCCTGGAATTCAAAACCATCATATGGCTGTTTCTTGACTTACCCATCAGAAAACATCTCATCTACACATGGAAAACTTGCACGTTGGAGCTGTGTCAAAGCCTATGTTTAGGAGAACCCTTCAGGGCCCCCGTGCAACCCAGTGGCCCCTGGAGCCACACTTTAGGACTGTGCCTACCAATCCATGGGAATTTTGCCCATTCCATTTTCCAAAATCGTACAAATTAGGAGAAACCTCCAAAGTCCCTGAGGCCATCCCAATAGTGTAGGTCGCCCGGAACAAACAAGGGCTTTCTGACACCAGCTGATAATCTACCTCCACTCATACCATAAATGGATGTCCCCAGAGGAGAAGATTGAACCAGACAGGACCCTAGGCCATAATAGGATCCATTGCCTTGGTTTACAGGCATGTTTCCTCAAAAGACTGATTCCAATACGAGCATAGGGGTTTTGCTGAGGCACCCAGCAAACTCATCTCGTCTCCACAAGGAAACCTGTGCATGGGAGCCATGTCCAAAGCATAGGGTTCTTCAGGGTCCCGGTGCCACTACCCCATTCCAAGGCCCTCATGGACACAAAAACACATTAGGACCCATCCATAGGAGAGTCCATTTCAACTCAGCGTCCTCCGTTGCTCCCCCAGATCCAGCAGATCTAACCTGTCTTGTTTCTAGGAGACAATTGGAATGCGAGGTGGGCTACCCAGCCATACATCCTTAGAACACTGCTAAGATTCATTGGCCTGGAGCCAAACAACAGGTCTCAATTATCCTGCAGAAGACACTTTGCAGTTTGGAGCTTCTCACAAATGCCATCGTGGGAAAACCCCCATGGCCTCGTGATGCCGCCCCTTCGTGAAGGGGCCATCAAGGATAGAAACACCAACTTGAGCGATAGTCTGATCCTCGCCCTGACTTCAGATGCACGAGATCTCGATTCGGGTCTGTAGATTGTGCCATCTCTGATACAAAATCCAGATACAAAAACCTGAGCAAGCGCCTCAGACTCGCACTTTCTTCATATCCTGAAGAGTTCTTCTCATGGTTTGTAGATCGGGCCTGCCATAACTAAGTCCCCAAACGTAAGCTGATTTTGTGTTTTCAGACTTCTGTCCTCAAAGTCCTGTGTTCCACACCCTCCAGGCTGGGGCCCCTGGAGCCACACATTAGGACTGTGCCAACCAATCCATGGGAATTCTGCCCATTCTATTGTCCAAAATCGTACAATTTAGGAGAAACCTCCAAATTCCCTGAGGCCATCCCAATAGTATAGGTCGCCTGGAACAAACAAGGGCTTTGTGACACCAGCTGATAATCTACCTCCACTCATACCATAAATGGATGTCCCCAGAGGAGAAGATTGAACCAGACAGGACCCTAGGCCATAATAGGATCCATTGCCTTGGTTTACAGGCATGTCTCCTCAAAAGACTGATTCCAATACGAGCATAGGGTTTTTGCTGAGGCACCCAGCAGAACTCATCTCGTCTCCACAAGGAAACCTGTGCATGGGAGCCATGTCCAAAGCATAGGGTTCTTCAGGGTCCCGGTGCCACCACCCCATTCCAAGGCCCTCATGGACACAAAAACACATTAGGACCCATCCTCAGGAAAGTCCATTTCAACTCAGCCACCCCGGTTGCTCCCGTAGAGCCATCAGATCTAAACTGTCTTGTTGCTAGGAGACAATTGGAATGCGAGGCGGGCTTCCCAGGCATCCATCCTCGAACGGTGCTCTGGAGTCATTCCATATGGGATGTCCTGGAGCTGTCCAACAGGTCTCAATTGTCGCGCAGAAGGAATCTTTGAAGGGGGCATCCCACAACTCCCAACGTGGGAAAACCTCAATGGCCTCGAGATTCCGCTCCCTTCATGAAGCGGCCATCATGCACGGAAACTCCAACCTGAGCCAACGTCTGATCCTCGCCCTGACTTCAGATGCATGAGTATTGGTTCAGATCTGCAGGGGGTACCTGCCGTAGCCCTCGCCCTGAAACCGAAGTCTAGTTTGTCTTCTCAGACTTCTGTCCTCACACTCCTGGCCCCGAAGCCCTCAAGTTTGGCAATTCCGGACCCACAATGCAGCACTCTGCCTGCCCTCTAGAAAAAAAATTAGTGCCTCATGAGCTGCCCAGGCACCTTAAATGAGGATAAACCTACACAGCACTTGACTTTACCCAAATTATATAGTTTAACCTGGGCACTAATGCACTGTCGAACACAACCTGAGCCCGGACCTCCTGACCAACACCCTGAAAGCAGACCGCACACTGAGCACATAAAACCCGCCATGGCCTTAGGTATCCTCTCTTCTGTACCTCAGTTTTCAGGCCTCAGAACCGAGACATTATCTCCAATCACTGCCCAGTGGTGAGTGTGATGCAGAAATCAGAACACCTCCTTACCCATGGTAAGAAACCTTGTGGTTGGCACGTCATCCAACGTTCAGTGTAGGAGAAACCAGCATTTACCCTGAGGCCCCGCCCATTCTTGAGTTCGACAAGGGCATAAACACGCATTGTGACCCTCAGCATGAGTCCTGTCCTCTAGTAAGTCCTCTCAGTGACTGGACCATTAGATGTCATAATGGGCTTGATATGTCCCTAGGCCCCAATTTTTAACCAGATTTCTGATTGTCCAGTCACCCCCCCCAGGGCTCTACTCTGGAATCCCTCATTTGGTGGGACCCCTGAGGTTAAACAAAAACAACATCAAAAAAAAAAAAAAACGGACTTCTTCCATCCCACAGAGTGACCCCAAACGCTTTGGACTGCGCCAAACCACCAGGGAGTAAGGCTCGTCCATTTCCCATGAAGTCACCCAGATATTTCACGACAATGAGTGACACGATATTCAGAGACAAAAACTTGAGCAAGAGCCTCACACTCGCCCTTTTCTCAAATCCCGAAAAGTTCTCCTCATGGTCTGTAGATAAGTCCTGCCATACCTATGACCTGAAACATAAGCCAAGTTTGTGTTTTCAGACAACTGTCCAAACAGACCTTGTGGAGAGCAATGCAGCAGAAGCTGGGAGTCACGTACTAGGCGAGGCTTGAGGAGAAGGGCAGGTGAATGTTTATGTGGGAGCGCTCCAGGCAACGCACAACCTCTACTGAAGTATCGGGACTAGTATCAGATTAACCAGGGACCATGGGAACGGCACAAAAACAGAGTGAACAATAAGTTTCAGGGGCTCACGTCAGTAGGCACGAGCTCCCCGCATGATCTGGATTGAAGTCATCTGTATCCCTTCTGATTGGATGTTATAGTAGTTGTGTTATGTGGTGATTGGTTGCTTTCTATCCACTGTGTTCTATAACTTGGGGCTATAATCGGTGTACGGGGTCCCGGGGCTGAAGATTGAATAAAGAAGTTTACCACCCACCTCGTCTGCGGGTCTTTCTTGCGGGTCGAGAGCGACATCTGGTGCCGAAAAACCGGGACCCGACGCCGAGCGCAGAAGGAGGATTGGGGTAAGAGCAACGAAAGGGGAAGTTGGCCACCATCTCTGTCTACGGACAGGACAGGTCTCTGGACGAGTATAGCTGTAGTTTTAAAAGTTCACGGAGACCGGGATAGCAAAAGATTTCCAGAATGGGAAACGAGCTTACTAGATATAGGATGGAAGGTCCTTTAAAGGACATTCTCAAAGCAAATGGCACGCCTTTAAAATCAAAAACAGCTCGTGCCTTTTTAAAGGAAGTAGGAGAAATCACCCCTTGGTTTATAGAGGAGGGACTTCTGAATGTGCCTCAGTGGGAACATCTAGGAGAGGATTTAAGGCAGAACCCCACCGTGAACTCCGGCACTCTTGCCGTGTGGTCCCTTGTGAAAGTATGTTTGCAGTCATCTCGGGAGCGGCTAAAACAGGTGATTCAGCAAGGAGGGGAAATATTAGAACAATTAAAGGAGGAATCCTATAAGGGCTCCTCCCAGGGCTCTGAGGCGGATAGTGAGAGTTCAGAGGGACTTCCAGATGAACTAACTCAAAATCAAAAAGGGGGTAAGGAGAAAAAGAATCCAGAGGCTTTAGGCTTACCAACAGAGGCAAAACCCATAGCTGTGAAACAACCAGAAGCAGAAATAGACCGTGCGCTGACTCCTCATTCCAGCCCCACGGCGCCACCTTATGAATGGCCCCCACCATATCAGTCAGGCTGTGCAAAAGTCTGCCATTGCTCAGACTGCACCGCGGCAAACTGGAGAGAGGTCTTAGGTCCAGGAAAAGGGTTTTTCCCAGTACTGGAAGATCAAAATCAGCAGAGATATCATCAGCCGCTAGATTTTAAACTGGTGAAACAACTTAAGGAAGCAGTTAGTGCCTACGGACCCCAGGCAGCCTTTACTGTCTCCCTTGTGGAATCGCTGGGAGCGCTCACCCTCACTCCTGAGGATTGGAGCAATTTAGCTAGAGCAGTTTTGAGCGGAGGGCAATATCTGGAATGGAAAATTCAAAATCAGGATAATTGCCAGGATACAGCGCGGAGAAATGCAGCTACGGGAAATCCCCAGTGGAACTCAGAAATGCTGACAGGCACTGGACCATATCTCGAGGCTCAGGTACAGGCCCCCTACCCCCCTGCCGTATTTCAACAGATTGCTACAGCGGCCTTTAGGGCCTGGAAAACATTGAGGGGTGTAAATGATTTGCAAGGACAACTGTCTAGAGTAGTACAGGGGCCAAATGAGCCCTATGCTGATTTTGTGGACAGGCTGATGCAGGTTGCGGGCAGGATGTTTGGAGATACTGACTCTGCTATGCCTTTAATTAAACAATTAGCCTATGAAAATGCTAATAAATGGTGCCGTGAAGCCATTAGGCCATGGGGGGCTAAAGATCTTTCTGCCTATATCAAGGCCTGCAGAGACATTACAGGGCCAGTAATTCAGGGGCAGGTTATGGCTGCAGCCTTCGCTCAGGCTATGCAAGGACAGCAAGGAGCCCACCCCCGGAAATGTTTCCAGTGCAGACAGGAGGGCCATCTAAAAAGAGACTGCCCCCAAAGAGGAGTTCCATTTGGAAAAGCCTCCCCGAATAAGCCGGTAAGGAAAATCCTCAACTGTGTCCACGATGTAGAAAAGGAAATCATTGGGCACAAGAATGCCGATCTGTGGCGGATATACAAGGAAATCCGTTACCACCTAATAATTGGGGGAGTCCAAAAAACGAGGGGCAGGGCCCCAGCCCCCGGGGCCCGAATCAAATGTACGGGGTGGCGATGTCCCTGCCAGTCAAGCCACGATGGCTGTACCCACCCACCGATCAGGGGAGTCAATTCCTGCAGGGCCCCGGGGAGCCACAACAGGCTCCGCCGGACTTGACGTCTGTGCCACCACCCGAATGGTCTTAACACCTGAGATGGGGGTGCAGGCTGTGCCATCTGACCTGTCTGGAGGGCCTCCAAAAGGAACGGTGGGACTCCTTCTTGGCAGAAGTTCTTGTACTTTACGAGGGCTTCAGGTCCATCCGGAAGTGATTGATCCTTATTTTGAAGGGGAAGTTAAAATTCTGATATCATCTCCTAAGGGAATTAATATTATAAATCCAGGGGACAGAATTGCACAGCTTTTGATTTTGCCTAGTAATCATGAAAAATATCCCTCTACAGGCCAGACTAGAAAAGGAGGTTTCGGATCCACGGGATCCTCCCTCGCATGCCTTACTATGAGCATGAAAGAGAGACCTATGCTTAAATTAAAGATTAGAGGTAAACTATTCTGGGGACTCCTAGATACAGGAGCAGACAAAAGCATTATAAATTGTCTAGATTGGCCTAAAGCCTGGGCTCTAGTTAAAGCCAGCCAGACCCTCCGGGGACTAGGGATAGCTACCAGTCCTGATATTAGTGCTGCATCTTTGGACTGGGAGGATGAGGAAGGACATAAAGGCATTTTACAACCATATGTCTGTTCCACCCCTGTTTCTTTGTGGGGGCGCGATGTGCTGGAGCAAATGAATATCAAACTTACTACAGAAAAGTTATACAGTGAGGCCTCCCAAAGCATGATGAGAAACATGGAATATAAGCCTGGCCAAGGGCTTGGGACCAAGGGCCAGGGAGATCCCAATCCGCCTTCTATGGGGGGTCAGGTTTTTTCCTAGCGGCCACTGAGGCAATTCGCATAACTTGGAAAACACCAGAGCCGCGCTGGGTGCCTCAGTGGCCTTTAACAAAAGAAAAATTACAAGCGGCAAAAGAGCTAGTTCAAGAACAACTCAAAGCAGGACATATTCAAAAATCCACATCCCCATGGAATACACCCATATTTGTAATAAGAAAGAAATCAGGCAACTGGCGATTGCTACATGACCTACGACAGATTAATGATCAAATGCAGGTCATGGGACCCATTCAGTTAGGGCTCCCAGTCGTGAGGGCGTTGCCAAGAAACTGGCCTTCTATTGTAATTGACATCAAAGACTGTTTCTTTTCCATTCCACTACACCCTGCAGATATAGAGCGCTTTGCATTTACTCTGCCATCAATTAATCATGCTGAGCCAGATCAAAGGTATGAATGGAAAGTACTTCCTCAGGGGATGGCCAATAGCCCCACCTTGTGTCAGTTGTATGTAAGCCAAGCACTAGAGCCTTTCCGAAAAGCATTTCCAGACCTGCTTTGTTATCATTATATGGATGATATCTTGATTTGTGGGCCAAATGAGAGGTCTCTTCCTTCAGCTCTAACCTTCCTACAGGAACAGTTAGCAAAATGGGGTCTAACTATATCCCCTGAAAAAATCCAAGCAGGCGGCCTACAAAATTACCTTGGTATGCAGCTCTCTAAAACGTCAGTAAAGCCTCAGCTAATTCAAATCCGTAGAGATCACTTGCATACATTGAATGATTTCCAAAAACTTTTAGGGGACATTAACTGGATTCGACCATACATAAAAATTACTACTGCAGAGCTGAAACCTTTATTCGATATTCTGCCTGGGGACCCTGCATTAGACTCCCCAAGAGTACTCACTCCAGCTGCTATTGAATCATTACAGTTAGTTGAAAGCAGGCTAGCTTTAACAGCAGCAGATAGATGTGACCCGGAAAAGCCTATAAGTGTCATAATTATTCCATCCCCTGGATCACCCACGGGGGCCTTATGGCAAGGAGGACCCCTACTATGGATTTATCTACCCCATAATCTTAGCCGTGTCATCACCCCGTATGCTACAGCTGTAGCTACAGTGGCAAATAAAGCCTTTAAAGCCAGCATACAGGTCCTAGGGAAACTGCCCGATGTTTGCATAATCCCTTATGATAAAACCCAAATAAGCATTTTAACGCATGAAAATGACGATTGGGCCATCCTGACAGTTGCTTATCCTGTTATATTTAATAATCATTATCCCTCACACCCTCTCATTGAGTTTTATAAAAATACACCCCTTATTTGGCCTAAATCCTGTCGATTGGAGCCATTAATCGGGGCCCTCACAGTATTTACAGATGGCAGTAAAGCAGGAACTGGCGCTTATGTGGTGGAAGGAAAAATAATTCCTGTTGTTGTGCCCTCGACTTCAGCCCAGAGAACAGAATTGTTGGTGATTATGTGTGTTTTACAAAGGTTTCTAAATCAACCCTTTAATATTATCTCAGATAGCAAATATGCAGTTGCAGCCACCAGGTCTATAGAAACTGCTATTATTTCAGCCAGCCAGTCAGAAATTTCCTCCCTGCTGGCTGAATTGCAACACCTTATACTCTCCCGTGGTGCCCCTTTTTATATTGGACATCTTAGAGCACATTCAGACCTTCCAGGACCTATGGCTGAGGGAAACCGAATGGCTGATTCAGCTGCGCGCTTTTATGTTTGTAATGCTCTAGAAGATGCTAAAAGATATCATGATAAATGGCATGTGAATGCCCAAACATTAAAGGCACGCTTTCATATCTCCAGAGCTGACGCACGAGATATCGTAAAGTCTTGTGGCAATTGTGTGGTACACTTGCCCATGCCCTCCTTCGGGGTAAATCCTAAGGGACTATTGCCCAACCATCTGTGGCAAATGGATGTAACACATATACCTTCTTTTGGGCAACAAAAATGCGTTCATGTGAGTGTGGATACCTGCTCAGGGGTCGTTAGCGCAACCCCCCTGCGAGGAGAAAATGTTAAAAACGTGATATCTCATTGCCTGCGCAGCTTTGCCTGCTGGGGAGTGCCTAAACAATTAAAGACAGACAATGCTCCTGCTTATACTTCTAAAAGCTTTTCAAACTTTCTAGCCTGTTATGATATTCACCATGTTACAGGCATTCCTTATAACCCTCGAGGCCAGGGTGTCATAGAGCGCACTCACCTGACCTTTAAAACTACCTTGCAAAAAATACAAAAAGGGGGAATTGGAGAGGAGCATCACACGCCTACAGACCTTACCAATTTGACCACTTTTATTTTAAATTTTCTCACACTTGACAAAGACGGCGTTTCAGCCGCAGAGCGCCATTGGGGCCAACAGAAAACGCAACAATCTATGGTGAAGTGGAAGGATGTCCTTACTGGTTCATGGAAGGGCCCTGACCCGGTGCTCCGGTGGCACCGAGGTTCCCTTTGTGTTTTTCCACAGGATGCGCCTGTCCCGCTCTGGGTGCCGGAACGTCTCACCAGGCTGGTGGCCGTGGAACCTGTGGAAGATGCTGCTACTGCGGATGACAGTGATGATGATCATCCTGCAGCCTGCCCCCGGGGACCTGGAACCGACCCAACTGCCGCCGAGGCAGAAGATCACCAAGCTTCGACTCCTTCCTCAAATGACTCAGTCTAAAGCGCAATTTTCTCTTTTGGACTTGTACCTGTCATTACTGTTCATTTGTATGCAAGTGTTAACGGTTCAAGGCTCTGTATACTGGGCATACGTTCCTGATCCGCCTTTACTGCAACCTGTAAGTTGGGAAATGAGTTCTGTCCCTGTCTATGTTAATGATACTGTTTTACTAGGATCCCCTTCCTCAGTACATATACAGCCGCAACAGGCGAATATTTCTTATAAGGGCTATTCTGACATGTATCCTATGTGCTTCTCCATGAATGGTAGACGATCACATTGCTTGTGGGTGTTTACACTAGTTTATTATGATGATGTGACTATAGCAGGGGTAACTGCTGGCCATGCAACATCAATAGGTAAGATTCCCCGGGATATCCCATTATGTGCAGCTCAGTTGGGAATATCTAAAGGAATAGACGTTCCCTGGAGGTTATGTGTGGAAAAGAAGGCCACTGCTTACACCCTTGAGGAGGGATTTACACTTTTAGATTGGGGATCTAGGGCACCTACCCAGGCTTTTAAGCCAAAGGTACCTCCTATACTTGCTCCGCCAAGAGGGTATCCAGTACAAACGGAAATATGGAAGCTTTTAGCCGCTTTTGGAAAAGCAACCCGTTGGAACAAGGAAGCCCAAGATCTAGAGGATAGATACCCTCAAGCGTGTGTGCCTAGACCTTTTATGCTGCTAGTAGAGGATCTCACCATTAAAAAAGATAAAGCTACATATCACCTGCTCTGTCCGAATTGTACTTTAACTAACTGCATTCAGGGTGTCTCGGTAGATGATGGTGTATTAGTAGTTCGACAACCCCCCTTTATCATGCTTCCTGTTAATATATCTAAGCCATGGTACTCTAACCCTGGGTTAGAATTGTGGGATCGGGTACAGAATGCCCTTAGTCGGCCTAGACGAGAATTAGGATTGTTGATCTTAGGTATAGTTTCTCTTATAACAATAATTGCTACAACTGTTACTGCATCTATTTCTTTAACTCAAGCAGTGCAAGCTGCAGATACTGTAGATCATCTGGCACATAATACTTCTCTGGCCTTGGGAACACAAGAGGATATAGACAAAAGGGTTGAAACCAGACTAAATGCCTTATATGATGCTGTGAAGTTTCTGGGGGACGAACGTCAAAGTTTGAAATTGCGAACTAGGATCCAATGCCATAGTGACTACCACTGGATCTGTGTCACCCCCAAGCGCTATAATGTCACAGAAACTTCCTGGGGTCGAGTGTTGTACCACCTTGAAGGGGCATGGTCTAACTCTAATGTGTCCCTTGACTTGCTGCAGTTACATCAAGAGATTTTGAATATTGCAGAAGCTCCGCATGCCAAGCTGCCCGTGGCTCAGCTTGCTGACAATTTTGTAAATTCGCTATTTTCTCATATTCCTTTGCTATCACGTACTTGGTATGCTATAGGCTCTATTATAGGAGTGTTAATACTTATGCTTTTATTCATGTGCCTCTTTCCCTGTGTGGTGAAATTCATGCTTGCAGAATTATATAAAGTGCGAGCCATTGTGCGGAATCAGCAACGAGCTGCTCGTGACAAAACTACACGGCAACCTTGATTATGGGTTGCTCCCACCATAGCTAGTACCCTGCTGCCTCAAGCGTCTCAAAACTGGCTTTGCTGCCTAAAAGGATGCCTCCCCCTGAATATGGCTCTGTATGCTGGGTCGGTAGCCAAAGACGGGTAAGACTGGTCCCTCACCATAGCAACCTAAGACAGGGGCTCCTCGGTGAAGGGGAGTACCCGATGACGGGTAAGCATGTGTGTTGAGGATTGGCAACCTAAGACAGGCACGATCCATGCCATGTAATAAATAAAAAAGGGGGAGCTGTGGAGAGCCATGCAGCAGAAGCTGGGAGTCACGTACTAGGCGAGGCTTGAGGAGAAGGGCAGGTGAATGTTTATGTGGGAGCGCTCCAGGCAACGCACAACCTCTACTGAAGTATCGGGACTAGTATAAGATTAACCAGGGACCATGGGAACGGCACAAAAACAGAGTGAACAATAAGTTTCAGGGGCTCACGTCAGTAGGCACGAGCTCCCCGCATGATCTGGATTGAAGTCATCTGTATCCCTTCTGATTGGATGTTATAGTAGTTGTGTTATGTGGTGATTGGTTGCTTTCTATCCACTGTGTTCTATAACTTGGGGCTATAATCGGTGTACGGGGTCCCGGGGCTAAGATTGAATAAAGAAGTTTGCCACCCACCTCGTCTGCGGGTCGTTCTTGCAAGTCGAGAGCGACAGACCTGGCCTACACAACCTACAGGCTCAGGCCCCTGGAGCCAAACCTGAGGACTGTACTTGCCCTCTCCAAGGGAATTGTGTGTGCCCATTCCAATGGCCACATCCCTTCTAATAGGATAAACCTCCAAGGTCCCTGATCCATCTCATTAGTGGTGGCTTCCCAGGTAAAACAGGGGCAATCTGAGCCCATCTGAGCACCTAGCTGTACTCAGACCCATAGACAGATGTCCCCAGAGGTAAAAAGGAAAGAACAGGCCCTAGGCACTAATCATATCCATTGCTTTGGTTTCCAGGCATCTCTCCTCAGAGGCCTGGATTTAAAAACCAGCATATGGCTGTTTCATGACTCACCCATCAGAAAACATCTCATCTACACATGGGAAACTTGCACGTTGGAGCTGTGTCAAAGCCGCTGTTTAGGAGAACCCTTCAGGGCCCCAGTGCCACCGCTTCATTCCAAGGTCTCCATAGACACAAAAGCACATTAGGACCCATCCATAGGAGAGTCCATTTCAACTAAGCCTCCTCGGTTGCTCCACCAGATCCAGCAGATCTAACCTGTCTTGTTTCTAGGAGACAATTGGAATGCGAGGCGGGCTTCCCAGGCATCCATCAGAACGGTGCTTTGGAGTCATTCCATATGGGATGTCCTGGAGCTGCCCAACAGGTCTCAATTGTCCCGCAGAAGGAATCCTTGAAGGGGGCATCCCACAACTCCCAACGTGGGAAAACCTCAATGGCCTCGAGATTCCGCTCCCTTCATGAAGCGGCCGACATGCACAGAAACTCCAACCTGAGCCAACGTCTGATCCTCGCCCTGACTTCAGATGCATGTGATATTGGTTCAGATCTGCAGGGGGTACCTGCCGTGCCCTCGCCCTGAAACCCAAGTCTACCTTGTCTTCTCACACTTCCGTCCTCACACTCCTGGCCCCGAAGCCCTCAAGTTTGGCAATTCGGAACCCACAATGCAGCACTCTGCCTGCCCTCTAGAAAAAAAATTAGTGCCTCATGAGCTGCCCAGGCACCTTAAATGAGGATAAACCTACACAGCACTCGACTTTACCGAAATAATATAGTCTAACCTGGGCACTAATGCACTGTCGAACACAACCTGAGCCCGGACCACCTGACCAACACCCAGAAAGCTGACCGCACACTGAGCACATAAAACCCGCCATGGCCTTAGGTATCCTCTCTTCTGTACCTCAGTTTTCAGGTTTCAGAACTGAGACCATATCTCCAAACACTGCCCAGGGGTGAGTGTGATGCAGAAATCAGAACTCCTCCTTACCCATGGCAAGAACCCTTGTGGTTGGCACGTTGTCCAACGTTCAGTTTAGGAGAAACCAGCATTCACCCTGAGGCCCCGCCCATTCTTGAGTGCGACGAGGGCATACACACGCATTGTGACCCACAGCATGAGTCCTGTCCTCTAGTAAGTCCTCTTAGTGGCTGGACCATTAGATGTCATAATGGGCTTGACATGTCCCTAGGCCCCAATTTTTAACCAGATTTCTGATTGTCCAGTCGCCCCTCCCCAGGGCTCTGCTCTGGAATCCCTCATTTGGTGGGACACCTGAGGTTAAAAAAGAAAACAACAACAACAACAACAACAACAACAACAAACGGACTTCTTCCAGCCCACAGAATGACCCCAAACTCTTTGGACGGGACCCAACCAGCAGAGAGTAAGACTCGTCCATTTCCCATGAAGTCACCCAGAAATTCCACGACCAAGAATGACACGATATCCAGAGACAAAAACTTGAGCAGGAGTCTCACACTCGCCCTTCTTTCAAATCCCGAAGAGTTCTCCTCATGGTCTGTAGATCAGTCCTGCCATACCTATGACCCGAAACATAAGCCGAGTTTGTGTTTTCTGACAACTGTCCAAACAGCCCTGGCCTACACAACCTACAGGTTCAGGCCCCTGGAGCCAAACCTGAGGACTGTACTTGGCCTCTCCAAGGGAATTGTGTGTGCCCATTCCAATGGCCTCAACCCTCCTAATAGGATAAACCACTTAAGTCCCTGATCCAGGGACAATCTGAGCCCAACTGAGCACCTACCTGCACTCAGACCCATAGACAGATGTCCCCAGAGGTAAAAAGGAAAGAACAGGACCCTAGGCACTAATCAGATCCATTGCTTTGGTTTCCAGGCATCTCTCCTCAGAGGCCTGGATTTCAAAAGCAGCATATAGCTGTTTCTTGACTCACCCATCAGAAAACATCTCATCTAAACATGGGAAACTTGCACGTTGGAGCTGTGTCAAAGCCTCTCTTTAGGAGAACCCTTTAGGGCCCCAGTGCCACCGCTTCATTCCAAGTTCTCCATAAACACGAAAGCACATTAGGACCCATCCCCAGGGGTGTCCATTTCAACTCAGAGTCCTCGGTTGTTCCTCACACATCCAGGAGATCTAACCTGTATTGTTGCTAGGAGACAATTAGAA
This sequence comes from Mustela nivalis, assembly GCF_964662115.1. NCBI lineage: Eukaryota > Metazoa > Chordata > Mammalia > Carnivora > Mustelidae > Mustela > Mustela nivalis. The sequence goes on from NW_028135934.1 coordinate 287,840, forward strand.
TGCGAGGTGGGCTACCCAGCCATCCATCCTTAGAACCCTGCTCAGAATCATTGGCCTGGAGCCAAACAACAGGTCTCAATTGTTCTGCAGAAGACTCTCTGCACTTTGGAGCTTCTCACAACTCCCATCGTGGGAAAACCCCCATGGCCTCGTGATGCCCCCCCATTCATGAAGGGGCCATCAGGGACAGAAACTCCAACCTGAGCGATCGTCTGATCCTCGCCCTTTCTTCAGATGCACGAGATTTCAATTCAGGTCTGTAGATTGTGCCTGCCATGGCCTCACCCAGAAACCGAAGCCTAGCTTGAGTTCTCAGACTTTTGTCGTGAGACCACTGGCCCACAAGCCCTCCAGTTTGGCAATCCAGAACTACAATGCAGCACTCTTCCTGCCCTCCAGAAGAAAAACATTGTCCTCTGGGGCTACCCAGTAACCCCAAATGAGGATCAACCTGCACCGACCTTGGCTGTACCCCCAATACATAGGCTGACCATGGCACTAATGTCCTTTCGGCACAGCCTGAGCCTGGACCCCCTGGCCCCTCCCAGACAGCTGGCCGCACACTGAGCACATCGAGCCGCCATGGCCTTGGGTCGTCATCTCTTCCCAACCTCGGTTTTCAGGTTTCAGAACCTAGACCTTATCTCCTATCACTGACCAGGGTTGAAGGTGATGCAGAAATAAGAACTCCTTCCCCATGGCAAGAAACCTTGTGGTTGGCATGCTGTCCAACGTTCAGAGTAGTTGAAACCAGTGTGGCCCATGAGGCCCCGCCCATGCTCACGGGCCACATTGGTCACAAACACACATTGTGACCCTCTGGCTGAGCCCAGTCCTCAAGTAAGGCCACTCAGTGGCTGGATGAAGAGATAGCATATTGGGCTTGCCATGCCCCTAGGCCCCAATTTTTAACCATAGTTCGGGTTGTCCCTTCAGTCTTCCCCACGGCTTTGCTTTGGAATTCCTCTTTTGGTGGGACACCTGAGGTAACAAAACTGAAAGGAGTCCTCCCATCCCACAGATTGACGAAAAGCAATTGGGAATCGGGCCAAATCCTCAGAGAGGAAGATTCGTCCATGGCCCATGAGGCCTCCCCGACATTCCACGGCCATCGCTGATACAAAATCCAGAGACAAAAGCCTGAGCAAGCGCCTCAGACTCGCACTTTCTTCATATCCTGAAGAGTTTTTCTCATGGTTTGTAGATCGGGCCTGCCATACCTACGTCCCCAAACCTAACTTGAGTTTGTGTTTTCAGACTTCTGTCCTCAAAGTCTTGGGCCACACACCCTCCAGGCTGTGCCCCTGGAGCCACACATTAGGACTGTGCCTACCAATCCATGGGAATTCTGCCCATTCCATGGTCCAAAATCGTACAAATTAGGAGAAACCTCCAAAGTCCCTGAGGTCATCCCAATAGTGTAGGTCGCCCGGAACAAACAAGGGCTGTCTGACACCAGCTGATAATCGACCTCCACTCATACCATAGTTGGATGTCCCTAGAGAAGAATATTGAACCAGACAGGAACCTAGGCCATATTAAGATCCATTGCTTTGGGTTACGGGCATGTGTCCTCAAAAGCCTGATTCCAATACGAGCATAGGGGTTTTCCTGAGGCACCCATCAGAACTCATCTCGTCTCCACAAGGAAACCTGTGCATGGGAGCCATGTCCAAAGCTTAGGAGAGTACTTCAGGGTCCCGGTGCCACCGCCCCATTCCAAGGCCCTCATGGACACAAAAACACATTAGGACCCATCCTCAGGAAAGTCCATTTCAACTCAGCCACCCTGGTTGCTCCGGTAGAGCCATCAACTCTAAACTGTCTTGTTGCTAGGAGACAATTGGAATGGGAGGCGGGCTTCCCAGGCATCCATCCGCGAACGGTGCTCTGGAGTCATTCCATATGGGATGTCCTGGAGCTGTCCAACAGGTCTCAATTGTCCCGCAGAAGGAATCCTTGAAGGGGGCATCCCACAACTCCCAATGTGGGAAAACCTCAATGGCCTCGAGATTCCGCTCCCTTCATGAAGCGGCCGACATGCACAGAAACTCCAACCTGAGCCAACGTCTGATCCTCGCCCTGACTTCAGATGCATGTGATATTGGTTCAGATCTGCAGGGGGTACCTGCCGTGCCCTCGCCCTGAAACCCAAGTCTACCTTGTCTTCTCACACTTCCGTCCTCACACTCCTGGCCCCGAAGCCCTCAAGTTTGGCAATTCGGAACCCACAATGCAGCACTCTGCCTGCCCTCTAGAAAAAAAATTAGTGCCTCATGAGCTGCCCAGGCACCTTAAATGAGGATAAACCTACACAGCACTCGACTTTACCGAAATAATATAGTCTAACCTGGGCACTAATGCACTGTCGAACACAACCTGAGCCCGGACCACCTGACCAACACCCAGAAAGCTGACCGCACACTGAGCACATAAAACCCGCCATGGCCTTAGGTATCCTCTCTTCTGTACCTCAGTTTTCAGGTTTCAGAACTGAGACCATATCTCCAAACACTGCCCAGGGGTGAGTGTGATGCAGAAATCAGAACTCCTCCTTACCCATGGCAAGAACCCTTGTGGTTGGCACGTTGTCCAACGTTCAGTTTAGGAGAAACCAGCATTCACCCTGAGGCCCCGCCCATTCTTGAGTGCGACGAGGGCATACACACGCATTGTGACCCACAGCATGAGTCCTGTCCTCTAGTAAGTCCTCTTAGTGGCTGGACCATTAGATGTCATAATGGGCTTGACATGTCCCTAGGCCCCAATTTTTAACCAGATTTCTGATTGTCCAGTCGCCCCTCCCCAGGGCTCTGCTCTGGAATCCCTCATTTGGTGGGACACCTGAGGTTAAAAAAGAAAACAACAACAACAACAACAACAACAACAACAACAACAAACGGACTTCTTCCAGCCCACAGAATGACCCCAAACTCTTTGGACGGGACCCAACCAGCAGAGAGTAAGACTCGTCCATTTCCCATGAAGTCACCCAGAAATTCCACGACCAAGAATGACACGATATCCAGAGACAAAAACTTGAGCAGGAGTCTCACACTCGCCCTTCTTTCAAATCCCGAAGAGTTCTCCTCATGGTCTGTAGATCAGTCCTGCCATACCTATGACCCGAAACATAAGCCGAGTTTGTGTTTTCTGACAACTGTCCAAACAGCCCTGGCCTACACAACCTACAGGTTCAGGCCCCTGGAGCCAAACCTGAGGACTGTACTTGGCCTCTCCAAGGGAATTGTGTGTGCCCATTCCAATGGCCTCAACCCTCCTAATAGGATAAACCACTTAAGTCCCTGATCCAGGGACAATCTGAGCCCAACTGAGCACCTACCTGCACTCAGACCCATAGACAGATGTCCCCAGAGGTAAAAAGGAAAGAACAGGACCCTAGGCACTAATCAGATCCATTGCTTTGGTTTCCAGGCATCTCTCCTCAGAGGCCTGGATTTCAAAAGCAGCATATAGCTGTTTCTTGACTCACCCATCAGAAAACATCTCATCTAAACATGGGAAACTTGCACGTTGGAGCTGTGTCAAAGCCTCTCTTTAGGAGAACCCTTTAGGGCCCCAGTGCCACCGCTTCATTCCAAGTTCTCCATAAACACGAAAGCACATTAGGACCCATCCCCAGGGGTGTCCATTTCAACTCAGAGTCCTCGGTTGTTCCTCACACATCCAGGAGATCTAACCTGTATTGTTGCTAGGAGACAATTAGAATGCGAGGTGGGCTACCCAGCCATCCATCCTTAGAACCCTGCTCAGAATCATTGGCCTGGAGCCAAACAACAGGTCTCAATTGTTCTGCAGAAGACTCTCTGCACTTTGGAGCTTCTCACAACTCCCATCGTGGGAAAACCCCCATGGCCTCGTGATGCCCCCCCATTCATGAAGGGGCCATCAGGGACAGAAACTCCAACCTGAGCGATCGTCTGATCCTCGCCCTTTCTTCAGATGCACGAGATTTCAATTCAGGTCTGTAGATTGTGCCTGCCATGGCCTCACCCAGAAACCGAAGCCTAGCTTGAGTTCTCAGACTTTTGTCGTGAGACCACTGGCCCACAAGCCCTCCAGTTTGGCAATCCAGAACTACAATGCAGCACTCTTCCTGCCCTCCAGAAGAAAAACATTGTCCTCTGGGGCTACCCAGTAACCCCAAATGAGGATCAACCTGCACCGACCTTGGCTGTACCCCAAATACATAGGCTGACCATGGCACTAATGTCCTTTCGGCACAGCCTGAGCCTGGACCCCCTGGCCCCTCCCAGACAGCTGGCCGCACACTGAGCACATCGAGCCGCCATGGCCTTGGGTCGTCATCTCTTCCCAACCTCGGTTTTCAGGTTTCAGAACCTAGACCTTATCTCCTATCACTGACCAGGGTTGAAGGTGATGCAGAAATAAGAACTCCTTCCCCATGGCAAGAAACCTTGTGGTTGGCATGCTGTCCAACGTTCAGAGTAGTTGAAACCAGTGTGGCCCATGAGGCCCCGCCCATGCTCACGGGCCACATTGGTCACAAACACACATTGTGACCCTCTGGCTGAGCCCAGTCCTCAAGTAAGGCCACTCAGTGGCTGGATGAAGAGATAGCATATTGGGCTTGCCATGCCCCTAGGCCCCAATTTTTAACCATAGTTCGGGTTGTCCCTTCAGTCTTCCCCACGGCTTTGCTTTGGAATTCCTCTTTTGGTGGGACACCTGAGGTAACAAAACTGAAAGGAGTCCTCCCATCCCACAGATTGACGAAAAGCAATTGGGAATCGGGCCAAATCCTCAGAGAGGAAGATTCGTCCATGGCCCATGAGGCCTCCCCGACATTCCACGGCCATCGCTGATACAAAATCCAGAGACAAAAGCCTGAGCAAGCGCCTCAGACTCGCACTTTCTTCATATCCTGAAGAGTTTTTCTCATGGTTTGTAGATCGGGCCTGCCATACCTACGTCCCCAAACCTAACTTGAGTTTGTGTTTTCAGACTTCTGTCCTCAAAGTCTTGGGCCACACACCCTCCAGGCTGTGCCCCTGGAGCCACACATTAGGACTGTGCCTACCAATCCATGGGAATTCTGCCCATTCCATGGTCCAAAATCGTACAAATTAGGAGAAACCTCCAAAGTCCCTGAGGTCATCCCAATAGTGTAGGTCGCCCGGAACAAACAAGGGCTGTCTGACACCAGCTGATAATCGACCTCCACTCATACCATAGTTGGATGTCCCTAGAGAAGAATATTGAACCAGACAGGAACCTAGGCCATATTAAGATCCATTGCTTTGGGTTACGGGCATGTGTCCTCAAAAGCCTGATTCCAATACGAGCATAGGGGTTTTCCTGAGGCACCCATCAGAACTCATCTCGTCTCCACAAGGAAACCTGTGCATGGGAGCCATGTCCAAAGCTTAGGAGAGTACTTCAGGGTCCCGGTGCCACCGCCCCATTCCAAGGCCCTCATGGACACAAAAACACATTAGGACCCATCCTCAGGAAAGTCCATTTCAACTCAGCCACCCTGGTTGCTCCGGTAGAGCCATCAACTCTAAACTGTCTTGTTGCTAGGAGACAATTGGAATGGGAGGCGGGCTTCCCAGGCATCCATCCGCGAACGGTGCTCTGGAGTCATTCCATATGGGATGTCCTGGAGCTGTCCAACAGGTCTCAATTGTCCCGCAGAAGGAATCCTTGAAGGGGGCATCCCACAACTCCCAATGTGGGAAAACCTCAATGGCCTCGAGATTCCGCTCCTTTCATGAAGCGGCCGTCATGCACAGAAACTCCAAACTGAGCCAACGTCTGATCCTCGCCCTGACTTCAGATGCATGAGATATTGGTTCAGATCTGCAGGGGGTACCTGCCGTGCCCTCGCCCTGAAACCCAAGTCTACCTTGTCTTTTCACACTTCCGTCCTCATACTCCTGGCCCAAAAGCCCTCAAGTTTGGCAATTCCGGACCCACAATGCAGCACTCTGCCTGCCCTCTAGAAAACAAATTAGTGCCTCACGAGCTGCTCAGGAACGTTAAATGAGGATCAACCTACACAGCACTCGACTTTACCGAAATTATATAGTCTAACCTGGGCACTAATGCTCTGTCGAACACAACCTGAGCCCGGATCTCCTGACCAACACCGAGAAAGCTGACTGCACACTGAGCACATAAAACCCGCCATGGCCTTAGGTATCCTCTCTTCTGTACCTCAGTTTTCAGGCTTCAGAACCGAGACCTTATCTCCAATCACTGCCCAGGGGTGAGTGTGATGCAGAAATCAGAACTCCTCCTTACCCATGGCAAGAACCCTTGTGGTTGGCACTTTGTCCAACGTTCAGTGAAGGAGAAACCAGCATTCACACTGAGGCCCCGCCCATTCTTGAGTGCGACGAGGGCATACACACGCATTGTGACCCACAGCATGAGTCCTGTCCTCTAGTAAGTCCTCTTTGTGGCTGGACAATTAGATGTCATAATGGGCTTGACATGTCCCTAGGCCCCAATTTTTAACCAGATTTCTGATTGTCCAGTCGCCCCTCCCCAGGGCTCTGCTCTGGAATCCCTCATTTGGTGGGACACCTGAGGTTAAAAAAGAAAACAACAACAACAACAACAACAACAACAACAACAACAAAAAACGGACTTCTTCCAGCCCACAGAATGACCTCAAACTCTTTGGACTGGGCCAAACCACCAGAGAGTAAGACTCGTCCATTTCCCATGAAGTCACCCAAAAATTCCACGACCATGAGTGACACGATATCCAGAGACAAAAACTTGAGCAGGAGCTTCACACTCACCCTTCTTTCAAATCCCGAAAGGTTCTCCTTATGGTCTGTAGATCAGTCCTGCCATACCTATGACCCGAAACATAAGCCGAGTTTGTGTTTTCTGACAACTGTCCAAACAGCCCTGGCCTACACAACCTACAGGCTCAGGCCCCTGGAGCCAAACCTGAGGACTGTACTTGGCCTCTCCAAGGGAATTGTGTGTGCCCATTCCAATGGCCTCAACCCTCCTAATAGGATAAACCTCAAAAGTCCCTGATCCAGGGACAATCTGAGCCCAACTGAGCACCTACCTGCACTCAGACCCATAGACAGATGTCCCCAGAGGTAAAAAGGAAAGAACAGGACCCTAGGCACTAATCAGATCCATTGCTTTGGTTTCCAGGCATCTCTCCTCAGAGGCCTGGATTTCAAAAGCAGCATATAGCTGTTTCTTGACTCACCCATCAGAAAACATCTCATCTACACATGGGAAACTTGCACGTTGGAGCTGTGTCAAAGCCTCTGTTTAGGAGAACCCTTTAGGGCCCCAGTGCCACCGATTCATTCCAAGGTCTCCATAGACACAAAAGCACTTTAGGACCCATCCCTAGGGGTGTCCATTTCAACTCAGCGTCCTCGGTTGCTCCCCACAGATCCAGGAGATCTAACCTGTCTTGTTGCTAGGAGACAATTGGAATGCGAGGTGGGCTACCCATCCATCCATCCTTAGAACCCTGCTCAGAATCATTGGCCTGGAGCCAAACAACAGGTCTCAATTGTTCTGCAGAAGACTCTCTGCACTTTGGAGCTTCTCACAACTCCCATCGTGGGAAAACCCCCATGGCCTCGTGATGCCCCCCCATTCATGAAGGGGCCATCAGGGACAGAAACTCCAACCTGAGCGATCGTCTGATCCTCGCCCTTTCTTCAGATACACAAGATCTCAATTCAGGTCTGTAGATTGTGCCTGCCATGGCCTAACCCAGAAACCTAAGCCTAGCTTGTGTTCTCAGACGATCGTCGTCAGTCTAATGGCCCACAAGACCTCCAGTTTGGCAATCCAGAACTACAATGCAGCACTCTTCTTGCCCTCCAGAAGAAAAACATTGTCCTCTGGGGCTACCCAGTAACCCCAAATGAGGATCAACCTGCACCGACCTTGGCTGTACCCCCAATACATAGGCTGACCAGGGCACTAATGTCCTTTCTGACACAGCCTGAGCCTGGACCCCCTGGCCCCTCCCAGACAGCTGGCCGCACACTGAGCACATCGAGCCGCCATGGCCTTAGGTCGTCATCTCTTCCCAACCTCGGTTTTCAGGTTTCAGAACCTAGACCTTATCTCCTATCACTGACCAGGGTTGAAGGTGATGCAGAAATCAGAACTCCTTCCCCATGGCAAGAAACCTTGTGGTTGGCATGCTGTCCAACGTTCAGAGTAGTTGAAACCAGTGTGGCCCATGAGGCCCCGCCCATGCTCGCGGGCCACATTGGTCACAAACACACATTGTGACCCTCAGGCTGAGCCCAGTCCTCAAGTAAGGCCACTCAGTGGCTGGATGAAGAGATAGCATATTGGGCTTGCCATGTCCCTAGGCCCCAATATTTAACCATAGTTCGGGTTGTCCCTTCAGTCTTCCCCATGGCTTTGCTTTAGAGTTCCTCTTTTGGTGGGACACCTGAGGTAACAAAACTGAAAGGAGTCCTCCCATCCCACAGATTGACGAAAAGCAATTGGGAATCGGGCCAAATCCTCAGAGAGGAAGATTCGTCCATGGCCCATGAGGCCTCCCCGACATTCCACGGCCATCGCTGATACAAAATCCTGAGACAAAAGCCTGAGCAAGCACCTCAGACTCGCACTTTCTTCATATCCTGAAGAGTTTTTCTCATGGTTTGTAGATCGGGCCTGCCATACCTACGTCCCCAAACCTAAGTTGAGTTTGTGTTTTCAGACTTCTGTCCTCAAAGTCTTGGGCCTCACACCCTCCAGGCTGTGCCCCTAGAGCCACACATTAGGACTGTGCCTACCAATCCATGGGAATTCTGCCCATTCCATGGTCCAAAATCGTACAAATTAGGAGAAACCTCCAAAGTCCCTGAGGTCATCCCAATAGTGTAGGTCGCCCGGAACAAACAAGGGCTGTCTGACACCAGCTGATAATCGACCTCCACTCATACCATAGTTGGATGTCCCTAGAGAAGAAGATTGAACCAGACAGGACCCTAGGCCATATTAAGATCCATTGCTTTGGGTTACGGGCATGTGTCCTCAAAAGCCTGATTCCAATACGAGCATATGTGTTTTCCTGAGGCACCCATCAGAACTCATCTCGTCTCCACAAGGAAACCTGTGCATGGGAGCCATGTCCAAAGCTTAGGAGAGTACTTCAGGGTCCCGGTGCCACCGCCCCATTCCAAGGCCCTCATGGACACAAAAACACATTAGGACCCATCCTCAGGAAAGTCCATTTCAACTCAGCCACCCTGGTTGCTCCGGTAGAGCCATCAACTCTAAACTCTCTTGTTGCTAGGAGACAATTGGAATGGGAGTCAGGCTTCCCAGGCATCCATCCGCGAACGGTGCTCTGGAGTCATTCCATATGGGATGTCCTGGAGCTGTCCAACAGGTCTCAATTGTCCCGCAGAAGGAATCCTTGAAGGGGGCATCCCACAACTCCCAACGTGGGAAAAACTCAATGGCCTCGAGATTCCGCTCCCTTCATGAAGCGGCCGTCATGCACAGAAACTCCAACCTGAGCCAACGTCTGATCCTCGCCCTGCTTTCAGATGCATGAGATATTGGTTCAGATCTGCAGGGGGTACCTGCCATGCCCTCGCCCTGAAACCCAAATCTGCCTTGTCTTCTCACACTTCCGTCCTCACACTCCTGGCCCCGAAGCCCTCAAGTTTGGCAATTCCGGACCCACAATGCAGCACTCTGCCTGCCCTCTAGAAAAAAAATTATTGCCTCATGAGCTGCCCAGGCACCTTAAATGAGGATCAACCTACACAGCACTCGACTTTACCGAAATTATATAGTCTAACCTGGCACTAATGCACTGTCGAACACAACCTGAGCCTGGATCTCCTGACCAACACCGAGAAAGCTGACTGCACACTGAGCACATAAAACCCGCTATGGCCTTAGGTATCCTCTCTTCTGTACCTCAGTTTTCAGGCTTCAGAACCGAGACCTTATCTCCAATCACTGCCCAGGGGTGAGTGTGATGCAGAAATCAGAACTCCTCCTTACCCATGGCAAGAACCCTTGTGGTTGGCACTTTGTCCAAAGTTCAGTGAAGGAGAAACCAGCATTCACCCTGAGGCCCCGCCCATTCTTGAGTGCGACGAGGGCATACACACGCATTGTGACCCTCAGCATGAGTCCTGTCCTCTAGTAAGTCCTCTTTGTGGCTGGACAATTAGATGTCATAATGGACTTGACATGTCCCTAGGCCCCAATATTTAACCAGATTTCTGATTGTCCAGTCGCCCCTCCCCAGGGCTCTGCTCTGGAATCCCTCATTTGGTGGGACACCTGAGGTTAAAAAAGAAAACAACAACAACAACAAAAACAAAAAACGGACTTCTTCCAGCCCACAGAATGACCCCAAACTCTTTGGACGGGCCAAACCACCAGAGAGTAAGACTCGTCCATTTCCCATGAAGTCACCCAGAAATTCCACGACCATGAGTGACACGATATCCAGAGACAAAAACTTGAGCAGGAGCCTCACACTCACCCTTCTTTCAAATCCCGAAAGGTTCTCCTTATGGTCTGTAGATCAGTCCTGCCATACCTATGACCCGAAACATAAGCCGAGTTTGTGTTTTCAGACAACTGTCCAAACAGCCCTGGCCTACACAACCAACAGGCTCAGGCCCCTGGAGCCAAACCTGAGGACTGTACTTGGCCTCTCCAAGGGAATTGTGTGTGCCCATTCCAATGGCCTCAACCCTCCTAATAGGCTAAACCTCAAAAGTCCCTGATCCAGGGACAATCTGAGCCCAACTGAGCACCTACCTGCACTCAGACCCATAGACAGATGTCCCCAGAGGTAAAAAGGAAAGAACAGGGCCCTAGGCACTAATCAGATCCATTGCTTTGGTTTCCAGGCATCTCTCCTCAGAGGCCTGGATTTCAAAAGCAGCATATAGCTGTTTCTTGACTCACCCATCAGAAAACATCTCATCTACACATGGGAAACTTGCTCGTTTGAGCTGTGTCAAAGCCTCTGTTTAGGAGAACCTTTTGGGGCCCCAGTGCCACCGCTTCATTCCAAGGTCTCCATAGACACAAAAGCACATTTGGACCCATCCCCAGGGGTGTCCATTTCAACTCAGCGTCCTCGGTTGCTCCCCACAGATCCAGGAGATCTAACCAGTCTCGTTGCTAGGAGACAATTGGAATGCGAGGTGGGCTACCCAGCCATCTATCCTTAGAACCCTGCTCAGAATCATTGGCCTGTTGCCAAACAACAGGTCTCAATTGTTCTGCAGAAGACTCTCTGCACTTTGGAGCTTCTCACAACTCCCATCGTGGGAAAACCCCCATGGCCTCGTGATGCCCCCCCATTCATGAAGGGGCCATCAGGGACAGAAACTCCAACCTGAGCGATCGTCTGATCCTCGCCCTGTCTTCAGATGCACGAGATCTCAATTCAGGTCTGTAGATTGTGCCTGCCATGGCCTCACCCAGAAACCTAAGCCTAGCTTGTGTTCTCAGACTTTTGTCGTCAGACTACTGGCCCACAAGCCCTCCAGTTTGGCAATCCAGAACTACAATGCAGCACTCTTCCTGCCCTCCAGAAGAAAAACATTGTCCTCTGGGGCCACCCAGTAACCCCAAATGAGGATCAACCTGCACCGACCTTGGCTGTACCCCAAATACATAGGCTGACCAGGGCACTAATGTTCTTTCTGACACAGCCTGAGCCTGGACCCACTGGCCCCTCCCAGACAGCTGGCCGCACACTGAGCACATCGAGCCGCCATGGCCTTAGGTCGTCATCTCTTCCCAACCTCGGTTTTCAGGTTTCAGAACCTAGACCTTATCTCCTATCACTGACCAGGGTTGAAGGTGATGCAGAAATCAGAACTCCTTCCCCATGGCAAGAAACCTTGTGGTTGGCATGCTGTCCAACGTTCAGAGTAGTTGAAACCAGTGTGGCCCATGAGGCCCCGCCCATGCTCGCGGGCCACATTGGTCACAAACACACATTGTGACCCTCAGGCTGAGCCCAATCTTCAAGTAAGGCCACTCAGTGGCTGGATGAAGAGATAGCATATTGGGCTTGCCATGCCCCTAGGCCCCAATTTTTAACCATAGTTTGGGTTGTCCCTTCAGTCTTCCCCACGGCTTTGCTTAGGAATTCCTCTTTTGGTGGGACACCTGAGGTAACAAAACTGAAAGGAGTCCTCCCATCCCACAGATTGACGAAAAGCTATTGGGAATCGGGCCAAATCCTCAGAGAGGAAGATTCGTCCATGGCCCATGAGGCCTCCCCGACATTCCACGGCCATCGCTGATACAAAATCCAGAGACAAAAGCCTGAGCAAGCACCTCAGACTCGCACTTTCTTCATATCCTGAAGAATTTTTCTCATGGTTTGTAGATCGGGCCTGCCATACCTACGTCCCCAAACCTAAGTTGAGTTTGTGTTTTCAGACTTCTGTCCTCAAATTCTTGGGCCACAAACCCTCCAGGCTGGGCCCCTGGAGCCACACATTAGGACTGTGCCTACCAATCCATGGGAATTCTGCCCATTCCATGGTCCAAAATCGTACAAATTAGGAGAAACCTCCAAAGTCCCTGAGGTCATCCCAATAGTGTAGGTCGCCCGGAACAAACAAGGGCTGTCTGACACCAGCTGATAATCGACCTCCACTCATACCATAGTTGGATGTCCCTAGAGAAGAATATTGAACCAGACAGGACCCTAGGACATATTAAGATCCATTGCTTTGGGTTACGGGCATGTGTCCTCAAAAGCCTGATTCCAATACGAGCATAGGGGTTTTCCTGAGGCACCCATCAGAACTCATCTCGTCTCCACAAGGAAACCTGTGCATGGGAACCATGTCCAAAGCTTAGGAGAGTACTTCAGGGTCCCGGTGCCACCGCCCCATTCCAAGGCCCTCATGGACACAAAAACACATTAGGACCCATCCTCAGGAAAGTCCATTTCAACTCAGCCACCCTGGTTGCTCCGGTAGAGCCATCAACTCTAAATTGTCTTGTTGCTAGGAGACAATTGGAATGGGAGGCGGGCTTCCCAGGCATCCATCCGCGAACGGTGCTCTGGAGTCATTCCTTATGGGATGTCCTGGAGCTGTCCAACAGGTCTCAATTGTCCCGCAGAAGGAATCCTTGAAGGGGGCATCCCACAACTCCCAACGTGGGAAAACCTCAATGGCCTCGAGATTCCGCTCCCTTCATGAAGCGGCCGTCATGCACAGAAACTCCAACCTGAGCCAACGTCTGATCCTCGCCCTGACTTCAGATGCATGAGATATTGGTTCAGATCTGCAGGGGGTACCTGCCGTGCCCTCGCCCTGAAACCCAAGTCTACCTTGTCTTTTCACACTTCCGTCCTCATACTCCTGGCCCTCAAAGCCCTCAAGTTTGGCAATTCCGGACCCACAATGCAGCACTCTGCCTGCCCTCTAGAAAACAAATTAGTGCCTCATGAGCTGCCCAGGAACGTTAAATGAGGATCACCCTACACAGCACTCGACTTTACCGAAATTATATAGTCTAACATGGGTACTAATGCTCTGTCGAACACAACCTGAGCCCGGATCTCCTGACCAACATCGAGAAAGCTGACTGCACACTGAGCACATAAAACCTGCCATGGCCTTAGGTATCCTCTCTTCTGTACCTCAGTTTTCAGGCTTCAGAACCGAGACCTTATCTCCAATCACTGCCCAGGGGTGAGTGTGATGCAGAAATCAGAACTCCTCCTTACCCATGGCAAGAACCCTTGTGGTTGGCACTTTGTCCAACGTTCAGTGAAGGAGAAACCAGCATTCACACTGAGGCCCCGCCCATTCTTGAGTGCGACGAGGGCATACACACGCATTGTGACCCACAGCATGAGTCCTGTCCTCTAGTAAGTCCTCTTTGTGGCTGGACAATTAGATGTCATAATGGGCTTGACATGTCCCTAGGCCCCAATTTTTAACCAGATTTCTGATTGTCCAGTCGCCCCTCCCCAGGGCTCTGCTCTGGAATCCCTCATTTGGTGGGACACCTGAGGTTAAAAAAGAAAACAACAACAACAACAACAACAACAACAAAAAACGGACTTCTTCCAGCCCACAGAATGACCCCAAACTCTTTGGACAGGGCCAAGCCACCAGAGAGTAAGACTCGTCCATTTCCCATGAAGTCACCCAAAAATTCCACGACCATGAGTGACACGATATCCAGAGACAAAAACTTGAGCAGGAGCTTCACACTCACCCTTCTTTCAAATCCCGAAATGTTCTCCTCATGGTCTGTAGATCAGTCCTGCCATACCTATGACCCGAAACATAAGACAAGTTTGTGTTTTCAGACAACTGTCCAAACAGCCCTGGCCTACAGAACCTACAGGCTCAGGCCCCTGGAGCCAAACCTGAGGACTGTACTTGGCCTCTCCAAGGGAATTGTGTGTGCCCATTCCAATGGCCTCAACCCTCCTAATAGGATAAACCTCAAAAGTCCCTGATCCAGGGACAATCTGCGCCCAACTGAGCACCTACCTGCACTCAGACCCATAGACAGATGTCCCCAGAGGTAAAAAGGAAAGAACAGGACCCTAGGCACTAATCAGATCCATTGCTTTGGTTTCCAGGCATCTCTCCTCAGAGGCCTGGATTTCAAAAGCAGCATATAGCTGTTTCTTGACTCACCCATCAGAAAACATCTCATCTACACATGGGAAACTTGCACGTTTGAGCTGTGTCAAAGCCTCTGTTTAGGAGAACCTTTTGGGGCCCCAGTGCCACCGCTTCATTCCAAGGTCTCCATAGACACAAAAGCACATTTGGACCCATCCCCAGGGGTGTCCATTTCAACTCAGCGTCCTCGGTTGCTTCCCACAGATCCAGGAGATCTAACCAGTCTCGTTGCTAGGAGACAATTGGAATGCGAGGTGGTCTACCCAGCCATCCATCCTTAGAACCCTGCTCAGAATCATTGGCCTGTTGCCAAACAACAGGTCTCAATTGTTCTGCAGGAGACTCTCTGCACTTTGGAGCTTCTCACAACTCCCATCGTGGGAAAACCCCCATGGCCTCGTGATGCCCCCCCATTCATGAAGGGGCCATCAGGGACAGAAACTCCAACCTGAGCGATCGTCTGATCCTCGCCCTGTCTTCAGATGCACGAGATCTCAATTCAGGTCTGTAGATTGTGCCTGCCATGGCCTCACCCAGAAACCTAAGCCTAGCTTGTGTTCTCAGACTTTTGTTGTCAGACAACTGGCCCACAAGCCCTCCAGTTTGGCAATCCAGAACTACAATGCAGCACTCTTCCTGCCCTCCAGAAGAAAAACATTGTCCTCTGGGGCCACCCAGTAACCCCAAATGAGGATCAACCTGCACCGACCTTGGCTGTACACCAAATACATAGGCTGACCAGGGCACTAATGTTCTTTCTGACACAGCCTGAGCCTGGACCCACTGGCCCCTCCCAGACAGCTGGCCGCACACTAAGCACATCGAGCCGCCATGGCCTTAGGTCGTCATCTCTTCCCAACCTCGGTTTTCAGGTTTCAGAACCTAGACCTTATCTCCTATCACTGCCCAGGGTTGAAGGTGATGCAGAAATCAGAACTCCTTCCCCATGGCAAGAAACCTTGTGGTTGGCATGCTGTCCAACGTTCAGAGTAGTTGAAACCAGTGTGGCCCATGAGGCCCCGCCCATGCTCGCGGGCCACATTGGTCACAAACACACATTGTGACCCTCAGGCTGAGCCCAATCTTCAAGTAAGGCCACTCAGTGGCTGGATGAAGAGATAGCATATTGGGCTTGCAATGCCCCTAGGCCCCAATTTTTAACCATAGTTCGGGTTGTCCCTTCAGTCTTCCCCACGGCTTTGCTTAGGAATTCCTCTTTTGGTGGGACACCTGAGGTAACAAAACTGAAAGGAGTCCTCCCATCCCACAGATTGACGAAAAGCTATTGGGAATCGGGCCAAATCCTCAGAGAGGAAGATTCGTCCATGGCCCATGAGGCCTCCCCGACATTCCACGGCCATCGCTGATACAAAATCCAGAGACAAAAGCCTGAGCAAGCACCTCAGACTCGCACTTTCTTCATATCCTGAAGAATTTTTCTCATGGTTTGTAGATCGGGCCTGCCATACCTACGTCCCCAAACCTAAGTTGAGTTTGTGTTTTCAGACTTCTGTCCTCAAATTCTTGGGCCACACACCCTCCAGGCTGGGCCCCTGGAGCCACACATTAGGACTGTGCCTACCAATCCATGGGAATTCTGCCCATTCCATGGTCCAAAATCGTACAAATTAGGAGAAACCTCCAAAGTCCCTGAGGTCATCCCAATAGTGTAGGTCGCCCGGAACAAACAAGGGCTGTCTGACACCAGCTGATAATCGACCTCCACTCATACCATAGTTGGATGTCCCTAGAGAAGAATATTGAACCAGACAGGAACCTAGGCCATATTAAGATCCATTGCTTTGGGTTACGGGCATGTGTCCTCAAAAGCCTGATTCCAATACGAGCATAGGGGTTTTCCTGAGGCACCCATCAGAACTCATCTCGTCTCCACAAGGAAACCTGTGCATGGGAACCATGTCCAAAGCTTAGGAGAGTACTTCAGGGTCCCGGTGCCACCGCCCCATTCCAAGGCCCTCATGGACACAAAAACACATTAGGACCCATCCTCAGGAAAGTCCATTTCAACTCAGCCACCCTGGTTGCTCCGGTAGAGCCATCAACTCTAAATTGTCCTGTTGCTAGGAGACAATTGGAATGGGAGGCGGGCTTCCCAGGCATCCATCCGCGAACGGTGCTCTGGAGTCATTCCTTATGGGATGTGCTGGAGCTGTCCAACAGGTCTCAATGTCCCGCAGAAGGAATCCTTGAAGGGGGCATCCCACAACTCCCAACGTGGGAAAACCTCAATGGCCTCGAGATTCCGCTCCCTTCATGAAGCGGCCGTCATGCACAGAAACTCCAACCTGAGCCAACGTCTGATCCTCGCCCTGACTTCAGATGCATGAGATATTGGTTCAGATCTGCAGGGGGTACCTGCCGTGCCCTCGCCCTGAAACCCAAGTCTACCTTGTCTTTTCACACTTCCGTCCTCATACTCCTGGCCCTCAAAGCCCTCAAGTTTGGTAATTCCGGACCCACAATGCAGCACTCTGCCTGCCCTCTAGAAAACAAATTAGTGCCTCATGAGCTGCCCAGGAACGTTAAATGAGGATCACCCTACACAGCACTCGACTTTACCGAAATTATATAGTCTAACCTGGGTACTAATGCTCTGTCGAACACAACCTGAGCCCGGATCTCCTGACCAACATCGAGAAAGCTGACTGCACACTGAGCACATAAAACCTGCCATGGCCTTAGGTATCCTCTCTTCTGTACCTCAGTTTTCAGGCTTCAGAACCGAGACCTTATCTCCATTCACTGCCCAGGGGTGAGTGTGATGCAGAAATCAGAACTCCTCCTTACCCATGGCAAGAACCCTTGTGGTTGGCACTTTGTCCAACGTTCAGTGAAGGAGAAACCAGCATTCACACTGAGGCCCCTCCCATTCTTGAGTGCGACGAGGGCATACACACGCATTGTGACCCACAGCATGAGTCCTGTCCTCTAGTAAGTCCTCTTTGTGGCTGGACAATTAGATGTCATAATGGGCTTGACATGTCCCTAGGACACAATTTTTAACCAGATTTCTGATTGTCCAGTCGCCCCTCCCCAGGGCTCTGCTCTGGAATCCCTCATTTGGTGGGACACCTGAGGTTAAAAAAGAAAACAACAACAACAACAACAACAACAACAACAAAAAACGGACTTCTTCCAGCCCACAGAATGACCCCAAACTCTTTGGACAGGGCCAAGCCACCAGAGAGTAAGACTCGTCCATTTCCCATGAAGTCACCCAAAAATTCCACGACCATGAGTGACACGATATCCAGAGACAAAAACTTGAGCAGGAGCCTCACACTCGCCCTTCTTTCAAATCCCGAAGAGTTCCCTCATGGTCTGTAGATCAGTCCTGCCATACCTATGACCCGAAACATAAGCCGAGTTTGTGTTTTCAGACAACTGTCCAAACAGCCCTGGCCTACAGAACCTACAGGCTCAGGCCCCTGGAGCCAAACCTGAGGACTGTACTTGGCCTCTCCAAGGGAATTGTGTGTGCCCATTCCAATGGCCTCAACCCTCCTAATAGGATAAACCTCAAAAGTCCCTGATCCAGGGACAATCTGCGCCCAACTGAGCACCTACCTGCACTCAGACCCATAGACAGATGTCCCCAGAGGTAAAAAGGAAAGAACAGGACCCTAGGCACTAATCAGATCCATTGCTTTGGTTTCCAGGCATCTCTCCTCAGAGGCCTGGATTTCAAAAGCAGCATATAGCTGTTTCTTGACTCACCCATCAGAAAATATCTCATCTACACATGGGAAACTTGCACGTTGGAGCTGTGTCAAAGCCTCTGTTTAGGAGAACCCTTTAGGGCCCCAGTGCCACCGCTTCATTCCAAGGTCTCCATAGACACAAAAGCACTTTAGGACCCATCCCCAGGGATGTCCATTTCAACTCAGCGTCCTCGGTTGCTCCCCACAGATCCAGGAGATCTAACCTGTCTTGTTGCTAGGAGACAATTGGAATGCGAGGTGGTCTACCCAGCCATCCATCCTTAGAACCCTGCTCAGAATCATTGGCCTGGAGCCAAACAACAGGTCTCAATTGTTCTGCAGAAGACTCTCTGCACTTTGGAGCTTCTCACAACTCCCATCGTGGGAAAACCCCCATGGCCTCGTGATGCCCCCCCATTCATGAAGGGGCCATCAGGGACAGAAACTCCAACCTGAGCGATCGTCTGATCCTCGCCCTTTCTTCAGATACACAAGATCTCAATTCAGGTCTATAGATTGTGCCTACCATGGCCTAACCCAGAAACCTAAGCCTAGCTTGTGTTCTCAGACATTTGTCGTCAGTCTAATGGCCCACAAGCCCTCCAGTTTGGCAATCCAGAACTACAATGCAGCACTCTTCCTGCCCTCCAGAAGAAAAACATTGTCCTCTGGGGCTACCCAGTAACCCCAAATGAGGATCAACATGCACCGACCTTGGCTGTACCCCCAATACATAGGCTGACAAGGGCACTAATGTCCTTTCTGACACAGCCTGAGCCTGGACCCCCTGGACCGTCCCAACAGCTGGCCGCACACTGAGCACATCGAGCCGCCATGGCCTTAGGTCGTTATCTCTTACCAACCTCGGTTTTCAGGTTTCAGAACCTAGACCTTATCTCCTATCACTGACCAAGGTTGAAGGTGATGCAGAAATCAGAACTCCTTCCCCATGGCAAGAAACCTTGTGGTTGGCATGCTGTCCAACGTTCAGAGTAGTTGAAACCAGTGTGGCCCATGAGGCCCCGCCCATGCTCGCGGGCCACATTGGTCACAAACACACATTGTGACCCTCAGGCTGAGCCCAGTCCTCAAGTAAGGCCACTCAGTGGCTGGATGAAGAGATAGCATATTGGGCTTGCCATGCCCCTAGGCCCCAATTTTTAACCATAGTTCGGGTTGTCCCTTCAGTCTTCCCCACGGCTTGGCTTTGGAATTCCTCTTTTGGTGGGACACCTGAGGTAACAAAACTGAAAGGAGTCCTCCCATCCCACAGATTGACGAAAAGCAATTGGGAATCGGGCCAAATCCTCAGAGAGGAAGATTCGTCCATGGCCCATGAGGCCTCCCCGACATTCCACGGCCATCGCTGATACAAAATCCAGAGACAAAAGCCTGAGCAAGCACCTCAGACTCGCACTTTCTTCATATCCTGAAGAGTTTTTCTCATGGTTTGTAGATCGGGCCTGCCATACCTATGTCCCCAAACCTAAGTTGAGTTTGTGTTTTCAGACTTCTGTCCTCAAAGTCTTGGGCCACACACCCTCCAGGCTGGGCCCCTAGAGCCACACATTAGGACTGTGCCTACCAATCCATGGGAATTCTGCCCATTCCATGGTCCAAAATCGTACAAATTAGGAGAAACCTCCAAAGTCCCTGAGGTCATCCCAATAGTGTAGGTCGCCCGGAACAAACAAGGGCTGTCTGACACCAGCTGATAATCGACCTCCACTCATACCATAGTTGGATGTCCCTAGAGAAGAAGATTGAACCAGACAGGACCCTAGGCCATATTAAGATCCATTGCTTTGGGTTACGGGCATGTGTCCTCAAAAGCCTGATTCCAATACGAGCATATGGGTTTTCCTGAGGCACCCATCAGAACTCATCTCGTCTCCACAAGGAAACCTGTGCATGGGAGCCATGTCCAAAGCTTAGGAGAGTACTTCAGGGTCCCGGTGCCACCGCCCCATTCCAAGGCCCTCATGGACACAAAAACACATTAGGACCCATCCTCAGGAAAGTCCATTTCAACTCAGCCACCCTGGTTGCTCCGGTAGAGCCATCAACTCTAAACTGTCTTGTTGCTAGGGGACAATTAGAATGGGAGGCGGGCTTCCCAGGCATCCATCCGCGAACGGTGCTCTGGAGTCATTCCATATGGGATGTCCTGGAGCTGTCCAACAGGTCTCAATTGTCCCGCAGAAGGAATCCTTGAAGGGGGCATCCCACAACTCCCAACGTGGGAAAACCTCAATGGCCTCGAGATTCCGCTCCCTTCATGAAGCGGCCGTCATGCACAGAAACTCCAACCTGAGCCAATGTCTGATCCTCGCCCTGACTTCAGATGCATGAGATATTGGTTCAGATCTGCAGGGGGTACCTGCCGTGCCCTCGCCCTGAAACCCAAGTCTGCCTTGTCTTCTCACACTTCCGTCCTCACACTCCTGGCCCCGAAGCCCTCAAGTTTGGCAATTCCGGACCCACAATCTAGCACTCTGCCTGCCCTCTAGAAAAAAAAATTATTGCCTCATGAGCTGCCCAGGCACCTTAAATGAGGATCAACCTACACAGCACTCGACTTTACCGAAATTATATAGTCTATCCTGGGCACTAATGCACTGTCGAACACAACCTGAGCCCGGATCTCCTGACCAACACCGAGAAAGCTGACTGCACACTGAGCACATAAAACCCGCCATGGCCTTAGTTATCCTCTCTTCTGTACCTCAGTTTTCATGCTTCAGAACCGAGACCTTATCTCCAATCACTGCCCAGGCGTGAGTGTGATGCAGAAATCAGAACTCCTCCTTACCCATGGCAAGAACCCTTGTGGTTGGCACTTTGTCCAACGTTCAGTTAAGGAGAAACCAGCATTCACACTGAGGCCCCGCCCATTCTTGAGTGCGACGAGGGCATACACATGCATTGTGACCCACAGCATGAGTCCTGTCCTCTAGTAAGTCCTCTTTGTGGCTGGATCATTAGATGTCATAATGGGCTTGACATGTCCCTAGGCCCCAATTTTTAACCAGATTTCTGATTGTCCAGTCACCCCTCCCCAGGTCTCTGCTCTGGAAACCCTCATTTGGTGGGACACCTGAGGTTAAAAAGAAAACAACAACAACAACAACAACAACAACAACAACAAAAAACGGACTTCTTCCAGCCCACAGAATGACCCCAAACTCTTTGGACGGGGCCAAACCACCAGAGAGTAAGACTCGTCCATTTCCCATGAAGTCACCCAGAAATTCCACGACCATGAGTGAAACGATATCCAGAGACAAAAACTTGAGCAGGAGCCTCACACTCGCCCTTCTTTCAAATCCCGAAGAGTTCCCTCATGGTCTGTAGATCAGTCCTGCCATACCTATGACCCGAAACATAAGCCGAGTTTGTGTTTTCAGACAACTGTCCAAACAGCCCTGGCCTACACAGCCTACAGGCTCAGGCCCCTGGAGCCAAACCTGAGGACTGTACTTGGCCTCTCCAAGGGAATTGTGTGTCCCCATTCCAATGGCCTCAACCATCCTAATAGGATAAACCTCAAAAGTCCCTGATCCAGGGACAATCTGAGCCCAACTGAGCACCTACCTGCACTCAGACCCATAGACAGATGTCCCCAGAGGTAAAAAGGAAAGAACAGGACCCTAGGCACTAATCAGATCCATTGCTTTGCTTTCCAGGCATCTCTCCTCAGAGGCCTGGATTTCAAAAGCAGCATATAGCTGTTTCTTGACTCAACCATCGGAAAACATCTCATCTACACATGGGAAACTTGCACGTTGGAGCTGTGTCAAAGCCTCTGTTTAGGAGAACCCTATAGGGCCCCAGTGCCAACGCTTCATTCCAAGGTCTCCATAGACACAAAAGCACATTAGGACCCATCCCCAGGGGTGGGTCCATTTCAACTCAGCGTCCTCGGTTGCTCCCCACAGATCCAGGAGATCTAACCTGTCTTGTTGCTAGGAGACAATTGGAATGCGAGGTGGGCTACCCAGCCATCCATCCTTAGAACCCTGCTCAGAATCATTGGCCTGGAGCCAAACAACAGGTCTCAATTGTTCTGCAGAAGACTCTCTGCACTTTGGAGCTTCTCACAACTCCCATCGTGGGAAAACCCCCATGGCCTCGTGATGCCCCCCCATTCATGAAGGGGCCATCAGGGACAGAAACTCCAAACTGAGTGATCGTCTGATCCTCGCCCTGTCTTCAGATGCACGAGATCTCAATTCAGGTCTGTAGATTGTGCCTGCCATGGCCTCACCCAGAAACCTAAGCCTAGCTTGTGTTCTCAGACTTTTGTCGTCAGACTACTGGCCCACAAGCCCTCCAGTTTTGTAATCCAGAACTAAAATGCAGCACTCTTCCTGCCCTCCAGAAGAAAAACTTTGTCCTCTGGGGCTACCCAGTAACCCCAAATGAGGATCAACATGCACCGACCTTGGCTGTACCCCCAATACATAGGCTGACAAGGGCACTAATGTCCATTCTGACACAGCCTGAGCCTGGACACCCTGGACCGTCCCAGACAGCTGGCCGCACAGTGAGCACATCGAGCCGCCATGGCCTTAGGTCGTCATCTCTTCCCAACCTCGGTTTTCACGTTTCAGAACCTAGACCTTATCTCCTATCACTGCCCAGGGTTGAAGGTGATGCAGAAATCAGAACTCCTTCCCCATGGCAAGAAACCTTGTGGTTGGCATGCTGTCCAACGTTCAGAGTAGTTGAAACCAGTGTGGCCCATGAGGCCCCGCCCATGTTCGCGGGCCACATTGGTCACAAACACACATTGTGACCCTCAGGCTGAGCCCAGGCCTCAAGTAAGGCCACTCAGTGGCTGGATGAAGAGATAGCATATTGGGCTTGCCATGCCCCTAGGCCCCAATTTTTAAACATAGTTCGAGGTGTCCCTTCAGTCTTCCCCACGGCTTTGCTTTGGAATTCCTCTTTTGGTGGGACACCTGAGGTAACAAAACTGAAAGGAGTCCTCCCATCCCACAGATTGACGACAAGCAATTGGGAATCGGGCCAAATCCTCAGAGAGGAAGATTCGTCCATGGTCCATGAGGCCTCCCCGACATTCCACGGCCATCGCTGAAACAAAATCCAGAGACAAAAGCCTGAGCAAGCGCCTCAGACTCGCACTTTCTTCATATCCTGAAGAGTTTTTCTCATGGTTTGTAGATCGGGCCTGCCATACCTACGTCCCCAAACCTAAGTTGAGTTTGTGTTTTCAGACTTCTGTCCTCAAAGTCTTGGGCCACACACCCTCCAGGCTGGGCCCCTGGAGCCACACATTAGGACTGTGCCTACCAATCCATGGGAATTCTGCCCATTCCATGGTCCAAAATCGTACAAATTAGGAGAAACCTCCAAAGTCCCTGAGGTCATCCCAATCGTTTAGGTCGCCCGGAACAAACAAGGGCTGTCTGACACCAGCTGATAATCGACCTCCACTCATACTATAGTTGGATGTCCCTAGAGAAGAAGATTGAACCAGACAGGACCCTCGGCCATATTAAGATCCATTGCTTTGGGTTACGGGCATGTGTCCTCAAAAGCCTGATTCCACTACGAGCATAGGGGTTTTCCTGAGGCACCCATCACGACTCATCTCGTCTCCACAAGGAAACCTGTGCATGGGAGCCATGTCCAAAGCTTAGGAGAGTACTTCAGGGTCCCGTAGCCACCGCCCCATTCCAAGGCCCTCATGGACACAAAATCACATTAGGACCCATCCTCAGGAATGTCCATTTCAACTCAGCCACCCTGGTTGCTCCGGCAGAGCCATCAACTCTAAACTTTATTGTTGCTATGAGACAATTAGAATGGGAGGCGGGCTTCCCAGGCATCCATCCGCGAACGGTGCTCTGGAGTCATTCCATGAGGGATGTCCTGGAGCTGTCCAACAGGTCTCAATTGTCCCGCAGAAGGAATCCTTGAAGGGGGCATCCCACAACTCCCAACGTGGGAAAACCTCAATGGCCTCGAGATTCCGCTCCCTTCATGAAGCGGCCGTCATGCACAGAAACTCCAACCTGAGCCAACGTCTGATCCTCACCCTGACTTCAGATGCATGAGATATTGGTTCAGATCTACAGGGGGTACCTGCCGTGCCCTCGCCCTGAAACCAAGTCTACCTTGTCTTCTCACACTTCCGTCCTCATACTCCTGGGCCCGAAGCCCTCAAGTTTGGCAATTCCGGACCCACAATGCAGCACACTGCCTGCCCTCTAGAAAAAAAATTAGTGCCTCATGAGCTGCCCAGGCACCTTAAATGAGGATAAACCTACACAGCACTCGACTTTACCCAAATTAGATAGTCTAACCTGGGCTCTAATGCACTGTCGAACACAACCTGAGCCTGGACCTCCTGACCAACACCCAGAAAACTGACCGCACACTGAGCACATAAAACCCGCCATGGCCTTAGGTATCCTCTCTTCCCTACCTCAGTTTTCAGGCTTCAGAACCGAGACCTTATCTCCAATCACTGCCCAGGGGTGAGTGTGATGCAGAAATCAGAACTCCTCCTTACCCATGGCAAGAACCCTTGTGGTTGGCACGTTGTCCAACGTTCAGTGTAGGAGAAACCAGCATTCACCCTGAGGCCCCGCCCATTCTTGAGTGCGACAAGGGCATACACACGCATTGTGACCCTCAGCATGAGTCCTGTCCTCCAGTAAGTCCTCTTAGTGGCTGGACCATTAGATGTCATCATGGGCTTGACATGTCCCTAGGACCCAATTTTTAACCAGATTTCTGATTGTCCAGTCGCCCCTCCCCAGGGCTCTGCTCTGGAATCCGTCATTTGGTGGGACACCTGAGGTTAAAAAAGAAAACAACAACAAAAACAAAAAACGGACTTCTTCCAGCCCACAGAATGACCCCAAACTCTTTGGACGGGGCCAAACCACCAGAGAGTAAGACTCGTCCATTTCCCATGATGTCACCCAGAAATTCCACGACCATGAGTGACACGATATCCAGAGACAAAAACTTGAGCAGGGGCCTCACACTCGCCCTTCTTTCAAATCCCGAAGAGTTCTCCTCATGGTCTGTAGATCAGTCCTGCCATACCTATGACCCGAAAAATAAGCCGAGTTTGTGTTTTCAGACAGCTGTCCAAACAGCCCTGGCCTACACAACCTACAGGCTCAGGCCCCTGGAGCCAAACCTGAGGACTGTACCTGGCCTCTCCAAGTGAATTGTTTGTGCCCTTTCCAATGGCCTCAACCCTCCTAATAGGATAAACCTCAAAAGTCCATGATCCAGGGACAATCTGAGCCCAAATGAGCACCTACCTGCACTCAGACCCATAGACAGATGTCCCCAGAGGTAAAAAGGAAAGAACAGGACCCTAGGCACTAATCAGATCCATTGCTTTGGTTTCAAGGCATCTCTCCTCAGAGGCCTGGATTTCCAAAGCAGCATCTAGCTGTTTCTTGACTCACCCATCAGAAAACATCTCATCTACACATGGGAAACTTGCACGTTGGAGCTGTGACAAAGCCTCTGTTTAGGAGAACCCTTTAGGGCCCCAGTGCCACCGCTTCATTCCAAGGTCTCCATAGACACAAAAGCACATTAGGACCCATCCCCAGGGGTGTCCATTTCAACTCAGCGTCCTCGGTTGCTCCCCACACATCCAGGAGATTTAACCTGTCTTGTTGCTAGGAGACAATTGGAATGCGAGGTGGGCTACCCAGCCATCCATCCTTAGAACCCTGCTCAGAATCATTGGCCTGGAGCCAAACAACAGGTCTCAATTGTTCTGCAGAAGACTCTCTGCACTTTGGAGCTTCTCACAACTCCCATCGTGGGAAAACCCCCATGGCCTCGTGATGCCCCCCCATTCATGAAGGGGCCATCAGGGACAGAAACTACAACCTGAGCGATCGTCTGATCCTCGCCCTGTCTTCAGATGCACGAGATCTCAATTCAGGTCTGTAGATTGTGCCTGCCATGGCCTCACCCAGAAACCTAAGCCTAGCTTGTGTTCTCAGACTTTTGTCGTCAGACTACTGGCCCACAAGCCCTCCAGTTTGGCAATCCAGAACTACAATGCAGCTCTCTTCCTGCCCTCCAGAAGAAAAATATTGTCCTCTGGGGCTACCCAGTAACCCCAAATGAGGATCAACCTGCACCGACCTTGGCTGTACCCCCAATACATAGGCTGACCAGGGCACTAATGTCCTTTCTGACACAGCCTGAGCCTGGACCCCCTGGCCCCTCCCAGACAGCTGGCCGCACACTGAGCACATCGAGCCGCCATGGCCTTAGGTCGTCATCTCTTCCCAACCTCGGTTTTCAGGTTTCAGAACCTAGACCTTATCTCCTATCACTGCCCAGGGTTGAAGGTGATGCAGAAATCAGAACTCCTTCCCCATGGCAAGAAACCTTGTGGTTGGCATGCTGTCCAACGTTCAGAGTAGTTGAAACCAGTGAGGCCCATGAGGCCCCGCCCATGCTCGCGGGCCACATTGGTCACAAACACACATTGTGACCCTCAGGCTGAGCCCAGTCCTCAAGTAAGGCCACTCAGTGGCTGGATGAAGAGATAGCATATTGGGCTTGCCATGCCCCTAGGCCCCAATTTTTAACCATAGTTCGGGAAGTCCCCTCAGTATTCCCCACGGCTTTGCATTGGAATTCCTCTTTTGGTGGGACACCTGAGGTAACAAAACTGAAAGGAGTCCTCCCTTCCCACGGATTGACGAAAAGCAATTGGGAATCGGTCCAAATCCTCAGAGAGGAAGATTCGTCCATGGCCCATGAGGCCTCCCCGACATTCCACGGCCATCGCTGATACAAAATCCAGAGACAAAAGCCTGAGCAAGCGCCTCAGACTCGCACTTTCTTCATATCCTGAAGAGTTTTTCTCATGGTTTGTAGATCGGGCCTGCCATACCTACGTCCCCAATCCTAAGTTGAGTTTGTGTTTTCAGACTTCTGTCCTCAAAGTCTTGGGCCACACACCCTCCAGGCTGGGCCCCTGGAGCCACACATTAGGACTGTGCCTACCAATCCATGGGAATTCTGCCCATTCCATGGTCCAAAATCGTACAAATTAGGAGAAACCTCCAAAGTCCCTGAGGTCATCCCAATAGTGTAGGTCGCCCGGAACAAACAAGGGCTGTCTGACAACAGCTGATAATCGACCTCCACTCATACCATAGTTGGATGTCCCTAGAGAAGAAGATTGAACCAGACAGGACCCTAGGCCATATTAAGATCCATTGCTTTGGGTTACGGGCATGTGTCCTCAAAAGCCTGATTCCAATACGAGCATAGGGGTTTTCCTGAGGCACCCATCAGAACTCATCTCGTCTCCACAAGGAAACCTGTGCATGGGAGCCATGTCCAAAGCTTAGGAGAGTACTTCAGGGTCCCGGTGCCACCGCCCCATTCCAAGGACCTCATGGACACAAAATCACATTAGGACCCATCCTCAGGAAAGTCCATTTCAACTCAGCCACCCTGGTTGCTCCGGCAGAGCCATCAACTCTAAACTGTCTTGTTGCTAGGAGACAATTGGAATGGGAGGCGGGCTTCCCAGGCATCCATCCGCGAACGCTGCTCTGGAGTCATTCCATGTGGGATGTTCTGGAGCTGTCCAACAGGTCTCAATTGTCCCGCAGAAGGAATCTTTGAAGGGGGCATCCCACAACTCCCAACATGGGAAAACCTCAATAGCCTCGAGATTCCGCTCCCTTCATGAAGCGGCCGTCATGCACAGAAACTCCAACCTGAGCCAACGTCTGATCCTCGCCCTGACTTCAGATCATGAGATATTGGTTCAGATCTGCAGGGGGTACCTGCCGTGCCCTCACCCTGAAACCCAAGTCAGCCTTGTCTTCTCACACTTCCGTCCTCACACTCCTGGCCCTGAAGCCCTCAAGTTTGGCAATTCCGGACCCACAATGCAGCACTCTGCCTGCCCTCTAGAAAAAAAATTAGTGCCTCATGAGCTGCCCAGGCACCTTAAATGAGGATAAACCTACACAGCACTCGACTTTACCCAAATTAGATAATCTAACCTGGGCTCTAATGCACTGTCGAACACAACCTGAGCCCGGACCTCCTGACCAACACCCAGAAAGCTGACCGCACACTGAGCACATAAAACCCGCCATGGCCTTAGGTATGCTCTCTTCTGTACCTCAGTTTTCAGGCTTCAGGACCGAGACCTTATCTCCAATCACTGCCCAGGGGTGAGTGTGATGCAGAAATCAGAACTCCTCCTTACCCATGGCAAGAACCCTTGTGGTTGGCACGTTGTCCAACGTTCAGTGTAGGAGAAACCAGCATTCACCCTGAGGCCCCGCCCATTCTTGAGTGCGACGAGGGCAAACACACGCATTGTGACCCTCAGCATGAGTCCTGTCCTCTAGTAAGTCCTCTTAGTGGCTGGACCATTAGATGTCATAATGGGCTTGACATGTCCCTAGGCCCCAATTTTTAACCAGATTTCTGATTGTCCAGACGCCCCTCCCCAGGGCTCTGCTCTGGAATCCCTCATTTGGTGGGACACCTGAGGTTAAAAAAGAAAACAACAAAAACAACAACAACAACAAAAAACGGACTTCTTCCAGCCCACAGATGACCCCAAACTCTTTGGACGGGGCCAAACCACCAGAGAGTAAGACTCGTCCATTTCCCATGAAGTCACCCAGAAATTCCACGACCATGAGTGACACGATATCCAGAGACAAAAACTTGAGCAGGGGCCTCACACTCGCCCTTCTTTCAAATCCCGAAGAGTTCTCCTCATGGTCTGTAGATCAGTCCTGCCATACCTATGACCCGAAACATAAGCCGAGTTTGTGTTTTCAGACAACTGTCCAAACAGCCCTGGCCTACACAACCTACAGGCTTAGGCCCCTGGAGCCAAACCTGAGGACTTTACTTGGCCTCTCCAAGGGAATTGTGTGTGCCCATTCCAATGGCCTCAACCCTCCTAATAGGATAAACCTCAAAAGTCCCTGATCCAGGGACAATCTGAGCCCAACTGAGCACCTACCTGCACTCAGACCCATAGACAGATGTCCCCAGAGGTAAAAAGGAAAGAACAGGACCCTAGGCACTAATCAGATCCATTGCTTTGGTTTCCAGGCATCTCTCCTCAGAGGCCTGGATTTCAAAAGCAGCATCTAGCTGTTTCTTGACTCACCCATCAGAAAACATCTCATCTACACATGGGAAACTTGCACGTTGGAGCTGTGTCTAAGCCTCTGTTTAGGAGAACCCTTTAGGGCCCCAGTGCCACCGCTTCATTCCAAGGTCTCCATAGACACAAAAGCACATTAGGACCCATCCCCAGGGGTGTCCATTTCAACTCAGCGTCCTCGGTTGCTCCCCACACATCCAGGAGATATAACCTGTCTTGTTGCTAGAGACAATTGGAATGCGAGGTGGGCTACCCAGCCATCCATCCTTAGAACCCTGCTCAGAATCATTGGCCTGGAGCCAAACAACAGGTCTCAATTGTTCTGCAGAAGACTCTCTGCACTTTGGAGCTTCTCACAACTCCCATCGTGGGAAAACCCCCATGGCCTCGTGGTGCCCCCCCATTCATGAAGGGGCCATCAGGGACAGAAACTCCAACCTGAGCGATCGTCTGATCCTCGCCCTGTCTTCAGATGCACGAGATCTCAATTCAGGTCTGTAGATTGTGCCTGCCATGGCCTCACCCAAAAACCGAAGCCTAGCTTGTGTTCTCAGACTTTTGTCGTCAGACTACTGGCCCACAAGCCCTCCAGTTTGGCAATCCAGAACTACAATGCAGCACTCTTCCTGCCCTCCAGAAGAAAAACATTGTCCTCTGGGGCTACCCAGTAACCCCAAATGAGGATCAACCTGCACCGACCTTGGCTGTACCCCCAATACATAGGCTGACCAGGGCACTAATGTCCTTTCTGACACAGCCTGAGCCTGGACCCCCTGGCCCCTCCCAGACAGCTGGCCGCACACTCAGCACATCGAGCCGCCATGGCCTTAGGTCGTCATCTCTTCCAAACCTCGGTTTTCAGGTTTCAGAACCTAGACCTTATCTCCTATCACTGACCAGGGTTGAAGGTGATGCAGAAATCAGAACTTTTTCCCCATGGCAAGAAACCTTATGGTTGGCATGCTGTCCAACGTTCAGAGTAGTTGAAACCAGTGAGGCCCATGATGCCCTGCCCATGCTCGCGGGCCACATTGGTCACAAACACACATTGTGACCCTCAGGCTGAGCCCAGTCCTCAAGTAAGGCCACTCAGTGGCTGGATGAAGAGATAGCATATTGGGCTTGCCATGCCCCTAGGCCCCAATTTTTAACCATATTTCGGGTTGTCCCTTCAGTCTTCCCCACGGCTTTGCTTTAGAATTCCTCTTTTGGTGGGACACCTGAGGTAACAAAACTGAAAGGAGTCCTCCCATCCCACAGATTGACGAAAAGCAATTGGGAATCGGGCCAAATCCTCAGAGAGGAAGATTCGTCCATGGCCCATGAGGCCTCCCCGACATTCCACGGCCATCGCTGATACAAAATCCAGAGACAAAAGCCTGAGCAAGCGCCTCAGACTCGCACTTTCTTCATATCCTGAAGAGTTTTTCTCATGGTTTGTAGATCGGGCCTGCCATACCTACGTCCCCAAACCTAAGTTGAGTTT
Organism: Mustela nivalis; assembly: GCF_964662115.1. Lineage (NCBI taxonomy): Eukaryota > Metazoa > Chordata > Mammalia > Carnivora > Mustelidae > Mustela > Mustela nivalis. The sequence continues at coordinate 318,875 of NW_028135934.1, forward strand.
GTGTTTTCAGACTTCTGTCTTCAAAGTCTTGGGCCACACACCCTCCAGGCTGGGCCCCTGGAGCCACACATTAGGACTGTGCCTACCAATCCATGGGAATTCTGCCCATTCCATGGTCCAAAATCGTACAAATTAGGAGAAACCTCCAAAGTCCCTGAGGTCATCCCAATAGTGTAGGTCGCCCGGAACAAACAAGGGCTGTCTGACACCAGCTGATAATCGACCTCCACTCATACCATAGTTGGATGTCCCTAGAGAAGAAGATTGAACCAGACAGGACCCTAGGCCATATTAAGATCCATTGCTTTGGGTTACGGGCATGTGTCCTCAAAAGCCTGATTCCAATACGAGCATAGGGGTTTTCCTGAGGCACCCATCAGAACTCATCTCGTCTCCACAAGGAAACCTGTGCATGGGAGCCATGTCCAAAGCTTAGGAGAGTACTTCAGGGTCCCGGTGCCACCGCCCCATTCCAAGGCCCTCATGGACACAAAATCACATTAGGACCCATCCTCAGGAAAGTCCATTTCAACTCAGCCACCCTGGTTGCTCCGGCAGAGCCATCAACTCTAAACTGTCTTGTTGCTAGGAGACAATTGGAATGGGAGGCGGGCTTCCCAGGCATCCATCCACGAACGGTGCTCTGGAGTCATTCCATGTGGGATGTCCTGGAGCTGTCCAACAGGTCTCAATTGTCCCGCAGAAGGAATCTTTGAAGGGGGCATCCCACAACTCCCAACGTGGGAAAACCTCAATGGCCTCGAGATTCCGCTCCCTTCATGAAGCGGCCGTCATGCACAGAAACTCCAACCTGAGCCAACGTCTGATCCTCGCCCTGACTTCAGATCATGAGATATTGGTTCAGATCTGCAGGGGGTACCTGCCGTGCCCTCGCCCTGAAACCCAAGTCAGCCTTGTCTTCTCACACTTCCGTCCTCACACTCCTGGCCCCGAAGCCCTCAAGTTTGGCAATTCCGGACCCACAATGCAGCACTCTGCCTGCCCTCTAGAAAAAAAATTAGTGCCTCATGAGCTGCCCAGGTACCTAAATGAGGATAAACCTACACAGCACTCAACTTTACCCAAAATAGATAGTCTAACATGGGCACTAATGCACTGTCGAACACAACCTGAGCCCGGACCTCCTGACCAACACCCAGAAATCTGACCGCACACTGAGCACATAAAACCCGCCATGGCCTTAGGTATCCTCTCTTCCCTACCTCAGTTTTCAGGCTTCAGAACCGAGACATTATCTCCAATCACTGCCCAGGGGTGAGTGTGATGCAGAAATCAGAACTCCTCCTTACCCATGGCAAGAACCCTTGTGGTTGGCACGTTGTCCAACGTTCAGTGTAGGAGAAACCAGCATTCACCCTGAGGCCCCGCCCATTCTTGAGTGCGACGAGGGCATACACACGCATTGTGACCCTCAGCATGAGTCCTGTCCTCTAGTAAGTCCTCTTAGTGGCTGGACCATTAGATGTCATAATGGGCTTGACATGTCCCTAGGCCCCAATTTTTAACCAGATTTCTGATTGTCCAGACGCCCCTCCCCAGGGCTCTGCTCTGGAATCCCTCATTTGGTGGGACACCTGAGGTTAAAAAAGAAAACAACAACAACAACAACAACAACAACAAAAAACGGACTTCTTCCAGCCCACAGAATGACCCCAAACTCTTTGGACGGGGCCAAACCACCAGAGAGTAAGACTCGTCCATTTCCCATGAAGTCACCCAGAAATTCCACGACCATGAGTGACACGATATCCAGAGACAAAAACTTGAGCAGGAGCCTCACACTCGCCCTTCTTTCAAATCCCGAAGAGTTCTCCTCATGTTCTGTAGGTCAGTGCTGCCATACCTATGACCTGAAACATAAGCCGAGTTGTGTTTTCAGACAACTGTCCAAACAGCCCTGGCCTACACAACCTACAGGCTCAGGCCCCTGGAGCCAAACCTGAGGACTGTACTTGGCCTCTCCAAGGGAATTGTGTGTGCCCATTCCAATGGCCTCAACCCTCCTAATAGGATAAACCTCAAAAGTCCCTGATCCAGGGACAATCGGAGGCCAACTGAGCACCTACCTGCACTCAGACCCATAGACAGATGTCCCCAGAGGTAAAAAGGAAAGAACAGGACCCTAGGCACTAATGAGATCCATTGCTTTGGTTTCCAGGCATCTCTCCTCAGAGGCCTGGATTTCAAAAGCAGCATATCGCTGTTTCTTGACTCACCCATCAGAAAACATCTCATCTACACATGGGAAACTTGCACGTTGGAGCTGTTTCAAAGCCTCTGTTTAGGAGAACCCTTTAGGGCCCTAGTGCCACCGCTTCATTCCAAGGTCTCCATAGACACAAAAGCACATTAGGACCCATCCCCAGGGGTGTCCATTTCAACTCAGCGTCCTCGGTTGCTCCCCACACATCCAGGAGATCTAACCTGTCTTGTTGCTAGGAGTCAATTGGAATGCGAGGTGGGCTACCCAGCCATCCATCCTTAGAACCCTGCTCAGAATCATTGGCCTGGAGCCAAACAACAGGTCTCAATTGTTCTGCAGAAGACTCTCTGCACTTTGGAGCTTCTCACAACTCCCATCGTGGGAAAACCCCCATGGCCTCGTGATGCCCCCCCATTCATGAAGGGGCCATCAGGGACAGAAACTCCAACCTGAGCGATCGTCTGATCCTCGCCCTGTCTTCAGATGCACGAGATCTCAATTCAGGTCTGTAGATTGTGCCTGCCATTGCCTCACCCAGAAACCGAAGCCTAGCTTGTGTTCTCAGACTTTTGTCGTCAGACTACTGGCCCACAAGCCCTCCAGTTTGGCAATCCAGAACTACAATGCAGCACTCTTCCTGCCCTCCAGAAGAAAAACATTGTCCTCTGGGGCTACCCAGTAACCCCAAATGAGGATCAACCTGCACCGACCTTGGCTGTACCCCCAATACATAGGCTGACCAGGGCACTAATGTCCTTTCTGACACAGCCTGAGCCTGGACCCACTGGCCCCTCCCAGACAGCTGGCCGCACACTGAGCACATCGAGCCGCCATGGCCTTAGGTCGTCATCTCTTCCCAACCTCGGTTTTCAGGTTTCAGAACCTAGACCTTATCTCCTATCACTGACCAGGGCTGAAGGTGATGCAGAAATCAGAACTTTTTCCCCATGGCAAGAAACCTTATGGTTGGCATGCTGTCCAACGTTCAGAGTAGTTGAAACCAGTGAGGCCCATGAGGCCCTGCCCATGCTCCCGGGCCACATTGGTCACAAACACACATTGTGACCCTCAGGCTGAGCCCAGTCCTCAAGTAAGGCCACTCAGTGGCTGGATGAAGAGATAGCATATTGGGCTTGCCATGCCCCTAGGCCCCAATTTTTAACCATAGTTCGGGTTGTCCCTTCAGTCTTCCCAACGGCTTTGCTTTAGAATTCCTCTTTTGGTGGGACACCTGAGGTAACAAAACTGAAAGGAGTCCTACCATCCCACAGATTGACGAAAAGCAATTGGGAATCGGGCCAAATCCTCAGAGAGGAAGATTCGTCCATGGCCCATGAGGCCTCCCCGACATTCCACGGCCATCGCTGATACAAAATCCAGAGACAAAAGCCTGAACAAGCGACTCAGACTCGCACTTTCTTCATATCCTGAAGAGTTTTTCTCATGGTTTGTAGATCGGGCCTGCCATACCTACGTCCCCAAACCTAAGTTGAGTTTGTGTTTTCAGACTTCTGTCTTCAAAGTCTTGGGCCACACACCCTCCAGTCTGGTCCCCTGGAGCCACACATTAGGACTGTGCCTACCAATCCATGGGAATTCTGCCCATTCCATGGTCCAAAATCGTACAAATTAGGAGACACCTCCAAAGTCCCTGAGGTCATCCCAATAGTGTAGGTCGCCCGGAACAAACAAGGACTGTCTGACACCACCTGATAATCGACCTCCACTCATACCATAGTTGGATGTCCCTAGAGAAGAAGATTGAACCAGAAAGGACCCTAGGCCATATTAAGATCCATTGCTTTGGGTTACGGGCATGTGTCCTCAAAAGCCTGATTCCAATACGAGCATAGGGGTTTTCCTGAGGCACCCATCAGAACTCATCTCGTCTCCACAAGGAAACCTGTGCATGGGAGCCATGTCCAAAGCTTAGGAGAGTACTTCAGGGTCCCGGTGCCACCGCCCCATTCCAAGGCCCTCATGGACACAAAATCACATTAGGACCCATCCTCAGGAAAGTCCATTTCAACTCAGCCACCCTGGTTGCTCCGGCAGAGCCATCAACTCTAAACTGTCTTGTTGCTAGGAGACAATTGGAATGGGAGGCGGGCTTCCCAGGCATCCATCCACGAACGGTGCTCTGGAGTCATTCCATGTGGGATGTCCTGGAGCTGTCCAACAGGTCTCAATTGTCCCGCAGAAGGAATCTTTGAAGGGGGCATCCCACAACTCCCAACGTGGGAAAACCTCAATGGCCTCGAGATTCCGCTCCCTTCATGAAGCGGCCGTCATGCACAGAAACTCCAACCTGAGCCAACGTCTGATCCTCGCCCTGACTTCAGATCATGAGATATTGGTTCAGATCTGCAGGGGGTACCTGCCGTGCCCTCGCCCTGAAACCCAAGTCAGCCTTGTCTTCTCACACTTCCGTCCTCACACTCCTGGCCCCGAAGCCCTCAAGTTTGGCAATTCCTGACCCACAATGCAGCACTCTGCCTGCCCTCTAGAAAAAAAATTAGTGCCTCATGAGCTGCCCAGGCACCTTAAATGAGGATAAACCTACACAGCACTCGACTTTACCCAAATTAGATAGTCAAATTGGGCACTAATGCACTGTCGAACACAACCTGAGCCCGGACCTCCTGACCAACACCCAGAAAGCTGACCGCACACTGAGCACATAAAACCCGCCATGGCCTTAGGTATCCTCTCTAATGTACCTCAGTTTTCAGGCTTCAGGACCGAGACCTTATCTCCAATCACTGCCCAGGGGTGAGTGTGATGCAGAAATCAGAACTCCTCCTTACCCATGGCAAGAACCCTTGTGGTTGGCACGTTGTCCAACGTTCAGTGTAGGAGAAACCAGCATTCACCCTGAGGCCCCGCCCATTCTTGAGTGCGACGAGGGCAAACACACGCATTGTGACCCTCAGCATGAGTCCTGTCCTCTAGTAAGTCCTCTTAGTGGCTGGACCATTAGATGTCATAATGGGCTTGACATGTCCCTAGGCCCCAATTTTTAACCAGATTTCTGATTGTCCAGACGCCCCTCCCCAGGGCTCTGCTCTGGAATCCCTCATTTGGTGGGACACCTGAGGTTAAAAAAGAAAACAACAACAACAACAACAACAAAAAAAAAAAAAAAACTGAATTCTTCCAGCCCACAGAATGACCCCAAACTCTTTGGACGGGGCCAAACCACCAGAGAGTAAGACTCGTCCATTTCCCATGAAGTCACCCAGAAATTCCACGACCATGAGTGACACGATATCCAGAGACAAAAACTTGAGCAGGAGCCTCACACTCGCCCTTCTTTCAAATCCCGAAGAGTTCTCCTCATGGTCTGTAGATCAGTCCTGCCATACCTATGACCCGAAACATAAGCCGAGTTTGTGTTTTCAGACAACTGTCCAAACAGCTCTGGCCTACACAACCTACAGGCTCAGGCCCCTGGAGCCAAACCTGAGGACTGTACTTGGCCTCTCCAAAGGAATTGTGTGTGCCCATTCCAATTGCCTCAACCCTCCTAATAGGATAAACCTCAAAAGTCCCTGATCCAGGGACAATCTGAGCCCAAATGAGCACCTACCTGCACTCAGACCCATAGACAGATGTCCCCAGAGGTAAAAAGGAAAGAACAGGACCCTAGGCACTAATCAGATCCATTGCTTTGGTTTCCAGGCATCTCTCCTCAGAGGCCTGGATTTCAAAAGCAGCATCTAGCTGTTTCTTGACTCACCCATCAGAAAACATCTCATCTACACATGGGAAACTTGCACGTTGGAGCTGTGTCAAAGCCTCTGTTTAGGAGAACCCTACAGGGCCCCAGTGCCACCGCTTCATTCCAAGGTCTCCATAGACACAAAAGCACATTAGGACCCATTCCCAGGGGTGTACATTTCAACTCAGCGTCCTAGGTTGCTCCCACAGATCCAAGAGATCTAACCTGTCTTGTTGCTAGGAGACAATTGGAATGCGAGGTGAACTACGCAGCCATCCATCCTTAGAACCCTGCTCAGAATCATTGGCCTGGAGCCAAACAACAGGTGTCAATTATCCTGCAGAAGCCACTCTGCAGTTTGGAGGTTCTCACCACTCCCATCGTGGGAAAACCCCCATGGCCTCGTGATACCCCCCCATTCATGAAGGGGCCATCAGAGACAGAAACTACAACCTGAATGATTGTCTGATCCTCGCCCTGACTTCAGAGGCACGAGATCTCGATTCAGGTCTGTAGATTGTGCCTGGCATGGCCTCACCCAGAAACCTAAGCCTAGCTTGTGTTCTCAGACTTTTGTCGTCACACTACTGGCCCACAAGCCCTCCAGTTTGGCAATCCAGAACTACAATGCAGCACTCTGCCTGCCCTCCAGAAGAAACACATTGTCCTCTGGGGCTACCCAGTAACCCCTAATGAGGATCAACCTGCACCGACCTTGGCTGTACCCCAAATACATAGGCTGACCAGGGCACTAATGCCCTTTCTGATACAGCCTGAGCCTGGACCCCCTGGCCCCTCCCAGACAGCTGGCCGCACACTCAGCACATCGAGCCACCATGGCCTTATGTCGTCAGCTCTTCCCAACCTCGGTTTTCAGGTTTCAGAAACTACACCTTATCTCCTATCACTGCCCAGGTTTGAAGGTGATGCAGAAATCAGAACTCATTCCCCATGGCCAGAAACCTTGTGGTTGGCATGTTGTCCAACGTTCAGTGTAGTTGAAACCAGTGTGGCCCATGAGGCCCCGCCCATGCTCGCGGGCCACTTTGGTCACAAACACACATTGTGACCCTCAGGCTGAGCCCAGTCCTCAAGTAAGGCCACTCAGTGGCTGGATGAAGAGATAGCATATTGGGCTTGCCATGCCCCTAGGCCCCAATTTTTAACCATAGTTCGGGTTGTCCCTTCAGTCTTCCCCACGGCTTTGCTTTGGAATTCCTCTTTTGGTGGGACACCTGAGGTAACAAAATTGAAATGAGTCCTCCCATCCCACTGATTGACGAAAAGCAATTGGGAATCGGGCCAAATCCTCAGAGAGGAAGATTCGTCCATGGCCCATGAGGCCTCCCCGACATTCCACGGCCATCGCTGATACAAAATCCAGAGACAAAAGCCTGAGCAAGAGCCTCAGACACGCACTTTCTTCATATCCTGAAGAGTTTTTCTCATGGTTTGTAGATCGGGCCTGCCATACCTACGTCCCCAAACCTAGGCTGAGTTTGTGTTTTCAGACTTCTGTCCTCAAATTCTTGGGCCACACACCCTCCAGGCTGGGCCCCTGGAGCCACACATTAAGACTGTGCCTACCAATCCATGGGAATTCTGCCCATTCCATGGTCCAAAATCGTACAAATTAGGAGAAACCTCCAAAGTCCCTGAGGTCATCCCAATAGTGTAGGTCGCCCGGAACAAACAAGGACTGTCTGACACCAGCTGATAATCGACCTCCACTCATACCATAGATGGATGTCTCCAGAGAAGAAGATTGAACCATACAGGACCCTAGGCCATTATAGGATCCATAGCTTTGGGTTACAGGCATGTGTCCTCAAAAGCCTGATTCCAATACGAGCATAGGGATTTTCCTGAGGCACCCATCAGAATTCATCTCGTCTCCCCAAGGAAACCTGTGCGTGGGAGCCATGTCCAAAGCTAAGGAGAGTACTTCAGGGTCCCGGTGCCACAACCCCATTCCAAGGCCCTCATGGACACAAAAACACATTAGGACCCATCCTCAGGAAAGTCCATTTCAACTGAGCCACCCCGGTTGCTCCGGCAGAGCCATCCGATCTAAACTATCTTGTTGCTAGGAGACAATTGGAATGCGAGGAGGACTTCCCAGGCATCCATCCGCGAACGGTGCTCTGAAGTCATTCCATATGGGATGTCCTGGAGTTGTCCAACAGGTCTCAATTGTCCCGCAGAAGGAATCCTTGAAGGGGGCATCCCACAACTCCCAACATGGGAAAACCTCAATGGCCTCGAGATTCTGCTCCCTTCATGAAGCGGCCGTCATGCTCAGAAACTCCAACCTGAGCCAACGTCTGAGCCTCGCCCTGACTTCAGATGAATGACATATTGGTTCAGATCTGCAGGGGGTACCTGCCGTGCCCTCCCCCTGAAACCCAAATCTAGCTTGTCTTCTCAGACTTCCGTCCTCACACTCCTGGCCCCGAAGCCCTCAAGTTTGGCAATTCCGGACCCACAATGCAGAACTCTGCCTGCCCTCTAGAAAAAAAATTATTGCATCATGAGCTGCAGAGGCACCTTAAATGAGGATCAACCTACAAAGCACTCGACTTTACCCAAATTATATAGTCTAACCAGGGCACTAATGCACTGTCGAACACAACCTGAGACCGGACCTCCTGGCCAATCCCCATAAAGCTGACCGCACACTAAGCACATAAATCCCGCCATGGCCTTCGGTCTCATCTCTTCCCTACCTCAGTTTTCAGGCTTCAGAACCGAGACCTTATCTCCACTCACTGCCCAGGGGTGAGTGTGATGCAGAAATCAGAACTCCTCCTTACCCATGGCAAGTACCCTTGTGGTTGGCACGTTGTCCGACTTTCAGTGTAGGAAAAACCAGCATTCACACTGAGGCCCCGCCCATTCTTGAGTGCGACGAGGCCATACACACGCATTGTGACCCTCAGCAGGAGTCCTGTCCTCTAGTAAGTCCTCTCAGTGGCTGGACCATTAGATGTCATAATGGGCTTGACATGTCCCTAGGCCCCAATTTTTAACCAGTTTTCTGATTGTCCAGTAGCCCCTCCCCAGGGCTCTACTCTGGAATCCCTCATTTGGTGGGACACCTGAGGTTAATAAAGAAAACAACAACAAAAAAAAAAACGGACTTCTTCCAGCCCACAGAATGACCCCAAACTCTTTGGACAGGGGCCAAACCACCTGAGAGTAAAACTCGTCCATTTCCCATGAAGTCACCCAGAAATTCCACGACCATGAGTGACACGATATCCAGAGATAAAAACGTGAGCAGGAGCCTCACACTCGCCCTTCTTTCACATCCCGAAGAGTTCTCCTCATGGTCTGTAGATCAGTCCTGCCATACCTATGACCCGAAACATAAGCCGAGTTTGTGTTTTCAGACAACTGTCCAAACAGCCCTGGCCTACACAACCTACAGGCTCAGGCCCCTGGAGCCAAACCTGAGGACTGTACTTGCCCTCTCCAAGGGAATTGTGTGTGCCAATTCCAATGGCCACAACCCTTCTAATAGGATAGACCTCCAAGGTCCCTGATCCATCTCAATAGTGGTGGCTTCCCAGGAAAAACAGGGGCAATCTGAGCCCAAATGAGGACCTACCTGCACTCAGACCCATAGACAGATGTTCCCAGAGGTAAAAAGGAAAGAACAGGCCCCTAGGCACTAATCAGATCCATTGCTTTGGTTTCCAGGCATCTCTCCTCAGAGGCCTGGATTTCAAAATCAGCATATAGCTGTTTCTTGACTCACCCATCAGAAAACATCTCATCTACACATGGGAAACTTGCACGTTGGAGCTGTGTCAAAGCCTCTGTTTAGGAGAACCCTTTAGGGCCCCAGTGCCACCGCTTCATTCCAAGGTCTCCATAGACACAAAAGCACATTAGGACCCATTCCCAGGGGTGTCCATTTCAACTCAGCGTCCTAGGTTGCTCCCCACAGATCCAGGAGTTCTAACCTGTCTTGTTGCTAGGAGACAATTGGAATGAGAGGTGGGCTACCCAGCCATCCATCCTTAGAACCCTGCTCAGAATCATTGGCCTGGAGCCAAACAACAGGTCTCAATTGTCCTGCAGAAGACACTCTGCAGTTTGGAGGTTCTCACAACTCCCATTGTGGGAAAACCCCTATGGCCTCGTGATGCCCCCCCATTCATGAAGGGGCCATCAGAGACAGAAACTCCAACCTGAGTGATCGTCTGATCCTCGCCCTGACTTCAGAGGCACGAGATCTCGATTCAGGTCTGTAGATTGTGCCTGCCATGGCCTCACCCAGAAACCTAAGCCTAGCTTGTGTTCTCAGACTTTTGTCGTCACACTAGTGGCCCAAAAGCCCTCCAGTTTGGCAATCCAGAACTACAATGCAGCACTCTGCCTGCCCTCCAGAAGAAACACATTGTCCTCTGGGGCTACCCAGTAACCCCAAATGAGGATCAACCTTCACCGACCTTGGCTGTACCCCAAATACATAGGCTGACCAGGGCACTAATGCCCTTTCTGACACAGCCTGAGCCTGGACCCCCTGGCCCCTCCCAGGCAGCTGGCCGCACACTGAGCACATTGAGCCGCCATGGCCTTAGGTCGTCAGCTCTTCCCAACCTCGGTTTTCAGGTTTCAGAAACTAGACCTTATCTCTTATCACTGCCCAGGTTTGAAGGTGATGCAGAAATCAGAACTCCTTCCCCATGGCAAGAAACCTTGTGGTTGGCATGTTGTCCAACGTTCAGTGTAGTTGCAACCAATGTGGCCCATAAGGCCCCGTCCATGCTCGTGGGCCACATTGGTTACAAACACAAATTGTGACCCTCAGGCTGAGCCCAGTCCTCAAGTAAGGCCACTGAGTGGCTGGATGAAGAGATAGCATATTGGGCTTGCCATGCCCCTAGGCCCCAATTTTTAACCATGTTTCGGGTTGTCCCTTCAGGCTTCCCCACGGCTTTGCTTTGGAATTCCTCTTTTGGTGGGACACCTGAGGTAACAAAACTGAAATGAGTCCTCCCGTCCTACAGATTGACGAAAAGCAATTGGGAATCGGGCAAATCCTCAGAGAGGAAGATTCGTCCATGGCCCATGAGGCCTCCCCGACATTCCACGGCCATCGCTGATATAAAATCCAGAGACAAAAGCCTGAGCAAGCGCCTCAGACTCGCACTTTCTTCATATCCTGAAGAGTTCTTCTCATGGCTTGTAGATCGGGCTTGCCATACCTACGTCCCCAAACCTGAGCTGAGTTTGTGTTTTCAGACTTCTGTCCTCAAAGTCTTGGGCCACACACCCTCCAGGCTGGGCCCCTGGAGCCACACATTAAGACTGTGCCTAGCAATCCATGGGAATTCTGCACATTCCATGGTCCAAAATTGTACAAATTAGGAGAAACGTCCAAAGTCCCTGAGGCCATCCCAATTGTGTATGTCGCCCGGAACAAACAAGGGCTGTCTGACACCAGCTGATAATCGACCTCCACTCATACCATAGATGGATGTCCCCAGAGAAGAAGATTGAACCAGACAGGAACCTAGGCCATAATAGGATCCATTGCTTTGGGTTACAGGCATGTGTCCTCAAAAGCCTGATTCCAATACGAGCATAGGGGTTTTCCTGAGGCACCCATCAGAACTCATCTCGTCTCCACAAGGAAACCTGTGCATGGGAGCCATTTCCAAAGATTAGGAGAGTACTTCAGGGTCCCGGTGCCACCGCCCCATTCCAAGGCCCTCATGGACACAAAAACACATTAGGACCCATCCTCAGGAAAGTCCATTTCAAGTCACCCACCCCGGTTGCTCCGGCAGAGCCATCAGATCTAAACTGTCTTGTTGCTAGGAGACAATTGGAATGCGAGGCGGGCTTCCCAGGCATCCATCCGCGAATCGTGCTCTGGAGTCATTCTATATTGGATGTCCTGGAGCTGTCCAACATGTCTCAATTGTCCCGCAGACAGAATCCTTGAAGGGGGCATCCCACAACTCCCAACGTGGGAAAACCTCAATGGCCTCAAGATTCCGCTTCCTTCATGAAGCGGCCGTCATGCTCAGAAACTCCAACCTGAGCCAACGTCTGATCCTCGCCCTGACTTCAGATGCATGAGATATTGGTTCAGATCTGCAGGGGGTACCTGCCATGCCCTCGCCCTGAAACCCAAGTCTAGCTAGTCTTCTCAGACTTCCGTCCTCACACTCCTGGCCCCGAAGCCCTCAAGTTTGGCAATTCCGGACCCACAATGCAGCACTCTGCCTGCCCTCTGGAAAAAAAATTATTGCCTCATGAACTGCCCAGGCACCTTAAATGAGGATCAGCCTACACAGCACTCGAAAATACCCAAATGATATAGTCTAACCTGGGCACTAATGCACTGTCGAACACAACCTGAGCCCGGACCTCCTGACCAACACACAGAAAGCTGACCGCACATTGAGCACATAAAACCCGCCATGGTCTTAGGTCTTCATCTCTTCCCTACCTCAGTTTTCAGGCTTCAGAACCTATACCTCATCTCCAATCACTGCCCAGGGGTGAGTGTGATGCAGAAATCAGAACTCCTCCTTACCCATGGCAAGAACCCTTGTGCTTGGCACGTTGTCCAACGTTCAGTGTAGGAGAAACCAGCATTCACCCTGAGGCCCCACCCATTCTTGAGTGCGACGAGGGCATACACACGCATTGTGACCCTCAGCATGAGTCCTGTCCTCTAGTAAGTCCTCTCAGTGGCTGGATCATTAGATGTCATAATGGGCTTGACATGTCCCTAGGCCCCAATTTTTAACCAGATTTATGATTGTCCAGTCGCCCCTCCCCAGGGCTCTACTCTGGAATCCCTCATTTGGTGGGACACCTGAGGTTAAAAATGATAACAACAAAAACAACAAAAAAAAAAAAAACGGACTTTTTCCAGGCCACAGAATGACCCCAAACTCTTTGGAAGGGGCCAAAACACCAGAGAGTAAGATTCGTCCTTTCCCATGAAGTCACCCAGAAATTCCACAACCATGAGTGACACGATATCCAGAGACAAAAACTTGAGCAGGAGCCTCACACTCGCCCTTCTTTCAAATCCCGAAGAGTTCTCCTCATGGTCTGTAGGTCAGTCCTGCCATACCTATGACCCGAAACATAAGCCGAGTTTGTGTTTTCAGACAAGAGTCCAAGAAGCCCTGGCCTAAACAACCTACAGGCTCAGGCCCCTGGAGCCCAACCTGAGGACTGTACTTGCCCTCTCCAAGAAAATTGTGTGTGCCCATTCCAATGGCCACAACCATTCTAATAGGATAAACCTCCAAAGTCCCTGATCCATCTCAATAGTGGTGGCTTCCCAGGAAAAACAGGGGTAATCTGAGCACAACTGAGCTCCTACCTGCACTCAGACCAATAGACAGATGTCCCCAGAGGTAAAAAGGAAAGAACAGTCCCCTAGGCACTAATCAGATCCATTGCTTTGGTTTCCAGGCATCTCTCCTCAGAGGCCTGGATTTCAAAAGCAGCATATAGCTGTTTCTTGACTCACCCATCAGAAAACATCTCATCTACACATGGGAAACTTGCACGTTGGAGCTGTGTCAAAGCCTTTGTTTAGGAGAACGCTTTAGGGCCCCAGTGCCCCTTCTTCATTCCAAGGTCTCCATAGACACAAAAGCACATTAGGACCCATCCCCAGGGGTGTTCATTTCAACTCAGTGTCCTCGGTTGCTCCCCACAGATCCAGGAGTTCTAACCTGTCTTGTTGCTAGGAGACAATTGGAATGCGAGGTGAGCTACCCAGCCATCCATCCTTAAAAACCTGCTCAGAATCATTGCCCTGGAGCCAAACAACAGGTCTCAATTGTCCTGCAAAAGACTCTCTGCAGTTTGGAGCTTCTCACAACTCCCATCGTGGGAAATCCCCCATGGCCTCGTGATGCCCCCCCATTCCTGAAGGGGCCATCAGGGACAGAAACTCCAACCTGAGCGATCGTCTGATCCTCGCCCTGACTTCAGATGCACGAGATCTCGATTCAGGTCTGTAGATTGTGCCTGCCATGGCCTCACCCAGAAACCTAAGCCTAGCTTGTGTTCTCAGACTTTTGTCGTCAGACTACTGGCCCACAAGCCCTCCAGTTTGGCAATCCAGAACTACAATGCAGCACTCTGCCTGCCCTCCAAAAGAAATACATTGTCCTCTGGAGCTACCCAGTAACCCCAAATGAGGATCAACCTGCACCGACCTTGGCTGTACCCCAAATACATAGGCTGACCAGGGCACTAATGCCCTTTCTGACACAGCCTGAGAATGGAGCCCCTGGTCCCTTCCAGACAGCTGGCCGCACACTGAGCACATCGAGCCGCCGTGGCCTTAGGTGGTCATCTCTTCCCAACCTCGGTTTTCAGGTTTCAGAACCTAGACCTTAACTCCAATCACTGCCCAGGGTTGAAGGTGATGCAGAAATCAGAACTCCTTCCCCATGGCAAGAAACCTTGTGGTTGGCATGTTGTCCAACGTTCAATGTAGTTGAAACCAGTGTGGCCCATGAGGCCCCGCCCTTGTTCGCGGGCCACATTGGTCACAAACACACATTGTGACTCTCAGGCTGAGCCCAGTCCTCAAGTAAGGCCACTCAGTGGCTGGATGAAGAGATAGCATATTGGGCTTGCCATGCCCCTAGGCCCCAATTTTTAACCATAGTTCGGGTTGTCTCTTCAGGCTTCCCCACGGCTTTCCTTTGGAATTCCTCTTTTGGTGGGACAATTGAGGTAACAAAACTGAAATGAGTCCTCCCATCCCACAGATTGTCGAAAAGCAATTGGGATTCGTGCCAAATCCTCAGAGAGGAAGATTCGTCCATGGCCCATGAGGTCATCCCGACATCCACGGCCATCGCTGATACAAAATACAGAGATAAAAGCCTGAGCAAGCGCCTCAGTCTCGCACTATCTTCATATATGAAGAGTTCTTCTCATATCTTGTAGATCGGGGCTGCCATACCTACGTCCCCAAATCTAAGCTGAGTTTGTGTTTTCAGACTTCTGTCCTCAACGTCTTGGGCCACACACCCTCCAGGTTGGGACCCTGGAGCCACACATTAGGACTGTGCCTACCAATCCATGGAAATTCTGCCCATCCATGGTCCAAAGTCGTACAAATTAGGAGAAACCTCCAAAGTCCCTGAGGCCATCCCAATAGTGTAGGTCGCCCGGAATAAACAAGGGCTGTCTGACACCAACTGATAATCGACCTCCACTCATACCATAGATGGATGTCCCATAGAAGAAGATTGAACCAGACAGGACCCTAGGCCATAATAGGACCAATTGCTTTGGGTTACAGGCATGTGTCCTCAAAAGCCTGATTCCAATACGAGCATAGGAGTTTTCCTGAGACACCCATCAGAACTCATCTCGTCTCCACATGGAAACCTGTGCATGGGAGCCATGTCCAAAGCTTAGGAGAGTACTTCAGGGTCCCGGTGCCACCGCCCCATTCCAAGGCCCTCATGGGCACAAAAACACATTAGGACCCATCCTCAGGAAAGTCCATTTCAACTCAGCCACCCCGGTTGCTCCGGCAGAGCCATCAGATCTAAACTTTCTTGTTGCTAGGAGACAATTGGAATGCGAGGCGGGCTTCCCAGGCATCCATCCGCGAACGTCGCTCTGGAGTCATTCCATATGGGATGTCCTGGAGCTGTCCAACAGGTCTCAATTGTCCCGCAGAAGGAATCTTTGAAGGGGGAATCCCACAACTCCCAAGGTGGGAAAACCTCAATGACCTCGAGATTCCACTCCCTTCATGAAGCGGCCGTCATGCACAGAAACTCCAACCTGAGCCAACGTCTGATCCTCGCCCTGACTTCAGATGAATGACATATTGGTTCAGATCTGCAGGGGGTACCTGCCGTGCCCTCGCCCTGAAACCCAAGTCTAGCTTGTCTTCTCAGACTTCCGTCCTCACACTCCTGGCCCCGAAGCCCTCAAGTTTGGCAATTCCGGACCCACAATGCAGCACTCTGCCTGCCCTCTAGAAAAAAAAATTATTGCCTCATGAGCTGCCCAGGCACCTTAAATGAGGATCAGCCTACACAGCATTCGACTTTACCCAAATTATATAGTCTAACCTGGGCACTAATGCACTGTCGAACACAACCTGAGCCCGGACCTCCTGACCAAAACCCAGAAAGCAGACTGCACACTGAGCACATCAAACCCGCCATGGCCTTAGGTCATCATCTCTTCCCTATCTCATTTATCAGGCTTCAAAACCGAGACCTTATCTCCAATCACTGCCCAGGGGTGAGTGTGATGCAGAAATCAGAACTCCTCCTTACCCATGGGAAGAACCCTTTTGGTTGTCACGTTGTCCAACGTTCAGTGTAGGAGAAACCAGCATTCACCCTGAGGCCCCGCCCATTCTTGAGTGCGACCAGGGCATACACAGGCATTGTGACACTCAGCATGAGTCCTGTCCTCTAGTAAGTCCGCTCAGTGGCTGGATCATTAGATGTCATAATGGGCTTGACATGTCCCTATTCCCCAATTTATAACCAGATTTCTGATTGTCCATTCGCCCCTCCCCAGGGCTCTAATCTGGAATCCCTCATTTGGTGGGACACCTGATGTTAAAAAAGAAATAACAACAACAACAAAAAAAAACGGACTTCTTCCAGACCACAGAAAGACCCCAAACTCTTTGGATGGGGCCAAACCAACAGAGAGTAAGACTCGTCCATTTCCCATGAAGTCACCCAGAAATTCCACGACCATGAGTGACACGATATCCAGAGACAAAAACTTGAGCAGTAGCCTCACACTCGCCCTTCTTTCAAATGCCGAAGAGTTCTCCTCATGGTCTGTAGATCAGTCCTGCCATACCTATGACCCGAAACATAAGCCGATTTTGTGTTTTCAGACAACAGTCCAAAAAGCCCTGGCCTACACAACCTACAGGCTCAGGCCCCTGGAGCCCAACCTAAGGACTGTTCTTGCCCTCTCCAAGGGAATTGTGTGTGCCCATTCCAATGGCCACAACCCTTCTAATAGGATAAAACTCCAAAGTCCCTGATCCATCTCAATAGTGGTGGCTTCCCAGGAAAAACAGGGGTAATCTGAGCCCAACTGAGCACCTAATTGCACTCAGACCCATAGACAGATGTCCGCAGAGGTAAAAAGGAAAGAACAGGCCCCTAGGCACTAATCAGATCCATTGCTTTGGTTTCCAGGCATCTCTCCTCAGAGGCCTGGATTTCAAAAGCAGCATATAGCTGTTTCTTGACTCACCCATCAGAAAACATCTCATCTACACATGGGAAACTTGCACGTTGGAGCTGTGTCAAAGCCTCTGTTTAGGAGAACCCTTTAGGGCCCCAGTGCCCCTGCTTCATTCCAAGGTCTCCATAGACACAAAAGCACATTAGGACCCATCCCCAGGGGTGTTTATTTCAACTCAGTGTCCTCGGTTGCTCCCCACAGATCCAGGACTTCTAACTTGTCTTGTTGCTAGGAGACAATTGGAATGCGAGGTAGGCTACCCAGCCATCCATCCTTAGAACCCTGCTCAGAATCATTGGCCTGGAGCCAAACAGCAGGTCTCAATTGTCATACAGAAGACTCTCTGCAGTATGGAGCTACTCAGAACGCCCATCGTGGGAAAACCCCCATGGCCTCGTGATGCCCCCCCCCCATTCCTGAAGAGGCCATCAGGGACAGAAACTCCAACCTGAGTGATCGTCTGATCCTCGCCCTGTCTTCAGATGCACGAGATCTCGATTCATGTCTGTAGATTGTGCCTGCCATGGCCTCACCCAGAAATCTAGGCCGAGATTGTGTTCTCAGACTTTGTCGTCAGACTACTGGCCCACAAGCCCTCCAGTTTGGCAATCCAGAACTACAATGCAGCACTCTGCCTGACCTCCAAAATAAATACATTGTCTTCTGGGGCTACCCAGTAATCCCAAATGAGGATCAACCTGCACCGACATAGGCTGACCCCTAATACATAGGCTGACTAGGGCACTAATGCCCTTTCTGACACAGCCTGAGCCTGGAACCCCATGGCCCCTCCTAGACAGCTGGCCGCACACTGAGCACATCGAGCCGCCCGTGGCCTTAGGTCGTCATCTGTTCCCAACCTCGGTTTTCAGGTTTCAGAACCTAGACCTTATCTCCAATCACTGCCCAGGGTTGAAGGTGATGCAGAAATCAGAACTCCTTCCCCATGGCAAGAAACCTTGTGGTTGGCATGTTGTCCACGTTCAGTGTAGTTGAAACCAGTGTGGCCCATGAGGCCCCGCCCATGCTCGCGGGCCACATTGGTCACAAACACACATTGTGACCCTCAGGCTGAGCCCAGTCCTCAAGTAAGGCCACTCAGTGGCTGGATGAAGAGATAGCATATTGGGCTTGCCATGCCCCTAAGCCCCAATTTTTAACCATAGTTCGGGTTGCCCCTTCAGTCTTCCCCACGGCTTGGCTTTGGAATTCCTCTTTTGGTGGGACACCTGAGGTAACAAAACTGAAATGAGTCCTCCCATCCCACAGATTGACGAAAAGCAATTGGGAATCTGGCCAAATCCTCAGAGAGGAAGATTCGTCCATGGCCCATGAGGCCTCCCCGACATTCCACGGCCATCGCTGATACAAAATCCAGAGTCAAAAGCCTGAGCATGCGCCTCAGACTCGCACTTTCTTCATATCCTGAAGAGTTCTTCTCATGGTTTGTAGATCGGGCCTGCCATACCTACGTCCCTAAACCTAAGCTGAGTTTGTGTTTTCAGACTTCTGTCCTCAAAGTCTTGGGCCACACACCCTCCAGGCTGGGCCCTTGGAGCCACTCATTAGGACTGTGCCTACCAATCCATGGGAATTCTGCCCATTCCATGGTCCAAAATCATACAAATTTGGTGAAACCTCCAAAGTCCCTGAGGCCATCCCAATAGTGTAGGTCGCCCGGAACAAACAAGGGCTGTCTGACACCAGCTGATAATCGACCTCCACTCATACCAAAAATGGATGTCCCCAGAGAAGAAGATTGAACCAGACAGGACCCTAGGCCATAATAAGATCCATGGCTTTGGGTTACAGGCATGTGTCCTCAAAAGCCTGATTCCAATACGAGCATAGGGGTTTTCCTGAGGCACCCAACAGAATTCATCTCGTCTTCACAAGAAACCTGTGAATGGGAGCCATGTCCAAAGCTTAGGAGAGTACTTCAGGGTCCCGTAGCCACCGCCCCATTCCAAGGCCCTCATGGTCAGAAAAGCACATTAGGGCCCAACCTCAAAAAAGTCCATTTCAACTCAGCCACCCCGGTTGCTCCGGCAGAGCCATCAGATCTAAACTGTCTTGTTGCTAGGAGACAATTGGAATGCGAGGCGGGCTTCCCAGGCATCCATCCACGAAGGGTGCTCTGGAGTCATTCCATATGGGATGTCCTGGAGCTGTCCAACAGGTCTCAATTGTCCCGCAGAAGAAATCCTTGAAGGGGGCATCCCACAACTCCCAACGTGGGAAAACCTCAATGGCCCCGAGATTCCGCTCCCTTCATGAAGCGGCCGTCATGCACAGAAACTCCAACCTGAGCCAACGTCTAAACCTCGCCCTGACTTCAGATGCATGAGATATTGGTTCAGATCTGCAGGGGGTACCTGCCGTGCCCTCGCCCTTAAACCCAAGTCTAGCTTGTCTTCTCAGACTTCTGTACTCACACTCCTGGCCCCGAAGCCCTCAAGTTTGGCAATTCCAGACCCACAATGCAGCACTCTGCCTGCCCTCTAGAAAAAAAATTATTGCCTCATGAGCTGCCGAGGCACCTTAAATGAGGATCAACCTACGCAGCACTCGACTTTACCCAAATGATATAGTCTAACCTGGGCACTAATGCACTGTCGAACACAACCTGAGCCCAGACCTCTTGAACAACACCCAGAAAGCTGACCGCACACTGAGCACATAAAACCCGCCATGGCCTTAGGTCATCATCTCTTCCCTACCTCAGTTTTCAGGCTTCAATCTGAGACGTTATCTCCAATCACTGCCCAGGGGTGAGTGTGAAGCAGAAATCAGAACTCCTCCTTAACCATGGCAAGAACCCTTGTGGTTGGCACGTTGTCCAACGTTCAGTGTAGGAGAAACCAGCATTCACCCTGAGGCCCCACTTATACTTGAGTGCGACGAGGGCATACACACGCATTGTGACCCTCAGCATGAGTCCTGTCCTCTAGTAAGTCCTCTCAGTGGCTGGACCATTAGATGTCATACTGGGCTTGACATGTCCCTAGGCCCCAATTTTTAACCAGATTTATGATTGTCCAGTCGCCCCTCCCCAGGGCTCTACTCTGGAATCCCTCATTTGGTGGGACACCTGAGGTTAAAAAAGAAAACAACAACAACAACAACAAAAAAACGGACTTCTTCCAACCCACAGAATGACCCCAAACTCTTTGGACGGGGCCAAACCACCAGAGAGTAAGACTCGTCCATTTCCCATGAAGTCACCCAGAAATTCCACGACCATGAGTGACACGATATCCAGAGACAAAAACTTGAGCAGGAGCCTCACACTCGCCCTTCTTTCAAATCCCGAAGAGTTATCCTCATGTTCTGTGGGTCAGTCCTGCCATACCTATGACCCGAAACATAAGCCGAGTTTGTGTTTTCAGACAACTGTCCAAACAGCCCTGGCCTACACAACCTACAGGCTCAGGCCCCTGGAGCCCAACCTGAGGACTGTTCTTGCCCTCTCCAAGGGAATTGTGTGTGCCCATTCCAATGGCCACAACCCTTCTAATAGGATAAAACTCCAAAGTCCCTGATCCATCTCAATAGTGGTGGCTTCCGAGGAAAAAACAGGGGCAATCTGAGTCCAACTGAGCACATACCTGCACTCAGATCCATAGACAGATGTCCCCAGAGGTAAAAAGTAAAGAACAGGCCCCTAGGCACTAATCAGATCCATTGCTTTGGTTTCCAGGCATCTCTCCTCGGAGGCCTGGATTTCAAAAGCAGCATATAGCTGTTTCTAGACTCACCCATCAGAAAACATCTCATCTACACATGGGAAAATTGCACGTTGGAGCTGTGTCAAAGCCTCTGTTTAGGAGAAGCCTTTAGGGCCCCAGTGCCACCGCTTCATTCCAAGGTCTCCATAGACACAAAAGCACATTAGGACCCATCCCCAGGGGTGTCCATTTCAACACAGCGTCCTCGGTTGCTCCCCAAAGATCCAGGAGATCTAACCTGTCTTGTTGCTAGGAGACAATTGGAATGCGAGGTGGGCTACCAAGCCATCCATCTTTAGAACCCTGCTCAGAATCATTAGTCTGGAGCCATACAACAGGTGTCAATTGTCCTGCAGAAGACTCTGCAGTTTGGAGCTTCTCACAACTCCCATCGTGGGAAAACCCCCATGGCCTCGTGATGCCCCCCCATTCCTGAAGGGGCCATCAGGGGCAGAAACTCCAACCTGAGCAATCGTCTGATCCTCGCCCTGACTTCAGATGCACGAGATCTCGATTCAGGTCTGTAGATTGTGCCTGCCATGGCCTCACCCAGAAACCTGAGCCCAGCTTGTGTTCTCAGACTTTTGTCGTCAGACTACTGGCCCACAAGCCCTCCAGTTTGGCAATCCAGAACTACAATGCAGCACTCTGCCTGCCCTCCAGAAGAAAAAACATTGTCCTCTGGGGCTACCCAGTAACCCCAAATGAGGATCAACATGCACCGACCTTGGCTGTACTCCAAATACATAGGCTGACGGGGGCACTAATGCCCTTTCTGACACAGACTGAGCCTGGACCTGCTGGCCCCTCCCAGACAGCTGGCCGCACACTGAGCACATCGAGCCACCATGGCCTTAGGTCGTCATCTCTTCCCAACCTCGGTTTTCAGGTTTCAGAACCTAGACCTTATCTCCAATCACTGCCAAGGGTTGAAGGTGATGCAGAAATCAGAACTCCTTCCCCATGGCATGAAACCCTTGGTTGGCATGTTGTCCAACGATCAGTGTATTTGAAACCAGTGTGGCCCTTGAGGCCCCGCCCATGCTCGCGGGCCACATTGGTCACAAACACACATTGTGACCCTCAGGCTGAGCCCAGTCCTCAAGTAAGGCCACTCAGTGGCTGGATGAAGAGATAGCATATTGGGCTTGCCATGCCCCTAGGCCCCAATTTTTAACCATAGTTCGGGTTGTCCCTTCAGTCTTCCCCACGGCGTGGCATTGGAATTACTCTTTTGGTGGGACACCTGAGGTAACAAAACTGAAATGAGTCCTCCCATTCCGCAGATTGACGAAAAGCAATTGGAAATCGGGCTAAATCCTCAGAGTGGAAGATTCGTTAATGGCCCATGAGGCCTCCCCGACATTCCACGGCCATCGCTGATACAAAATCCAGAGACAAAAGCCTGAGCAAGCGCCTCAGACTCGCACTTACTTCATATCCTGAAGAGTTCTTCTCATGGTTTGTAGATCAGGCCTGCCATACCTACGTCCCCAAACCTAAGCTGAGTTTGTGTTTTCAGACTTGTGTCCTCAAAGTCTTGGGCCACACACCCTCCAGGCTGGGCCCTTGGAGCCACACATTAGGACTGTTCCTACCAATCCATGGGAATTCTGCCCATTCCATGGTCCAATATCGTACAAATTAGGAGAAACCTCCAAAGTCCCTGAGGCCATCCCAATAGTGTAGGTCGCCCGGAATAAACAAGGGCTGTCTGACAACCGCTGATAATCGACTTCCACTCATACCATAGATGGATGTCCCCAAAGAAGATTGAACCAGACAGGACCCTAGGCCATAATAGGATCCATTGCTTTGGGTTACAGGCATGTGTCCTCAAAAGCCTGATTCCAATACGAGCATAGGGGTTTTCCTGAGGCACCCATCAGAACTCATCTCGTCTCCACAAGGAAACCTGTGCATGGGAGCCATGTCCAAAGCTTAGGAGAGTACTTCAGGGTCCCGTAGCCACCGCCCCATTCCAAGGCCCTCATGGACAGAAAAACACATTAGGGCCCATCCTCAGGAAAGTCCATTTCAACTCAGCCACCACGGTTGCTCCGGCAGAGCCATCAGATCTAAACTGTCTTGTTGCTAGGAGACAATTGGAATGCGAGGCGGGCTTCCCAGGCATCCATCCACGAACGGTGCTCTGGAGTCATTCCATATGGGATGTCCTGGAGCTGTCCAACAGGTCTCAATTATCCCGCAGAAGGAATCCTTGAAGGGGGCATCCCACAACTCCCAACGTTGGAAAAACTCAATGGCCCCGAGATTCCGCTCCCTTCATGAAGCGGCCGTCATGCACAGAAACTCCAACCTAAGCCAATGTCTGATCCTCGCCCTGACTTCAGATGCATGAGATATTGGTTCAGATCTGCAGGGGGTACCTGCGGTGCCCTCGCCCTGAAACCCAAGTCTAGCTTGTCTTCTCAGACTTCTGTCCTCACACTCCTGGCCCCGAAGCCCTCAAGTTTGGCAATTCCGGACCCACAATGCAGCACTCTGCCTGCCCTCTAGAAAAAAAATTATTGCCTCATGAGCTGCCCAGGCACCTTAAATGAGGATCAACCTACACAGCACTCGACTTTACCCAAATGATATAGTCTAACCTGGGCACTAATGCACTGTCGAACACAACCTGAGCCCGGACCTCCTGACCAACACCCAGAATGCTGACCGCACACTGAGTACATAAAACCCGCCATGGCCTTAGGTCATCATCTCTTCCCTATCTCATTTATCAGGCTTCAAAACCGAGACCTTATCTCCAATCACTGCCCAGGGGTGAGTGTGATGCAGAAATCAGAACTCCTCCTTACCCATGGGAGGAACCCTTTTGGTTGTCACGTTGTCCAACGTTCAGTGTAGGAGAAACCAGCATTCACCCTGAGGCCCCGCCCATTCTTGAGTGCGACGAGGACATACACAGGCATTGTGACACTCAGCATGAGTCCTGTCCTCTAGTAAGTCCGCTCAGTGGCTGGATCATTAGATGTCATAATGGGCTTGACATGTCCCTATTCCCCAATTTATAACCAGATTTCTGATTGTCCATTCGCCCCTCCCCAGGGCTCTAATCTGGAATCCCTCATTTGGTGGGACACCTGATGTTAAAAAAGAAATAACAACAACAACAAAAAAAAACGGACTTCTTCCAGACCACAGAAAGACCCCAAACTCTTTGGATGGGGCCAAACCAACAGAGAGTAAGACTCGTCCATTTCCCATGAAGTCACCCAGAAATTCCACGACCATGAGTGACACGATATCCAGAGACAAAAACTTGAGCAGTAGCCTCACACTCGCCCTTCTTTCAAATGCCGAAGAGTTCTCCTCATGGTCTGTAGATCAGTCCTGCCATACCTATGACCCGAAACATAAGCCGATTTTGTGTTTTCAGACAACAGTCCAAAAAGCCCTGGCCTACACAACCTACAGGCTCAGGCCCCTGGAGCCCAACCTAAGGACTGTTCTTGCCCTCTCCAAGGGAATTGTGTGTGCCCATTCCAATGGCCACAACCCTTCTAATAGGATAAAACTCCAAAGTCCCTGATCCATCTCAATAGTGGTGGCATCCCAGGAAAAACAGGGGTAATCTGAGCCCAACTGAGCACCTACCTGCACTCAGACCCATAGACAGATGTCCGCAGAGGTAAAAAGGAAAGAACAGGCCCCTAGGCACTAATCAGATCCATTGCTTTGGTTTCCAGGCATCTCTCCTCAGAGGCCTGGATTTCAAAAGCAGCATATAGCTGTTTCTTGACTCACCCATCAGAAAACATCTCATCTACACATGGGAAACTTGCACGTTGGAGCTGTGTCAAAGCCTCTGTTTAGGAGAACCCTTTAGGGCCCCAGTGCCCCTGCTTCATTCCAAGGTCTCCATAGACACAAAAGCACATTAGGACCCATCCCCAGGGGTGTTCATTTCAACTCAGTGTCCTCGGTTGCTCCCCACAGATCCAGGACTTCTAACTTGTCTTGTTGCTAGGAGACAATTGGAATGCGAGGTAGGCTACCCAGCCATCCATCCTTAGAACCCTGCTCAGAATCATTGGCCTGGAGCCAAACAGCAGGTCTCAATTGTCATACAGAAGACTCTCTGCAGTATGGAGCTACTCAGAACGCCCATCGTGGGAAAACCCCCATGGCCTCGTGATGCCCCCCCCCATTCCTGAAGGGGCCATCAGGGACAGAAACTCCAACCTGAGTGATCGTCTGATCCTCGCCCTGTCTTCAGATGCACGAGATCTCGATTCATGTCTGTAGATTGTGCCTGCCATGGCCTCACCCAGAAATCTAGGCCGAGATTGTGTTCTCAGACTTTGTCGTCAGACTACTGGCCCACAAGCCCTCCAGTTTGGCAATCCAGAACTACAATGCAGCACTCTGCCTGACCTCCAAAATAAATACATTGTCTTCTGGGGCTACCCAGTAATCCCAAATGAGGATCAACCTGCACCGACATAGGCTGACCCCTAATACATAGGCTGACTAGGGCACTAATGCCCTTTCTGACACAGCCTGAGCCTGGAACCCCATGGCCCCTCCTAGACAGCTGGCCGCACACTGAGCACATCGAGCCGCCCGTGGCCTTAGGTCGTCATCTGTTCCCAACCTCGGTTTTCAGGTTTCAGAACCTAGACCTTATCTCCAATCACTGCCCAGGGTTGAAGGTGATGCAGAAATCAGAACTCCTTCCCCATGGCAAGAAACCTTGTGGTTGGCATGTTGTCCACGTTCAGTGTAGTTGAAACCAGTGTGGCCCATGAGGCCCCGCCCATGCTCGTGGGCCACATTGGTCACAAACACACATTGTGACCCTCAGGCTGAGCCCAGTCCTCAAGTAAGGCCACTCAGTGGCTGGATGAAGAGATAGCATATTGGGCTTGCCATGCCCCTAAGCCCCAATTTTTAACCATAGTTCGGGTTGCCCCTTCAGTCTTCCCCACGGCTTGGCTTTGGAATTCCTCTTTTGGTGGGACACCTGAGGTAACAAAACTGAAATGAGTCCTCCCATCCCACAGATTGACGAAAAGCAATTGGGAATCGGGCCAAATCCTCAGAGAGGAAGATTCGTCCATGGCCCATGAGGCCTCCCCGACATTCCACGGCCATCGCTGATACAAAATCCAGAGACAAAAGCCTGAGCATGCGCCTCAGACTCGCACTTTCTTCATATCCTGAAGAGTTCTTCTCATGGTTTGTAGATCGGGCCTGCCATACCTACGTCCCTAAACCTAAGCTGAGTTTGTGTTTTCAGACTTCTGTCCTCAAAGTCTTGGGCCACACACCCTCCAGGCTGGGCCCTTGGAGCCACTCATTAGGACTGTGCCTACCAATCCATGGGAATTCTGCCCATTCCATGGTCCAAAATCATACAAATTTGGTGAAACCTCCAAAGTCCCTGAGGCCATCCCAATAGTGTAGGTCGCCCGGAACAAACAAGGGCTGTCTGACACCAGCTGATAATCGACCTCCACTCATACCAAAAATGGATGTCCCCAGAGAAGAAGATTGAACCAGACAGGACCCTAGGCCATAATAAGATCCATGGCTTTGGGTTACAGGCATGTGTCCTCAAAAGCCTGATTCCAATACGAGCATAGGGGTTTTCCTGAGGCACCCAACAGAATTCATCTCGTCTTCACAAGAAACCTGTGAATGGGAGCCATGTCCAAAGCTTAGGAGAGTACTTCAGGGTCCCGTAGCCACCGCCCCATTCCAAGGCCCTCATGGTCAGAAAAGCACATTAGGGCCCAACCTCAAAAAAGTCCATTTCAACTCAGCCACCCCGGTTGCTCCGGCAGAGCCATCAGATCTAAACTGTCTTGTTGCTAGGAGACAATTGGAATGCGAGGCGGGCTTCCCAGGCATCCATCCACGAAGGGTACTCTGGAGTCATTCCATATGGGATGTCCTGGAGCTGTCCAACAGGTCTCAATTGTCCCGCAGAAGAAATCCTTGAAGGGGGCATCCCACAACTCCCAACGTGGGAAAACCTCAATGGCCCCGAGATTCCGCTCCCTTCATGAAGCGGCCGTCATGCACAGAAACTCCAACCTGAGCCAACGTCTAAACCTCGCCCTGACTTCAGATGCATGAGATATTGGTTCAGATCTGCAGGGGGTACCTGCCGTGCCCTCGCCCTTAAACCCAAGTCTAGCTTGTCTTCTCAGACTTCTGTACTCACACTCCTGGCCCCGAAGCCCTCAAGTTTGGCAATTCCGGACCCACAATGCAGCACTCTGCCTGCCCTCTAGAAAAAAAATTATTGCCTCATGAGCTGCCCAGGCACCTTAAATGAGGATCAACCTACGCAGCACTCGACTTTACCCAAATGATATAGTCTAACCTGGGCACTAATGCACTGTCGAACACAACCTGAGCCCAGACCTCCTGAACAACACCCAGAAAGCTGACCGCACACTGAGCACATAAAACCCGCCATGGCCTTAGGTCATCATCTCTTCCCTACCTCAGTTTTCAGGCTTCAGATCCGAGACGTTATCTCCAATCACTGCCCAGGGGTGAGTGTGAAGCAGAAATCAGAACTCCTCCTTACCCATGGCAAGAACCCTTGTGGTTGGCACGTTGTCCAACGTTCAGTGTAGGAGAAACCAGCATTCACCCTGAGGCCCCACTTATACTTGAGTGCGACGAGGGCATACACACGCATTGTGACCCTCAGCATGAGTCCTGTCCTCTAGTAAGTCCTCTCAGTGGCTGGACCATTAGATGTCATACTGGGCTTGACATGTCCCTAGGCCCCAATTTTTAACCAGATTTATGATTGTCCAGTCGCCCCTCCCCAGGGATCTACTCTGGAATCCCTCATTTGGTGGGACACCTGAGGTTAAAAAAGAAAACAACAACAACAACAACAACAACAAAACGGACTTCTTCCAACCCACAGAATGACCCCAAACTCTTTGGACGGGGCCAAACCACCAGAGAGTAAGACTCGTCCATTTCCCATGAAGTCACCCAGAAATTCCACTACCATGAGTGACACGATATCCAGAGACAAAAACTTGAGCAGGAGCCTCACACTCGCTCTTCTTTCAAATCCCGAAGAGTTATCCTCATGTTCTGTGGGTCAGTCCTGCCATACCTATGACCCGAAACATAAGCCGAGTTTGTGTTTTCAGACAACTGTCCAAACAGCCCTGGCCTACACAACCTACAGGCTCAGGCCCCTGGAGCCCAACCTGAGGACTGTACTTGCCCTCTCCAAGGGAATTGTGTGTGCCCATTCCAATGGCCACAACCCTTCTAATAGGATAAACCTCCAAAGTCCCTGATCCATCTCAATAGTGGTGGCTTCCGAGGAAAAAACAGGGGCAATCTGAGTCCAACTGAGCACATACCTGCACTCAGATCCATAGACAGATGTCCCCAGAGGTAAAAAGTAAAGAACAGGCCCCTAGGCACTAATCAGATCCATTGCTTTGGTTTCCAGGCATCTCTCCTCGGAGGCCTGGATTTCAAAAGCAGCATATAGCTGTTTCTAGACTCACCCATCAGAAAACATCTCATCTACACATGGGAAAATTGCACGTTGGAGCTGTGTCAAAGCCTCTGTTTAGGAGAAGCCTTTAGGGCCCCAGTACCACCGCTTCATTCCAAGGTCTCCATAGACACAAAAGCACATTAGGACCCATCCCCAGGGGTGTCCATTTCAACACAGCGTCCTCGGTTGCTCCCCAAAGATCCAGGAGATCTAACCTGTCTTGTTGCTAGGAGACAATTGGAATGCGAGATGGGCTAC
This sequence comes from Mustela nivalis, assembly GCF_964662115.1. NCBI lineage: Eukaryota > Metazoa > Chordata > Mammalia > Carnivora > Mustelidae > Mustela > Mustela nivalis. The sequence continues at coordinate 347,566 of NW_028135934.1, forward strand.
CAAGCCATCCATCTTTAGAACCCTGCTCAGAATCATTAGCCTGGAGCCATACAACAGGTGTCAATTTTCCTGCAGAAGACTCTCTGCAGTTTGGAGCTTCTCACAACTCCCATCGTGGGAAAACCCCCATGGCCTCGTGATGCCCCCCCATTCCTGAAGGGGCCATCAGGGGCAGATACTCCAACCTGAGCAATCGTCTGATCCTCGCCCTGACTTCAGATGCACGAGATCTCGATTCAGGTCTGTAGATTGTGCCTGCCATGGCCTCACCCAGAAACCTGAGCCCAGCTTGTGTTCTCAGACTTTTGTCGTCAGACTACTGGCCCACAAGCCCTCCAGTTTGGCAATCCAGAACTACAATGCAGCACTCTGCCTGCCCTCCAGAAGAAAAAACATTGTCCTCTGGGGCTACCCAGTAACCCCAAATGAGGATCAACCTGCACCGACCTTGGCTGTACTCCAAATACATAGGCTGACGGGGGCACTAATGCCCTTTCTGACACAGACTGAGGCTGAACCTGCTGGCCCCTCCCAGACAGCTGGCCGCACACTGAGCACATCGAGCCACCATGGCCTTAGGTCGTCATCTCTTCCCAACCTCGGTTTTCAGGTTTCAGAACCTAGACCTTATCTCCAATCACTGCCAAGGGTTGAAGGTGATGCAGAAATCAGAACTCCTTCCCCATGGCATGAAACCCTTGGTTGGCATGTTGTCCAACGATCAGTGTATTTGAAACCAGTGTGGCCCTTGAGGCCCCGCCCATGCTCGCGGGCCACATTGGTCACAAACACACATTGTGACCCTCAGGCTGAGCCCAGTCCTCAAGTAAGGCCACTCAGTGGCTGGATGAAGAGATAGCATATTGGGCTTGCCATGCCCCTAGGCCCCAATTTTTAACCATAGTTCGGGTTGTCCCTTCAGTCTTCCCCACGGCTTGGCATTGGAATTACTCTTTTGGTGGGACACCTGAGGTAACAAAACTGAAATGAGTCCTCCCATTCCGCAGATTGACGAAAAGCAATTGGAAATCGGGCTAAATCCTCAGAGTGGAAGATTCGTTAATGGCCCATGAGGCCTCCCCGACATTCCACGGCCATCGCTGATACAAAATCCAGAGACAAAAGCCTGAGCAAGCGCCTCAGACTCGCACTTACTTCATATCCTGAAGAGTTCTTCTCATGGTTTGTAGATCAGGCCTGCCATACCTACGTCCCCAAACCTAAGCTGAGTTTGTGTTTTCAGACTTGTGTCCTCAAAGTCTTGGGCCACACACCCTCCAGGCTGGGCCCTTGGAGCCACACATTAGGACTGTTCCTACCAATCCATGGGAATTCTGCCCATTCCATGGTCCAATATCGTACAAATTAGGAGAAACCTCCAAAGTCCCTGAGGCCATCCCAATAGTGTAGGTCGCCCGGAATAAACAAGGGCTGTCTGACAACCGCTGATAATCGACCTCCACTCATACCATAGATGGATGTCCCCAAAGAAGATTGAACCAGACAGGACCCTAGGCCATAATAGGATCCATTGCTTTGGGTTACAGGCATGTGTCCTCAAAAGCCTGATTCCAATACGAGCATAGGGGTTTTCCTGAGGCACCCATCAGAACTCATCTCGTCTCCACAAGGAAACCTGTGCATGGGAGCCATGTCCAAAGCTTAGGAGAGTACTTCAGGGTCCCGTAGCCACCGCCCCATTCCAAGGCCCTCATGGACAGAAAAACACATTAGGGCCCATCCTCAGGAAAGTCCATTTCAACTCAGCCACCCCGGTTGCTCCGGCAGAGCCATCAGATCTAAACTGTCTTGTTGCTAGGAGACAATTGGAATGCGAGGCGGGCTTCCCAGGCATCCATCCACGAACGGTGCTCTGGAGTCATTCCATATGGGATGTCCTGGAGCTGTCCAACAGGTCTCAATTATCCCGCAGAAGGAATCCTTGAAGGGGGCATCCCACAACTCCCAACGTTGGAAAAACTCAATGGCCCCGAGATTCCGCTCCCTTCATGAAGCGGCCGTCATGCACAGAAACCCCAACCTAAGCCAATGTCTGATCCTCGCCCTGACTTCAGATGCATGAGATATTGGTTCAGATCTGCAGGGGGTACCTGCGGTGCCCTCGCCCTGAAACCCAAGTCTAGCTTGTCTTCTCAGACTTCTGTCCTCACACTCCTGGCCCCGAAGCCCTCAAGTTTGGCAATTCCGGACCCACAATGCAGCACTCTGCCTGCCCTCTAGAAAAAAAATTATTGCCTCATGAGCTGCCCAGGCACCTTAAATGAGGATCAACCTACACAGCAATCGACTTTACCCAAATGATATAGTCTAACCTGGGCACTAATGCACTGTCGAACACAACCTGAGCCCGGACCTCCTGACCAACACCCAGAAAGCTGACTGCACACTGAGCACATAAAACCCGCCATGGCCTTAGGTCATCATCTCTTCCCTACCTCAGTTTTCAGGCTTCAGAGCCGAGACCTTATCTCCAATCACGGCCCAGGGGTGAGTGTGACGCAGAAATCAGAACTCCTCCTTACCCATGGGAGGAACCCTTTTGGTTGTCACGTTGTCCAACGTTCAGTGTAGGAGAAACCAGCATTCACCCTGAGGCCCCGCCCATTCTTGAGTGCGACGAGGGCATACACAGGCATTGTGACCCTCAGCATGAGTCCTGTCCTCTAGTAAGTCCTCTCAGTGGCTGCACCATTAGATGTCATAATGGGCTTGACATGTCCCAAGGCCCCAATTTTTAACCAGATTTCTGATTGTCCAGTCGCCCCTCCCCAGGGCTCTACACTGGAATCCCTCATTTGGTGGTACTCCTGAGGTTAAAAAAGAAAACAACAACAACAACAACAACAACAAAACGGACTTCTTCCAGCCCACAGAATGACCCCAAACTCTTTGGACAGGGGCCAAACCACCAGAGAGTAAGTCTCGTCCATTTCCCATGAGTCACCCAGAAATTCCACGACCATGAGTGACACGATATCCAGAGACAAAAACTTGAGCAGGAGCCTCACACTCTCCCTTCTTTCAAATCCTGAAGAGTTCTCCTCATGGTCTGTAGGTCAGTCCTGCCATACCTATGACCCGAAACATAAGCCGAGTTTGTGTTTTCAGACAACTGTCCAAACCGCCCTGGCCTACACAACCTACAGGCTCAGGCCCCTGGAGCCAAACCTGAGGACTGTACTTGCCCTCTCCAAGGGAATTGTGTGTGCCCATTCCAATGGCTACAACCCTTCTAATAGGATAAACCTCGAAAGTCCCTGATCCATCTCAATAGTGGTGGCTTCCCAGGAAAAAACAGGGGCAATCTGAACCTAACTGAGCACCTACCTGCACTCAGACCCATAGACAGATGTCCCCAGAGGGAAAAAGGAAAGAACAGGCCCCTAGGCACTAATCAGATCCATTGCTTTGTTTTCCAGGCATCTCTCCTCAGAGGCCTGGATTTCAAAAGCAGCATATAGCTGTTTCTAGACTCACGCATCAGAAAACATCTCATCTACACATGGGAAACTTGCACGTTGGAGCTGTGTCAAAGCCTCTGTTTAGGAGAAGCCTTTAGGGCGCCAGTGCCACCGCTTCATTCCAAGGTCTCCATAGACACAAAAGCACATTAGGATCCATCCCCAGGGGTGTCCATTTCAACTCAGCGTCCTCGGTTGCTCCCCACAGATCCAGGAGATATAACCTGTCTTGTTGCAAGGAGACAATTGGAATGCGAGGTGGGCTACCCAGCCATCCATCCTTAGAACCCTGCTCAGAATCATTGGTGGAGCCATACAACAGGTCTCAATTGTCCTGCAGAAGACTCTCTGCAGTTTAGATCTTCTCACAATTTCCATCGTGGGAAAACCCCCATGGCCTAGTGATGCCCCCCCATTCATGAAGGGGCCATCAGGGGCAGAAACTCCAACCTGAGCAATCGTCTGATCCTCGCCCTGACTTCAGATGCACGAGATCTCGATTCAGGGCTGTAGATTGTGCCTGCCATGGCCTCACCCAGAAACCTAAGCCTAGCTTGTGTTCTCAGACTTTTGTCGTCAGACTACTGGCCCACATGCCTTCCAGGTTGGCAATACAGAACTACAACGCAGCACTCTCCCTGCCCTCGAGAAGAAAAAACATTGTCTTCTGGGGCTAACCAGTATCCCCAAATGAGGATCAACCAGCACCGACCTTGGCTGTACCCCAAATACATAGGCTGACCAGGGCACTAATGCCCTTTCTGACACAGCTTGAGCCTGGATCTCCTGACCCCTCCCAGACAGCTGGCCGACAACTGAGCACATCGAGCCACCATGGCCTTAGGTCGTCATCTATTCCCAACCTCGGTTTTCAGGTTTCAGGACCTAGACCTTATCTCCAATCACTGCCCAGGGTTGAAGGTGATGCAGAAATCAGAACTCATTCCCCATGGCATGAAACCTTGGTTGGCATGTTGTCCAACGTTCAGTGTAGTTGAAACCAGTGTGGCCCTTGAGGCCCCGCCCATGCTCGCTGGCCACAATGGTCACGAACACACATTGTGACCCTCAGGCTGAGCCCAGTCCTCAAGTAAGGCCACTCAGTGGCTGGATGAAGAGATAGCATATTGCTCTTGCCATGCCCCTAGGCCCCAATTTTTAACCATAGTTCGGGTTGTCTCTTCAGTCTTCCCCACGGCTTGGCTTTGGAATTCCTCTTTTGGTGGGACACCTGAGGTAACAAAACTGAAATGAGTCCCCCCATCCCACAGATTGACGAAAAGCAATTGGGAATCGGGCCAAATCCTCAGAGAGGAAGATTCGTCCATGGCCCATGAGGCCTCCCCGACATTCCACGGCCATCGCTGATACAAAATACAGAGACAAAAGCCTGAGCAAGCGCCTCAGACTCGCACTTACTTCATATCCTGAAGAGTTCTTCTCATGGCTTGTAGATCGGGGCTGCCATACCTACGTCCCCAAACCTAAGCTGAGTTTGTGTTTTCATACTTCTGTCCTCAAAGTCTTGGGCCACACACCCTCCAGGTTGGGCCCCTGGAGCCACACATTAGGACTGTGCCTACCAATCCATGGAAATTCTGCCCATTCCATGGTCCAAAGTCGTACAAAATAGGAGAAACCTCCAAAGTCCCTGAGGCCATCCCAATAGTGTAGGTCGCCCGGAATAAACAAGGGCTGTCTGACACCAGCTGATAATCGACCTTCACTTATACCATAGATGGATGTCCCATAGAAGAAGATTGAACCAGACAGGACCCTAGGCCATAATAGGACCAATTGCTTTGGGTTACAGGCATGTGTCCTCAAAAGCCTGATTCCAATACGAGCATAGGAGTTTTCCTGAGGCACCCATCAGAACTCATCTCGTCTCCACATGGAAACCTGTGCATGGGAGCCATGTCCAAGGCTTAGGAGAGTACTTCAGGGTCCCGGTGCAACGCCCCATTCCAAGGCCCTCATGGGCACAAAAACACATTAGGACCCATCCTCAGGAAAGTCCATTTCAACTCAGCCACCCCGGTTGCTCCGGCAGAGCCATCAGATCTAAAGTGTCTTGTTGCTAGGAGACAATTGGAATGCGAGGCGGGCTTCCCAGGCATCCATCCGCGAACGGTGCTCTGGAGTCATTCCATGAGGGATGTCCTGGAGCTGTCCAACAGGTCTCAATTGTCCCGCAGAAGGAATCTTTGAAGGGGGAATCCCACAACTCCCAACGTGGGAAAACCTCAATGACCTCGAGATTCCACTCCCTTCATGAAGCGGCCGTCATGCACAGAAACTCCAACCTGAGCCAACGTCTGATCCTCGCCTTGATTTCAGATGAATGACATATTGTTCAGATCTGCAGGGGGTACCTGCCGTGCCCTCGCCCTGAAACCCATTCTAGCTTGTCTTCTCAGACTTCCGTCCTCACACACCTGGCCCCGAAGCCCTCAAGTTTGGCAATTCTGGACCCACAATGCAGCACTCTGCCTGCCCTCTAGAAAAAAAATTATTGCTTCATGAGCTGCCCAGGCACCTTAAATGAGGATCAGCCTACACAGCATTCGACTTTACCCAAATTATATAGTCTAACCTGGGCACTAATTCACTGTCGAACACAACCTGAGCCCGGACCTCCTGACCAACACCCAGAAAGCAGACTGCACACTGAGCACATAAAACCCGCCATGGACTTAGGTCATCATCTCTTCCCTATCTCATTTTTCAGGCTTCAAAACCGAGACCTTATCTCCAATCACTGCCCAGGGGTGAGTGTGATGCAGAAATCAGAACTCCTCCTTACCCATGGCAACAACCCTTGTGGTTGTAACGTTGTCCAACGTTCAGTGTAGGAGAAACCAGCATTCACCCTGAGGCCCCGCCCATTCTTGAGTGCAACGAGGGCATACACTCGCATTGTGACACTCAGCATGAGTCCTGTCCTCTAGTAAGTCCGCTCAGTGGCTGGATCATTAGATGTCATAATGGGCTTGACATGTCCCTATTCCCCAATTTATAACCAGATTTCTGATTGTCCATTCGCCCCTCCCCAGGGCTCTAATCTGGAATCCCTCATTTGGTGGGACACCTGATGTTAAAAAAGAAAAGAACAACAACAAAAAAAAAAAAAAAAAACGGACTTCTTCCAGACCACAGAATGACCCCAAACTCTTTGGATGGGGCCAAACCAACAGAGAGTAAGACTCGTCCATTTCCCATGAAGTCACCCAGAAATTCCACGACCATGAGTGACACGATATCCAGAGACAAAAACTTGAGCAGTAGCCTCACACTCGCCCTTCTTTCAAATGCCGAAGAGTTCTCCTCATGGTCTGTAGATCAGTCCTGCCATACCTATGACCCGAAACATAAGCCGAGTTTGTGTTTTCAGACAACAGTCCAAGAAGCCCTGGCCTACACAACCTACAGGCTCAGGCCCCTGGAGCCCAACCTAAGGACTGTTCTTGCCCTCTCCAAGGGAATTGTGTGTGCCCATTCCAATGGCCACAACCCTTCTAATAGGATAAACCTCCAAATTCCCTGATCCATCTCAATAGTGGTGGCTTCCCAGGAAAAACAGGAATAATCTGAGCCCAACTGAGCACCTAACTGCACTCAGACCCATAGACAGATGTCCCCAGAGGTAAAAAGGAAAGAACAGGACCCTAGGCACTAATCAGATCCATTGCTTTGGTTTCCAGGCATCGCTCCTCAGAGGCCTGGATTTCAAAAGCAGCATCTAGCTGTTTCTTGACTCACCCATCAGAAAACATCTCATCTACACATGGGAAACTTGCACGTTGGAGCTGTGTCAAAGCCTCTGTTTAGGAGAACCCTTTAGGGCCCCAGTGCCCCTGCATCATTCCAAAGTCTCCATAGACACAAAAGCACATTAGGACCCATCCCCAGGGGTGTTCATTTCAACTCAGTGTCCTCGGTTGCTCCCCACAGATCCAGGACTTCTAACTTGTCTTGTTGCTAGGAGACAATTGGAATGCGAGGTGGGTACCCAGCCATCCATCCTTAGAACCCTGCTCAGAATCATTGGCCTGGAGCCAAACAGCAGGTCTCAATTGTCATACAGAAGACTCTCTGCAGTATGGAGCTACTCACAACGCCCATCGTGGGAAAACCCCCATGGCCTCATGATGCCCCCCCCATTCCTGAAGGGGCCAACAGGGACAGAAACTCCAACCTGAGCGATCGTCTGATCCTCGCCCTGTCTTCAGATGCACGAGATCTCGATTCATGTCTGTAGATTGTGCCTGCCATGGCCTCACCCAGAAATCTAGGCCGAGATTGTGTTCTCAGACTTTGTCGTCAGACTACTGGCCCACAAGCCCTCCAGTTGGCAATCCAGAACTACAATGCAGCACTCTGCCTGACCTCCAAAAGAAATACATTGTCTTCTGGGGCTACCCAGTAATCCCAAATGAGGATCATCCTGCACCGACATAGGCTGACCCCTAATACATAGGCTGACTAGGGCACTAATGCCCTTTCTTACACAGCCTGAGCCTGGAACCCCATGGCCCCTCCTAGACAGCTGGCCGCACACTGAGCACATCAAGCCGCCCGTGGCCTTAGGTCGTCATCTGTTCCCAACCTCGGTTTTCAGGTTTCAGAACCTAGACCTTATCTCCAATCACTGCCCAGGGTTGAAGGTGATGCAGAAATCAGAACTCTTTCCCCATGGCAAGAAACCTTGTGGTTGGCATGTTGTCCAACGTTCAGTGTAGTTGAAACCAGTGTGGCCCATGAGGCCCCGCCCATGCTCGTGGGCCACATTGGTCACAAACACACATTGTGACCCTCAGGCTGAGCCCAGTCCTCAAGTAAGGCCACTCAGTGGCTGGATGAAGAGATAGCATATTGGGCTTGCCATGCCCCTAAGCCCCAATTTTTAACCATAGTTCGGGTTGCCCCTTCAGTCTTCCCCACGGCTTGGCTTTGGAATTCCTCTTTTGGTGGGACACCTGAGGTAACAAAACTGAAATGAGTCCTCCCATCCCACAGATTGACGAAAAGCAATTGGGAATCAGGCCAAATCCTCAGAGAGGAAGATTCGTCCATGGCCCATGAGGCCTCCCCGACATTCCACGGCCATCGCTGATACAAAATACAGAGACAAAAGCCTGAGCATGCGCCTCAGACTCGCCTTTCTTCATATCCTGAAGAGTTCTTCTCATGGTTTGTAGATCGGGCCTGCCATACCTACGTCCCTAAACCTAAGCTGAGTTTATGTTTTCAGACTCTTGTCCTCAAATTCTTGGTCTACAAGCCCCCAGGCTGGGCCCTTGGAGCCACTCATTAGGACTGTGCCTACCAATCCATGGGAATTCTGCCCATTCCATGGTCCAAAATCGTACAAATTTGGTGAAACCTCCAAAGTCCCTGAGGCCATCCCAATAGTGTAGGTCGCCCGGAACAAACAAGGGGTGTCTGACACCAGCTGATAATCGACCTACACTCATACCATAAATGGATGTCCCCAGAGAAGAAGATTGAACCAGACAGGACCCTAGGCCATAATAGGATCCATTGCTTTGGGTTACAGGCATGTGTCCTCAAAAGCCTGATTCCAATACGAGCATAGGGGTTTTCCTGAGGCACCCAACAGAACTCATCTCGTCTCCACAAGAAACCTGTGAATGGGAGCCATGTCCAAAGCTTAGGAGAGTACTTCAGGGTCCCGGTGCCACCGCCCCATTCCAAGGCCCTCATTGTCAGAAAAGAACATTAGTGCCCAACCTCAGGAAAGTCCATTTCAACTCAGCCACCCCGGTTGCTCCGGCAGAGCCATCAGATCTAAACTGTCTTGTTGCTAGGAGACAATTGGAATGCGAGGCGGGCTTCCCAGGCATCCATCTACGAAGGGTGCTCTGGAGTCATTCCATATGGGATGTCCTGGAGCTGTCCAACAGGTCTCAATTGTCCCGCAGAAGGAATCCTTGAAGGGGGCATCCCACAACTCCCAACGTGGGAAAACCTCAATGGCCCCGAGATACCGCTCCCTTCATGAAGCGGCCGTCATGCACAGAAACTCCAACCTGAGCCAATGTCTGATCCTCGCCCTGAATTCAGATGCATGAGATATTGGTTCAGATCTGCAGGGGGTACCTGCCGTGCCCTCGTCCTTAAACCCAAGTCTAGCTTGTCTAATCAGACTTCCGTCCTCACACTCCTGGCCCCGAAGCCCTCAAGTTTGGCAATTCCGGACACACAATGCAGCACTCTGCCTGCCCTCTAGAAAAAAAATTATTGCATCATGAGCTGCCCAGGCACCTTAAATGAGGATCAACCTACGCAGCACTCGACTTTACCCAAATGATATAGTCTAACCTGGGCACTAATGCACTGTCGAACACAATCTGAGCCCGGACCTCCTGAACAACACCCAGAAAGCTGACCAAACACTGAGCACATAAAACCCGCCATGGCCTTAGGTCATCATCTCTTCCCTACCTCAGTTTTCAGGCTTCAAATCCGAGACCTTATCTCCAATCACTGCCCAGGGGTGAGTGTGATGCAGAAATCAGAACTCCTCCTTACCCATGGCAAGAACCCTTGTGGTTGGCACGTTGTCCAACGTTCAGTGTAGGAGAAACCAGCATTCACCCTGAGGCCCCGCCCATTCTTGAGTGCGACGAGGGCATACACACGCACTGTGACCCTCAGCATGAGTCCTGTCCTCTAGTAAGTCCTCTCAGTGGCTGGACCATTAGATGTCATACTGGGCTTGACATGTCCCTAGGCCCCAATTTTTAACCAGATTTATGATTGTCCAGTCGCCCCTCCCCAGGGCTCTACTCTGGAATCCCTCATTTGGTGGGACACCTGAGGTTAAAAAAGAAAACAACAACAACAACAACAAAAAAACGGACTTCTTCCAGCCCACAGAATGACCCCAAACTCTTTGGACGGGGCCAAACCACCAGAGAGTAAGACTCGTCCATTTCCCATGAAGTCACCCAGAAATTCCACGACCATGAGTGACACGATATACAGAGACAAAAACTTGAGCAGGAGCCTCACACTCGCCCTTCTTTCAAATCCCGAAGAGTTCTCCTCATGGTCTGTGGGTCAGTCCTGCCATACCTATGACCCGAAACATAAGCCGAGTTTGTGTTTTCAGACAACTGTCCAAACAGCCCTGGCCTACACAACCTACAGTCTCAGGCCCCTGGAGCCCAACCTGAGGACTGTACTTGCCCTCTCCAAGGGAATTGTGTGTGCCCATTCCAATGGCCACAACCCTTCTAATAGGATAAACCTCCAAAGTCCCTGATCCATCTCAATAGTGGTGGCTTCCCAGGAAAAAACAGGGGCAATCTGAGTCCAACTGAGCACCTACCTGCACTCAGTCCCATAGATAGATGTCCCCAGATGTAAAAAGTAAAGAACAGGCCCCTAGGCACTAATCAGATCCATTGCTTTGGTTTCCAGGCATCTCTCCTCGGAGGCCTGGATTTCAAAAGCAGCATATAGCTGTTTCTAGACTCACCCATCAGAAAACATCTCATCTACACATGGGAAACTTGCACGTTGGAGCTGTGTCAAAGCCTCTGTTTAGGAGAAGCCTTTAGGGCCCCAGTGCCACCGCTTCATTCCAAGGTCTCCATAGACACAAAAGCACATTAGGACCCATCCCCAGGGGTGTCCATTTCAACACAGCGTGCTCGGTTGCTCCCCAAAGATCCAGGAGATCTTACCTGTCTTGTTGCTAGGAGACAATTGGAATGCGAGGTGGGCTACCAAGCCATCCATCTTTAGAACCCTGCTCAGAATCATTGGCCTGGAGCCATACAACAGGTCTCAATTGTCCTGCAGAAGACTCTCTGCAGTTTGGAGCTTCTCACAACTCCCATCGTGGGAAAACCCCGATGGCCCCCAGATGCCCCCCCCATTCATGAAGGGGCCATCCGGGGCAGAAACTCCAACCTGAGCAATCGTCAGAACCTCGCCCTGACTTCAGATGCACGAGATCTCGATTCAGGGCTGTAGATTGTGCCTGCCATGGCCTCACCCAGAAACCTAAGCCTAGCTTGTGTTCTCAGACTTTTGTCGTCAGACTACTGGCCCACAAGCCCTCCAGTTTGGCAATCCAGAACTACAATGCAGCACTCTTCCTGCCCTCCAGAAGAAAAATCATTGTCCTCTGGGGCTACCCAGTAACCCCAAATGAGGATCAACCTGCACCGAACTTGGCTGTACCCCAAATACATAGGCTGACCAGGGCACTAATGTCCTTTCTGACACAGACTGAGCCTGGACCTCCTGACCCCTCCCAGACAGCTTGCCGCACACTGAGCACATCGAGCCGCCATGGCCTTAGGTCGTCATCTCTTCCCAACCTCGGTTTTCAGGTTTCAGAACCTAGACCTTATCTCCAATCACTGCCCAGGGTTGAAGGTGATGCAGAAATCAGAACTCCTTCCCCATGGCAAGAAACCCTTTGTTGGCATGTTGTCCAACGTTCAGTGTAGTTGAAACCAGTGTGGCCCTTGAGGCCCCGCCCATGCTCGCGGGCCACATTGGTCACAAACACACATTGTGACCCTCTGGCTGAGCCGAGTCCTCAAGTAAGGCCACTCAGTGGCTGGATGAAGAGATAGCATATTGGGCTTGCCATGCCCCTAGGCCCCAATTTTTAACCATAGTTCGGGTTGTCCCTTCAGTCTTCCCCACGGCTTGGCTTTGGAATTCCTCTTTTGGTGGGACACCTGAGGTAACAAAACTGAAATGAGTCCTCCCATCCCACAGATTGACGAAAAGCAATTGGGAATCGGGCCAAATCCTCAGAGAGGAAGATTCGTCCATGGCCCATGAGGCCTCCCCGACATTCCACGGCCATCGCTGATACAAAATCCAGAGACAAAAGCCTGAGCAAGCGCCTCAGACTAGCACTTTCTTCATATCCAGAAGAGTTCTTCTCATGGTTTGTAGATCGGGCCTGCCATACCTACGTCCCCAAACCTAAGCTGAGTTTGTGTTTTCAGACTTCTGTCCTCAAAGTCTTGGGCCACACACCCTCCAGGCTGGGCCCTTGGAGCCACACATTAGGACTGTGCCTACCAATCCATGGGAATTCTGCCCATTCCATGGTCCAAAATCGTACAAATTAGGAGAAACCTCCAAAGTCCCTGAGGCCATTCCAATAGTGTAGGACGCCCGGAACAAACAAGGGCTGTCTGACACCAGCTGATAATCGACCTCCACTCATACCATAGATGGATGTCCTTAGAGAAGAAGATTGAACCAGACAGGACCCTAGGCCATAATAGGATCCATTGCTTTGGGTTACAGGCATGTGTCCTCAAAAGCCTGATTCCAATACGAGCATAGGGGTTTTCCTGAGGCACCCATCAGAACTCATCTCGTCTCCACAAGGAAACCTGTGCATGGGAGATATGTCCAAAGCTTAGGAGAGTACTTCAGGGTCCCGTAGCCACCGCCCCACCCAAGGCCCTCATGGTCAGAAAAACACATTAGGGCAGAGCCATCAGATCTAAACTGTCTTGTTGCTAGGAGACAATTGGAATGCGAGGCGGGCTTCCCAGGCATCCATCCACGAACGGTGCTTTGGAGTCATTCCATATGGGATGTCCTGGAGCTGTCCAACAGGTCTCAATTGTCCCGCAGAAGGAATCCTTGAAGGGGGCATCCCACAACTCCCAACCTGGGAAAAACTCAATGGCCCCGAGATTCCACTCCCTTCATGAAGCGGCCGTCATGCACAGAAACTCCAACCTGAGCCAACGTCTGCTCCTCACCCTGACTTCAGATGCATGAGATATTGGTTCAGATCTGCAGGGGGTACCTGCCGTGCCCTCGCCCTGAAACCCAAGTCTAGCTTGTCTTCTCAGACTTCCGTCCTCACACTCCTGGCCCCGAAGCCCTCAAGTTTGGCAATTCCGGACCCACAATGCAGCACTCTTCCTGCCCTCTAGAAAAAAAATTATTGCCTCATGAGCTGCCCAGGCACCTTAAATGAGGATCAACCTACACAGCACTCGACTTTACCCAAATTAGATAGTCTAACATGGGCACTAATGCACTGTCGAACACAACCTGAGCCCGGACCTCCTGACCAACACCCAGAAAGCTGACCGCACACTGAGCACATAAAACCCGCCATGGCCTTAGGTCATCATCCCTTCCCTACCTCAGTTTTCAGGCTTCAGATCCGAGATCTTATCTCCAATCACTGCCCAGGGGTGAGTGTTACGCAGAAATCAGAACACCTCCTTACCCATGGCAAGAACCCTTGTGGTTGGCACGTTGTCCAACGTTCAGTGTAGGAGAAACCAGCATTCACCCTGAGGCCCCGCCCATTCTTGAGTGCGACGAGGGCATACACACGCATTGTGACCCTCAGCATGAGTCCTGTCCTCTAGTAAGTCCTCTCAGTGGCTGGACCATTAGATGTCATAATGGGCTTGACATGTCCCTAGGCCCCAATTTTTAACCAGATTTCTGATTGTCCAGACGCCCCTCCCCAGGGCTCTACTCTGGAATCCCTCATTTGGTGGGACACCTGAGGTTAAAAAAGAAAACAACAACAACAACAACAACAACAACAAAACGGACTTCTTCCAGCCCACAGAATGACCCCAAACTCTTTGTACGGGGCCAAACCACCAGAGAGTAAGACTCGTCCATTTCCCATGAAGTCACCCAGAAATTCCACGACCATGAGTGACACGATATCCAGAGACAAAAACTTGAGCAGGAGCCTCACACTCGCCCTTCTTTCAAATCCCGAAGAGTTCTCCTCATGGTCTGTAGGTCAGTCCTGCCATACCTATGACCCGAAACATAAGCCGAGTTTGTGTTTTCAGACAACTGTCCAAACAGCCCTGGCCTACACAACCTACAGGCTCAGGCCCCTGGAGCCAAACCTGAGGACTGTACTTGCCCTCTCCAAGGGAATTGTGTGTGCCCATTCCAATGGCCACAACCCTTCTAATAGGATAAACCTCCAAAGTCCCTGATCCATCTCAATAGTGGTGGCTTCCCAGGAAAAAACAGGGGCAATCTGAGCCAAACTGAGCACCTACCTGCACTCAGACCCATAGACAGATGTCCCCAGAGGTAAAAAGGAAAGAACAGGCCCCTAGGCCCTAATCAGATCCATTGCTTTTGTTTCCAGTCATCTCTCCTCAGAGGCCTGGATTTCAAAAGCAGCATATAGCTGTTTCTACACTCACCCATCAGAAAACATCTCATCTACACATGGGAAACTTGCACGTTGGAGCTGTGTCAAAGCCTCTGTTTAGGAGAACCCTTTAGGGCCCCAGTGCCACCGCTTCATTCCAAGGTCTCCATAGACACAAAAGCACATTAGGACCCATCCCCAGGTGTGTCCATTTCAACTCAGCGTCCTCAGTTTCTCCCCACAGATCCAGGAGATCTAACCTGTCTTGTTGCTAGGAGACAATTGGAATGCGAGGTGGGCTACCCAGCCATCCATCCTTAGAACCCTGCTCAGAATCATTGGCCTGGAGCCATACAACAGGTCTCAATTGTCCTGCAGAAGACTCTCTGCAGTTTGGAGCTTCTCACAACTCCCATCGTGGGAAAACCCCGATGGCCTCCAGATGCCCCCCCCCCATTCATGAAGGGGCCATCAGGGGCAGAAACTCCAACCTGAGCAATCGTCTGAACCTCGCCCTGACTTCAGATGCACGAGATCTCGATTCAGGGCTGTAGATTGTGCCTGCCATGGCCTCACCCAGAAACCTAAGCCTAGCTTGTGTTCTCAGACTTTTGTCGTCAGACTACTGGCCCACAAGCCCTCCAGTTTGGCAATCCAGAACTACAATGCAGCACTCTGCCTGCCCTCCGAAGAAAAAACATTGTCCTCTGGGGCTACCCAGTAACCCCAAATGAGGATCAACCTGCACCGAACTTGGCTGTACCCCAAATACATAGGCTGACCAGGGCACTAATGTCCTTTCTGACACAGACTGAGCCTGGACCTCCTGACCCCTCCCAGACAGCTTGCTGCACACTGAGCACATCGAGCCGCCATGGCCTTAGGTCGTCATCTCTTCCCAACCTCGGTTTTCAGGTTTCAGAACCTAGACCTTATCTCCAATCACTGCCCAGGGTTGAAGGTGATGCAGAAATCAGAACTCCTTCCCCATGGCAAGAAACCCTTTGTTGGCATGTTGTCCAACGTTCAGTGTAGTTGAAACCAGTGTGGCCCTTGAGGCCCCGCCCATGCTCGCGGGCCACATTGGTCACAAACACACATTGTGACCCTCTGGCTGAGCCGAGTCCTCAAGTAAGGCCACTCAGTGGCTGGATGAAGAGATAGCATATTGGGCTTGCCATGCCCCTAGGCCCCAATTTTTAACCATAGTTCGGGTTGTCCCTTCAGTCTTCCCCACAACTTGGCTTTGGAATTCCTCTTTTGGTGGGACACCTGAGGTAACAAAACTGAAATGAGTCCTCCCATCCCACAGATTGACGAAAAGCAATTGGGAATCGGGCCAAATCCTCAGAGAGGAAGATTCGTCCATGGCCCATGAGGCCTCCCCGACATTCCACGGCCATCGCTGATACAAAATCCAGAGACAAAAGCCTGAGCAAGCGCCTCAGACTCGCACTTTCTTCATATCCAGAAGAGTTCTTCTCATGGTTTGTAGATCGGGCCTGCCATACCTACGTCCCCAAACCTAAGCTGAGTTTGTGTTTTCAGACTTCTGTCCTCAAAGTCTTGGGCCACACACCCTCCAGGCTGGGCCCTTGGAGCCACACATTAGGACTGTGCCTACCAATCCATGGGAATTCTGCCCATTCCATTGTCCAAAATCGTACAAATTAGGAGAAACCTCCAAAGTCCCTGAGGCCATTCCAATAGTGTAGGACGCCCGGAACAAAAAAGGGCTGTCTGACACCAGCTGATAATCGACCTCCACTCATACCATAGATGGATGTCCCCAGAGAAGAAGATTGAACCAGACAGGACCCTAGGCCATAATAGGATCCATTGCTTTGGGTTACAGTCATGTGTCCTCAAAAGCCTGATTCCATACGAGCATAGGGGTTTTCCTGAGGCACCCATCAGAACTCATCTCGTCTCCACAAGGAAACCTGTGCATGGGAGATATGTCCAAAGCTTAGGAGAGTACTTCAGGGTCCCGTAGCCACCGCCCCATTCCAAGGCCCTCATGGTCAGAAAAACACATTAGGGCCCCCCTCAGGAATGTCCATTTCAACTCAGCCACCCCGGTTGCTCCGGCAGAGCCATCAGATCTAAACTGTCTTGTTGCTAGGAGACAATTGGAATGCGAGGCGGGCTTCCCAGGCATCCATCCGCGAACGGTGCTCTGGAGTCATTCCATATGGGATGTCCTGGAGCTGTCCAACAGGTCTCAATTATCCCGCAGAAGGAATCCTTGAAGGGGGCATCCCACAACTCCCAACGTTGGAAAAACTCAATGGCCCCGAGATTCCGCTCCCTTCATGAAGCGGCCGTCATGCACAGAAACTCCAACCTGAGCCAACGTCTGATCCTCGCCCTGACTTCAGATGCATGAGATATCGGTTCAGATCTGCAGGGGGTACCTGCCGTGCCCTCGCCCTGAAACCCAAGTCTAGCTTGTCTTCTCAGACTTCCGTCCTCACACTCCTGGCCCCGAAGCCCTCAAGTTTGGCAATTCCGGACCCACAATGCAGCACTCTTCCTGCCCTCTAGAAAAAAAATTATTGCCTCATGAGCTGCCCAGGCACCTTAAATGAGGATAAACCTACACAGCACTCGACTTTACCCAAATGATATAGTCTAACCTGGGCACTAATGCACTGTCGAACACAACCTGAGCCTGGACCTCCTGACCAACACCCAGAAAGCTGACCGCACACTGAGCACATAAAACCCGCCATGGCCTTAGGTCATCATCCCTTCCCTACCTCAGTTTTCAGGCTTCAGATCCGAGATCTTATCTCCAATCACTGCCCAGGGGTGAGTGTGACGCAGAAATCAGAACTCCTCCTTACCCATGGCAAGAACCCTTGTGGTTGGCACGTTGTCCAACGTTCAGTGTAGGAGAAACCAGCATTCACCCTGAGGCCCCGCCCATTCTTGAGTGCGACGAGGGCATACACACGCATTGTGACCCTCAGCATGAGTCCTGTCCTCTAGTAAGTCCTCTCAGTGGCTGGACCATTAGATGTCATAATGGGCTTGACATGTCCCTAGGCCCCAATTTTTAACCAGATTTCTGATTGTCCAGTCGCCCCTCCCCAGGGCTCTACTCTGGAATCCCTCATTTGGTGGGACACCTGAGGTTAAAAAAGAAAACAACAACAACAACAACAACAACAACAACAACAACAACAACAAAACGGACTTCTTCCAGCCCACAGAATGACCCCAATCTCTTTGGACGGGGCCAAACCACCAGAGAGTAAGACTCGTCCATTTCCCATGAAGTCACCCAGAAATTCCATGACCATGAGTGACACGATATCCAGAGACAAAAACTTGAGCAGGAGCTTCACACTCGCCCTTCTTTCAAATCCCGAAGAGTTCTCCTCATGGTCTGTAGGTCAGTCCTGCCATACCTATGACCCGAAACATAAGCCGAGTTTGTGTTTTCAGACAACTGTCCAAACAGCCCTGGCCTACACAACCTACAGGCTCAGGCCCCTGGAGCCAAACCTGAGGACTGTACTTGCCCTCTCCAAGGGAATTGTGTGTGCCCATTCCAATGGCCACAACCCTTCTAATAGGATAAACCTCCAAAGTCCCTGATCCATCTCAATAGTGGTGGCTTCCCAGGAAAAAACAGGGGCAATCTGAGCCCAACTGAGCACCTACCTGCACTCAGACCCATAGACAGATGTCCCCAGAGGTAAAAAGGAAAGAACAGGCCCCTAGGCCCTAATCAGATCCATTGCTTTTGTTTCCAGTCATCTCTCCTCAGAGGCCTGGATTTCAAAAGCAGCATATAGCTGTTTCTACACTCACCCATCAGAAAACATCTCATCTACACATGGGAAACTTGCACGTTGGAGCTGTGTCAAAGCCTCTGTTTAGGAGAACCCTTTAGGGCCCCAGTGCCACCGCTTCATTCCAAGGTCTCCATAGACACAAAAGCACATTAGGACCCATCCCCAGGTGTGTCCATTTCAACTCAGCGTCCTCAGTTGCTCCCCACAGATCCAGGAGATCTAACCTGTCTTGTTGCTAGGAGACAATTGGAATGCGAGGTGGGCTACCCAGCCATCCATCCTTAGAACCCTGCTCAGAATCATTGGCCTGGAGCCATACAACAGGTCTCAATTGTCCTGCAGAAGACTCTCTGCAGTTTGGAGCTTCTCACAACTCCCATCGTGGGAAAACCCCGATGGCCTCCAGATGCCCCCCCCCATTCATGAAGGGGCCATCAGGGGCAGAAACTCCAACCTGAGCAATCGTCTGAACCTCGCCCTGACTTCAGATGCACGAGATCTCGATTCAGGGCTGTAGATTGTGCCTGCCATGGCCTCACCCAGAAACCTAAGCCTAGCTTGTGTTCTCAGACTTTTGTCGTCAGACTACTGGCCCACAAGCCCTCCAGTTTGGCAATCCAGAACTACAATGCAGCACTCTGCCTGCCCTCCAGAAGAAAAAACATTGTCCTCTGGGGCTACCCAGTAACCCCAAATGAGGATCAACCTGCACCGAACTTGGCTGTACCCCAAATACATAGGCTGACCAGGGCACTAATGTCCTTTCTGACACAGACTGAGCCTGGACCTCCTGACCCCTCCCAGACAGCTTGCCGCACACTGAGCACATCGAGCCGCCATGGCCTTAGGTCGTCATCTCTTCCCAACCTCGGTTTTCAGGTTTCAGAACCTAGACCTTATCTCCAATCACTGCCCAGGGTTGAAGGTGATGCAGAAATCAGAACTCCTTCCCCATGGCAAGAAACCCTTTGTTGGCATGTTGTCCAACGTTCAGTGTAGTTGAAACCAGTGTGGCCCTTGAGGCCCCGCCCATGCTCGCGGGCCACATTGGTCACAAACACACATTGTGACCCTCTGGCTGAGCCGAGTCCTCAAGTAAGGCCACTCAGTGGCTGGATGAAGAGATAGCATATTGGGCTTGCCATGCCCCTAGGCCCCAATTTTTAACCATAGTTCGGGTTGTCCCTTCAGTCTTCCCCACGGCTTGGCTTTGGAATTCCTCTTTTGGTGGGACACCTGAGGTAACAAAACTGAAATGAGTCCTCCCATCCCACAGATTGACGAAAGGCAATTGGGAATCGGGCCAAATCCTCAGAGAGGAAGATTCGTCCATGGCCCATGAGGCCTCCCCGACATTCCACGGCCATCGCTGATACAAAATCCAGAGACAAAAGCCTGAGCAAGCGCCTCAGACTCGCACTTTCTTCATATCCAGAAGAGTTCTTCTCATGGTTTGTAGATCGGGCCTGCCATACCTCCGTCCCCAAACCTAAGCTGAGTTTGTGTTTTCAGACTTCTGTCCTCAAAGTCTTGGGCCACACACCCTCCAGGCTGGGCCCTTGGAGCCACACATTAGGACTGTGCCTACCAATCCATGGGAATTCTGCCCATTCCATGGTCCAAAATCGTACAAATTAGGAGAAACCTCCAAAGTCCCTGAGGCCATCCCAATAGTGTAGGACGCCCGGAACAAACAAGGGCTGTCTGACACCAGCTGATAATCGACCTCCACTCATACCATAGATGGATGTCCCCAGAGAAGAAGATTGAACCAGACAGGACCCTAGGCCATAATAGGATCCATTGCTTTGGGTTACAGGCATGTGTCCTCAAAAGCCTGATTCCAATACGAGCATAGGGGTTTTCCTGAGGCACCCATCAGAACTCATCTCGTCTCCACAAGGAAACCTGTGCATGGGAGATATGTCCAAAGCTTAGGAGAGTACTTCAGGGTCCCGTAGCCACCGCCCCATTCCAAGGCCCTCATGGTCAGAAAAACACATTAGGGCCCATCCTCAGGAATGTCCATTTCAACTCAGCCACCCCGGTTGCTCCGGCAGAGCCATCAGATCTAAACTGTCTTGTTGCTAGGAGACAATTGGAATGCGAGGCGGGCTTCCCAGGCATCCATCCGCGAACGGTGCTTGGAGTCATTCCATATGGGATGTCCTGGAGCTGTCCAACAGGTCTCAATTGTCCCGCAGAAGGAATCCTTGAAGGGGGCATCCCACAACTCCCAACGTGGGAAAAACTCAATGGCCCCGAGATTCCGCTCCCTTCATGAAGCGGCCGTCATGCACAGAAACTCCAACCTGAGCCAACGTCTGATCCTCGCCCTGACTTCAGATGCATGAGATATCGGTTCAGATCTGCAGGGGGTACCTGCCGTGCCCTCGCCCTGAAACCCAAGTCTAGCTTGTCTTCTCAGACTTCCGTCCTCACACTCCTGGCCCCGAAGCCCTCAAGTTTGGCAATTCCGGACCCACAATGCAGCACTCTTCCTGCCCTCTAGAAAAAAAATTATTGCCTCATGAGCTGCCCAGGCACCTTAAATGAGGATAAACCTACACAGCACTCGACTTTACCCAAATGATATAGTCTAACCTGGGCACTAATGCACTGTCGAACACAACCTGAGCCCGGACCTCCTGACCAACACCCAGAAAGCTGACCGCACACTGAGCACATAAAACCCGCCATGGCCTTAGGTCATCATCCCTTCCCTACCTCAGTTTTCAGGCTTCAGATCCGAGATCTTATCTCCAATCACTGCCCAGGGGTGAGTGTTACGCAGAAATCAGAACACCTCCTTACCCATGGCAAGAACCCTTGTGGTTGGCACGTTGTCCAACGTTCAGTGTAGGAGAAACCAGCATTCACCCTGAGGCCCCGCCCATTCTTGAGTGCGACGAGGGCATACACACGCATTGTGACCCTCAGCATGAGTCCTGTCCTCTAGTAAGTCCTCTCAGTGGCTGGACCATTAGATGTCATAATGGGCTTGACATGTCCCTAGGCCCCAATTTTTAACCAGATTTCTGATTGTCCAGACGCCCCTCCCCAGGGCTCTACTCTGGAATCCCTCATTTGGTGGGACACCTGAGGTTAAAAAAGAAAACAACAACAACAACAACAACAACAACAAAACGGACTTCTTCCAGCCCACAGAATGACCCCAAACTCTTTGTACGGGGCCAAACCACCAGAGAGTAAGACTCGTCCATTTCCCATGAAGTCACCCAGAAATTCCACGACCATGAGTGACACGATATCCAGAGACAAAAACTTGAGCAGGAGCCTCACACTCGCCCTTCTTTCAAATCCCGAAGAGTTCTCCTCATGGTCTGTAGGTCAGTCCTGCCATACCTATGACCCGAAACATAAGCCGAGTTTGTGTTTTCAGACAACTGTCCAAACAGCCCTGGCCTACACAACCTACAGGCTCAGGCCCCTGGAGCCAAACCTGAGGACTGTACTTGCCCTCTCCAAGGGAATTGTGTGTGCCCATTCCAATGGCCACAACCCTTCTAATAGGATAAACCTCCAAAGTCCCTGATCCATCTCAATAGTGGTGGCTTCCCAGGAAAAAACAGGGGCAATCTGAGCCAAACTGAGCACCTACCTGCACTCAGACCCATAGACAGATGTCCCCAGAGGTAAAAAGGAAAGAACAGGCCCCTAGGCCCTAATCAGATCCATTGCTTTTGTTTCCAGTCATCTCTCCTCAGAGGCCTGGATTTCAAAAGCAGCATATAGCTGTTTCTACACTCACCCATCAGAAAACATCTCATCTACACATGGGAAACTTGCACGTTGGAGCTGTGTCAAAGCCTCTGTTTAGGAGAACCCTTTAGGGCCCCAGTGCCACCGCTTCATTCCAAGGTCTCCATAGACACAAAAGCACATTAGGACCCATCCCCAGGTGTGTCCATTTCAACTCAGCGTCCTCAGTTTCTCCCCACAGATCCAGGAGATCTAACCTGTCTTGTTGCTAGGAGACAATTGGAATGCGAGGTGGGCTACCCAGCCATCCATCCTTAGAACCCTGCTCAGAATCATTGGCCTGGAGCCATACAACAGGTCTCAATTGTCCTGCAGAAGACTCTCTGCAGTTTGGAGCTTCTCACAACTCCCATCGTGGGAAAACCCCGATGGCCTCCAGATGCCCCCCCCCCATTCATGAAGGGGCCATCAGGGGCAGAAACTCCAACCTGAGCAATCGTCTGAACCTCGCCCTGACTTCAGATGCACGAGATCTCGATTCAGGGCTGTAGATTGTGCCTGCCATGGCCTCACCCAGAAACCTAAGCCTAGCTTGTGTTCTCAGACTTTTGTCGTCAGACTACTGGCCCACAAGCCCTCCAGTTTGGCAATCCAGAACTACAATGCAGCACTCTGCCTGCCCTCCGAAGAAAAAACATTGTCCTCTGGGGCTACCCAGTAACCCCAAATGAGGATCAACCTGCACCGAACTTGGCTGTACCCCAAATACATAGGCTGACCAGGGCACTAATGTCCTTTCTGACACAGACTGAGCCTGGACCTCCTGACCCCTCCCAGACAGCTTGCCGCACACTGAGCACATCGAGCCGCCATGGCCTTAGGTCGTCATCTCTTCCCAACCTCGGTTTTCAGGTTTCAGAACCTAGACCTTATCTCCAATCACTGCCCAGGGTTGAAGGTGATGCAGAAATCAGAACTCCTTCCCCATGGCAAGAAACCCTTTGTTGGCATGTTGTCCAACGTTCAGTGTAGTTGAAACCAGTGTGGCCCTTGAGGCCCCGCCCATGCTCGCGGGCCACATTGGTCACAAACACACATTGTGACCCTCTGGCTGAGCCGAGTCCTCAAGTAAGGCCACTCAGTGGCTGGATGAAGAGATAGCATATTGGGCTTGCCATGCCCCTAGGCCCCAATTTTTAACCATAGTTCGGGTTGTCCCTTCAGTCTTCCCCACAACTTGGCTTTGGAATTCCTCTTTTGGTGGGACACCTGAGGTAACAAAACTGAAATGAGTCCTCCCATCCCACAGATTGACGAAAAGCAATTGGGAATCGGGCCAAATCCTCAGAGAGGAAGATTCGTCCATGGCCCATGAGGCCTCCCCGACATTCCACGGCCATCGCTGATACAAAATCCAGAGACAAAAGCCTGAGCAAGCGCCTCAGACTCGCACTTTCTTCATATCCAGAAGAGTTCTTCTCATGGTTTGTAGATCGGGCCTGCCATACCTCCGTCCCCAAACCTAAGCTGAGTTTGTGTTTTCAGACTTCTGTCCTCAAAGTCTTGGGCCACACACCCTCCAGGCTGGGCCCTTGGAGCCACACATTAGGACTGTGCCTACCAATCCATGGGAATTCTGCCCATTCCATTGTCCAAAATCGTACAAATTAGGAGAAACCTCCAAAGTCCCTGAGGCCATTCCAATAGTGTAGGACGCCCGGAACAAAAAAGGGCTGTCTGACACCAGCTGATAATCGACCTCCACTCATACCATAGATGGATGTCCCCAGAGAAGAAGATTGAACCAGACAGGACCCTAGGCCATAATAGGATCCATTGCTTTGGGTTACAGTCATGTGTCCTCAAAAGCCTGATTCCATACGAGCATAGGGGTTTTCCTGAGGCACCCATCAGAACTCATCTCGTCTCCACAAGGAAACCTGTGCATGGGAGATATGTCCAAAGCTTAGGAGAGTACTTCAGGGTCCCGTAGCCACCGCCCCATTCCAAGGCCCTCATGGTCAGAAAAACACATTAGGGCCCCCCTCAGGAATGTCCATTTCAACTCAGCCACCCCGGTTGCTCCGGCAGAGCCATCAGATCTAAACTGTCTTGTTGCTAGGAGACAATTGGAATGCGAGGCGGGCTTCCCAGGCATCCATCCGCGAACGGTGCTCTGGAGTCATTCCATATGGGATGTCCTGGAGCTGTCCAACAGGTCTCAATTATCCCGCAGAAGGAATCCTTGAAGGGGGCATCCCACAACTCCCAACGTTGGAAAAACTCAATGGCCCCGAGATTCCGCTCCCTTCATGAAGCGGCCGTCATGCACAGAAACTCCAACCTGAGCCAACGTCTGATCCTCGCCCTGACTTCAGATGCATGAGATATCGGTTCAGATCTGCAGGGGGTACCTGCCGTGCCCTCGCCCTGAAACCCAAGTCTAGCTTGTCTTCTCAGACTTCCGTCCTCACACTCCTGGCCCCGAAGCCCTCAAGTTTGGCAATTCCGGACCCACAATGCAGCACTCTTCCTGCCCTCTAGAAAAAAAATTATTGCCTCATGAGCTGCCCAGGCACCTTAAATGAGGATAAACCTACACAGCACTCGACTTTACCCAAATGATATAGTCTAACCTGGGCACTAATGCACTGTCGAACACAACCTGAGCCCGGACCTCCTGACCAACACCCAGAAAGCTGACCGCACACTGAGCACATAAAACCCGCCATGGCCTTAGGTCATCATCCCTTCCCTACCTCAGTTTTCAGGCTTCAGATCCGAGATCTTATCTCCAATCACTGCCCAGGGGTGAGTGTGACGCAGAAATCAGAACTCCTCCTTACCCATGGCAAGAACCCTTGTGGTTGGCACGTTGTCCAACGTTCAGTGTAGGAGAAACCAGCATTCACCCTGAGGCCCCGCCCATTCTTGAGTGCGACGAGGGCATACACACGCATTGTGACCCTCAGCATGAGTCCTGTCCTCTAGTAAGTCCTCTCAGTGGCTGGACCATTAGATGTCATAATGGGCTTGACATGTCCCTAGGCCCCAATTTTTAACCAGATTTCTGATTGTCCAGTCGCCCCTCCCCAGGGCTCTACTCTGGAATCCCTCATTTGGTGGGACACCTGAGGTTAAAAAAGAAAACAACAACAACAACAACAACAACAACAACAACAACAACAACAAAACGGACTTCTTCCAGCCCACAGAATGACCCCAATCTCTTTGGACGGGGCCAAACCACCAGAGAGTAAGACTCGTCCATTTCCCATGAAGTCACCCAGAAATTCCATGACCATGAGTGACACGATATCCAGAGACAAAAACTTGAGCAGGAGCCTCACACTCGCCCTTCTTTCAAATCCCGAAGAGTTCTCCTCATGGTCTGTAGGTCAGTCCTGCCATACCTATGACCCGAAACATAAGCCGAGTTTGTGTTTTCAGACAACTGTCCAAACAGCCCTGGCCTACACAACCTACAGGCTCAGGCCCCTGGAGCCAAACCTGAGGACTGTACTTGCCCTCTCCAAGGGAATTGTGTGTGCCCATTCCAATGGCCACAACCCTTCTAATAGGATAAACCTCCAAAGTCCCTGATCCATCTCAATAGTGGTGGCTTCCCAGGAAAAAACAGGGGCAATCTGAGCCCAACTGAGCACCTACCTGCACTCAGACCCATAGACAGATGTCCCCAGAGGTAAAAAGGAAAGAACAGGCCCCTAGGCCCTAATCAGATCCATTGCTTTTGTTTCCAGTCATCTCTCCTCAGAGGCCTGGATTTCAAAAGCAGCATATAGCTGTTTCTACACTCACCCATCAGAAAACATCTCATCTACACATGGGAAACTTGCACGTTGGAGCTGTGTCAAAGCCTCTGTTTAGGAGAACCCTTTAGGGCCCCAGTGCCACCGCTTCATTCCAAGGTCTCCATAGACACAAAAGCACATTAGGACCCATCCCCAGGTGTGTCCATTTCAACTCAGCGTCCTCAGTTGCTCCCCACAGATCCAGGAGATCTAACCTGTCTTGTTGCTAGGAGACAATTGGAATGCGAGGTGGGCTACCCAGCCATCCATCCTTAGAACCCTGCTCAGAATCATTGGCCTGGAGCCATACAACAGGTCTCAATTGTCCTGCAGAAGACTCTCTGCAGTTTGGAGCTTCTCACAACTCCCATCGTGGGAAAACCCCGATGGCCTCCAGATGCCCCCCCCCATTCATGAAGGGGCCATCAGGGGCAGAAACTCCAACCTGAGCAATCGTCTGAACCTCGCCCTGACTTCAGATGCACGAGATCTCGATTCAGGGCTGTAGATTGTGCCTGCCATGGCCTCACCCAGAAACCTAAGCCTAGCTTGTGTTCTCAGACTTTTGTCGTCAGACTACTGGCCCACAAGCCCTCCAGTTTGGCAATCCAGAACTACAATGCAGCACTCTGCCTGCCCTCCAGAAGAAAAAACATTGTCCTCTGGGGCTACCCAGTAACCCCAAATGAGGATCAACCTGCACCGAACTTGGCTGTACCCCAAATACATAGGCTGACCAGGGCACTAATGTCCTTTCTGACACAGACTGAGCCTGGACCTCCTGACCCCTCCCAGACAGCTTGCCGCACACTGAGCACATCGAGCCGCCATGGCCTTAGGTCGTCATCTCTTCCCAACCTCGGTTTTCAGGTTTCAGAACCTAGACCTTATCTCCAATCACTGCCCAGGGTTGAAGGTGATGCAGAAATCAGAACTCCTTCCCCATGGCAAGAAACCCTTTGTTGGCATGTTGTCCAACGTTCAGTGTAGTTGAAACCAGTGTGGCCCTTGAGGCCCCGCCCATGCTCGCGGGCCACATTGGTCACAAACACACATTGTGACCCTCTGGCTGAGCCGAGTCCTCAAGTAAGGCCACTCAGTGGCTGGATGAAGAGATAGCATATTGGGCTTGCCATGCCCCTAGGCCCCAATTTTTAACCATAGTTCGGGTTGTCCCTTCAGTCTTCCCCACGGCTTGGCTTTGGAATTCCTCTTTTGGTGGGACACCTGAGGTAACAAAACTGAAATGAGTCCTCCCATCCCACAGATTGACGAAAGGCAATTGGGAATCGGGCCAAATCCTCAGAGAGGAAGATTCGTCCATGGCCCATGAGGCCTCCCCGACATTCCACGGCCATCGCTGATACAAAATCCAGAGACAAAAGCCTGAGCAAGCGCCTCAGACTCGCACTTTCTTCATATCCAGAAGAGTTCTTCTCATGGTTTGTAGATCGGGCCTGCCATACCTCCGTCCCCAAACCTAAGCTGAGTTTGTGTTTTCAGACTTCTGTCCTCAAAGTCTTGGGCCACACACCCTCCAGGCTGGGCCCTTGGAGCCACACATTAGGACTGTGCCTACCAATCCATGGGAATTCTGCCCATTCCATGGTCCAAAATCGTACAAATTAGGAGAAACCTCCAAAGTCCCTGAGGCCATCCCAATAGTGTAGGACGCCCGGAACAAACAAGGGCTGTCTGACACCAGCTGATAATCGACCTCCACTCATACCATAGATGGATGTCCCCAGAGAAGAAGATTGAACCAGACAGGACCCTAGGCCATAATAGGATCCATTGCTTTGGGTTACAGGCATGTGTCCTCAAAAGCCTGATTCCAATACGAGCATAGGGGTTTTCCTGAGGCACCCATCAGAACTCATCTCGTCTCCACAAGGAAACCTGTGCATGGGAGATATGTCCAAAGCTTAGGAGAGTACTTCAGGGTCCCGTAGCCACCGCCCCATTCCAAGGCCCTCATGGTCAGAAAAACACATTAGGGCCCATCCTCAGGAATGTCCATTTCAACTCAGCCACCCCGGTTGCTCCGGCAGAGCCATCAGATCTAAACTGTCTTGTTGCTAGGAGACAATTGGAATGCGAGGCGGGCTTCCCAGGCATCCATCCGCGAACGGTGCTTGGAGTCATTCCATATGGGATGTCCTGGAGCTGTCCAACAGGTCTCAATTGTCCCGCAGAAGGAATCCTTGAAGGGGGCATCCCACAACTCCCAACGTGGGAAAAACTCAATGGCCCCGAGATTCCGCTCCCTTCATGAAGCGGCCGTCATGCACAGAAACTCCAACCTGAGCCAACGTCTGATCCTCGCCCTGACTTCAGATGCATGAGATATCGGTTCAGATCTGCAGGGGGTACCTGCCGTGCCCTCGCCCTGAAACCCAAGTCTAGCTTGTCTTCTCAGACTTCCGTCCTCACACTCCTGGCCCCGAAGCCCTCAAGTTTGGCAATTCCGGACCCACAATGCAGCACTCTTCCTGCCCTCTAGAAAAAAAATTATTGCCTCATGAGCTGCCCAGGCACCTTAAATGAGGATAAACCTACACAGCACTCGACTTTACCCAAATGATATAGTCTAACCTGGGCACTAATGCACTGTCGAACACAACCTGAGCCCGGACCTCCTGACCAACACCCAGAAAGCTGACCGCACACTGAGCACATAAAACCCGCCATGGCCTTAGGTCATCATCCCTTCCCTACCTCAGTTTTCAGGCTTCAGATCCGAGATCTTATCTCCAATCACTGCCCAGGGGTGAGTGTGACGCAGAAATCAGAACTCCTCCTTACCCATGGCAAGAACCCTTGTGGTTGGCACGTTGTCCAACGTTCAGTGTAGGAGAAACCAGCATTCACCCTGAGGCCCCGCCCATTCTTGAGTGCGACGAGGGCATACACACGCATTGTGACCCTCAGCATGAGTCCTGTCCTCTAGTAAGTCCTCTCAGTGGCTGGACCATTAGATGTCATAATGGGCTTGACATGTCCCTAGGCCCCAATTTTTAACCAGATTTCTGATTGTCCAGTCGCCCCTCCCCAGGGCTCTACTCTGGAATCCCTCATTTGGTGGGACACCTGAGGTTAAAAAAGAAAACAACAACAACAACAACAACAACAACAACAAAACGGACTTCTTCCAGCCCACAGAATGACCCCAATCTCTTTGGACGGGGCCAAACCACCAGAGAGTAAGACTCGTCCATTTCCCATGAAGTCACCCAGAAATTCCATGACCATGAGTGACACGATATCCAGAGACAAAAACTTGAGCAGGAGCTTCACACTCGCCCTTCTTTCAAATCCCGAAGAGTTCTCCTCATGGTCTGTAGGTCAGTCCTGCCATACCTATGACCCGAAACATAAGCCGAGTTTGTGTTTTCAGACAACTGTCCAAACAGCCCTGGCCTACACAACCTACAGGCTCAGGCCCCTGGAGCCAAACCTGAGGACTGTACTTGCCCTCTCCAAGGGAATTGTGTGTGCCCATTCCAATGGCCACAACCCTTCTAATAGGATAAACCTCCAAAGTCCCTGATCCATCTCAATAGTGGTGGCTTCCCAGGAAAAAACAGGGGCAATCTGAGCCCAACTGTGCACCTACCTGCACTCAGACCCATAGACAGATGTCCCCAGAGGTAAAAAGGAAAGAACAGGCCCCTAGGCCCTAATCAGATCCATTGCTTTTGTTTCCAGTCATCTCTCCTCAGAGGCCTGGATTTCAAAAGCAGCATATAGCTGTTTCTACACTCACCCATCAGAAAACATCTCATCTACACATGGGAAACTTGCACGTTGGAGCTGTGTCAAAGCCTCTGTTTAGGAGAACCCTTTAGGGCCCCAGTGCCACCGCTTCATTCCAAGGTCTCCATAGACACAAAAGCACATTAGGACCCATCCCCAGGTGTGTCCATTTCAACTCAGCGTCCTCAGTTGCTCCCCACAGATCCAGGAGATCTAACCTGTCTTGTTGCTAGGAGACAATTGGAATGCGAGGTGGGCTACCCAGCCATCCATCCTTAGAACCCTGCTCAGAATCATTGGCCTGGAGCCATACAACAGGTCTCAATTGTCCTGCAGAAGACTCTCTGCAGTTTGGAGCTTCTCACAACTCCCATCGTGGGAAAACCCCGATGGCCTCCAGATGCCCCCCCCATTCATGAAGGGGCCATCAGGGGCAGAAACTCCAACCTGAGCAATCGTCTGAACCTCGCCCTGACTTCAGATGCACGAGATCTCGATTCAGGGCTGTAGATTGTGCCTGCCATGGCCTCACCCAGAAACCTAAGCCTAGCTTGTGTTCTCAGACTTTTGTCGTCAGACTACTGGCCCACAAGCCCTCCAGTTTGGCAATCCAGAACTACAATGCAGCACTCTGCCTGCCCTCCAGAAGAAAAAACATTGTCCTCTGGGGCTACCCAGTAACCCCAAATGAGGATCAACCTGCACCGAACTTGGCTGTACCCCAAATACATAGGCTGACCAGGGCACTAATGTCCTTTCTGACACAGACTGAGCCTGGACCTCCTGACCCCTCCCAGACAGCTTGCCGCACACTGAGCACATCGAGCCGCCATGGCCTTAGGTCGTCATCTCTTCCCAACCTCGGTTTTCAGGTTTCAGAACCTAGACCTTATCTCCAATCACTGCCCAGGGTTGAAGGTGATGCAGAAATCAGAACTCCTTCCCCATGGCAAGAAACCCTTTGTTGGCATGTTGTCCAACGTTCAGTGTAGTTGAAACCAGTGTGGCCCTTGAGGCCCCGCCCATGCTCGCGGGCCACATTGGTCACAAACACACATTGTGACCCTCTGGCTGAGCCGAGTCCTCAAGTAAGGCCACTCAGTGGCTGGATGAAGAGATAGCATATTGGGCTTGCCATGCCCCTAGGCCCCAATTTTTAACCATAGTTCGGGTTGTCCCTTCAGTCTTCCCCACGGCTTGGCTTTGGAATTCCTCTTTTGGTGGGACACCTGAGGTAACAAAACTGAAATGAGTCCTCCCATCCCACAGATTGACGAAAAGCAATTGGGAATCGGGCCAAATCCTCAGAGAGGAAGATTCGTCCATGGCCCATGAGGCCTCCCCGACATTCCACGGCCATCGCTGATACAAAATCCAGAGACAAAAGCCTGAGCAAGCGCCTCAGACTCGCACTTTCTTCATATCCAGAAGAGTTCTTCTCATGGTTTGTAGATCGGGCCTGCCATACCTACGTCCCCAAACCTAAGCTGAGTTTGTGTTTTCAGACTTCTGTCCTCAAAGTCTTGGGCCACACACCCTCCAGGCTGGGCCCTTGGAGCCACACATTAGGACTGTGCCTACCAATCCATGGGAATTCTGCCCATTCCATGGTCCAAAATCGTACAAATTAGGAGAAACCTCCAAAGTCCCTGAGGCCATTCCAATAGTGTAGGACGCCCGGAACAAAAAAGGGCTGTCTGACACCAGCTGATAATCGACCTCCACTCATACCATAGATGGATGTCCCCAGAGAAGAAGATTGAACCAGACAGGACCCTAGGCCATAATAGGATCCATTGCTTTGGGTTACAGGCATGTGTCCTCAAAAGCCTGATTCCAATACGAGCATAGGGGTTTTCCTGAGGCACCCATCAGAACTCATCTCGTCTCCACAAGGAAACCTGTGCATGGGAGATATGTCCAAAGCTTAGGAGAGTACTTCAGGGTCCCGTAGCCACCGCCCCATTCCAAGGCCCTCATGGTCAGAAAAACACATTAGGGCCCATCCTCAGGAATGTCCATTTCAACTCAGCCACCCCGGTTGCTCCGGCAGAGCCATCAGATCTAAACTGTCTTGTTGCTAGGAGACAATTGGAATGCGAGGCGGGCTTCCCAGGCATCCATCCGCGAACGGTGCTCTGGAGTCATTCCATATGGGATGTCCTGGAGCTGTCCAACAGGTCTCAATTGTCCCGCAGAAGGAATCCTTGAAGGGGGCATCCCACAACTCCCAACGTGGGAAAAACTCAATGGCCCCGAGATTCCGCTCCCTTCATGAAGCGGCCGTCATGCACAGAAACTCCAACCTGAGCCAACGTCTGATCCTCGCCCTGACTTCAGATGCATGAGATATCGGTTCAGATCTGCAGGGGGTACCTGCCGTGCCCTCGCCCTGAAACCCAAGTCTAGCTTGTCTTCTCAGACTTCTGTCCTCACACTCCTGGCCCCGAAGCCCTCAAGTTTGGCAATTCCGGACCCACAATGCAGCACTCTTCCTGCCCTCTAGAAAAAAAATTATTGCCTCATGAGCTGCCCAGGCACCTTAAATGAGGATAAACCTACACAGCACTCGACTTTACCCAAATGATATAGTCTAACCTGGGCACTAATGCACTGTCGAACACAACCTGAGCCCGGACCTCCTGACCAACACCCAGAAAGCTGACCGCACACTGAGCACATAAAACCCGCCATGGCCTTAGGTCATCATCCCTTCCCTACCTCAGTTTTCAGGCTTCAGATCCGAGATCTTATCTCCAATCACTGCCCAGGGGTGAGTGTGACGCAGAAATCAGAACTCCTCCTTACCCATGGCAAGAACCCTTGTGGTTGGCACGTTGTCCAACGTTCAGTGTAGGAGAAACCAGCATTCACCCTGAGGCCCCGCCCATTCTTGAGTGCGACGAGGGCATACACACGCATTGTGACCCTCAGCATGAGTCCTGTCCTCTAGTAAGTCCTCTCAGTGGCTGGACCATTAGATGTCATAATGGGCTTGACATGTCCCTAGGCCCCAATTTTTAACCAGATTTCTGATTGTCCAGTCGCCCCTCCCCAGGGCTCTACTCTGGAATCCCTCATTTGGTGGGACACCTGAGGTTAAAAAAGAAAACAACAACAACAACAACAACAACAACAACAACAACAACAACAAAACGGACTTCTTCCAGCCCACAGAATGACCCCAATCTCTTTGGACGGGGCCAAACCACCAGAGAGTAAGACTCGTCCATTTCCCATGAAGTCACCCAGAAATTCCATGACCATGAGTGACACGATATCCAGAGACAAAAACTTGAGCAGGAGCCTCACACTCGCCCTTCTTTCAAATCCCGAAGAGTTCTCCTCATGGTCTGTAGGTCAGTCCTGCCATACCTATGACCCGAAACATAAGCCGAGTTTGTGTTTTCAGACAACTGTCCAAACAGCCCTGGCCTACACAACCTACAGGCTCAGGCCCCTGGAGCCAAACCTGAGGACTGTACTTGCCCTCTCCAAGGGAATTGTGTGTGCCCATTCCAATGGCCACAACCCTTCTAATAGGATAAACCTCCAAAGTCCCTGATCCATCTCAATAGTGGTGGCTTCCCAGGAAAAAACAGGGGCAATCTGAGCCCAACTGAGCACCTACCTGCACTCAGACCCATAGACAGATGTCCCCAGAGGTAAAAAGGAAAGAACAGGCCCCTAGGCCCTAATCAGATCCATTGCTTTTGTTTCCAGTCATCTCTCCTCAGAGGCCTGGATTTCAAAAGCAGCATATAGCTGTTTCTACACTCACCCATCAGAAAACATCTCATCTACACATGGGAAACTTGCACGTTGGAGCTGTGTCAAAGCCTCTGTTTAGGAGAACCCTTTAGGGCCCCAGTGCCACCGCTTCATTCCAAGGTCTCCATAGACACAAAAGCACATTAGGACCCATCCCCAGGTGTGTCCATTTCAACTCAGCGTCCTCAGTTGCTCCCCACAGATCCAGGAGATCTAACCTGTCTTGTTGCTAGGAGACAATTGGAATGCGAGGTGGGCTACCCAGCCATCCATCCTTAGAACCCTGCTCAGAATCATTGGCCTGGAGCCATACAACAGGTCTCAATTGTCCTGCAGAAGACTCTCTGCAGTTTGGAGCTTCTCACAACTCCCATCGTGGGAAAACCCCGATGGCCTCCAGATGCCCCCCCCCATTCATGAAGGGGCCATCAGGGGCAGAAACTCCAACCTGAGCAATCGTCTGAACCTCGCCCTGACTTCAGATGCACGAGATCTCGATTCAGGGCTGTAGATTGTGCCTGCCATGGCCTCACCCAGAAACCTAAGCCTAGCTTGTGTTCTCAGACTTTTGTCGTCAGACTACTGGCCCACAAGCCCTCCAGTTTGGCAATCCAGAACTACAATGCAGCACTCTGCCTGCCCTCCAGAAGAAAAAACATTGTCCTCTGGGGCTACCCAGTAACCCCAAATGAGGATCAACCTGCACCGAACTTGGCTGTACCCCAAATACATAGGCTGACCAGGGCACTAATGTCCTTTCTGACACAGACTGAGCCTGGACCTCCTGACCCCTCCCAGACAGCTTGCCGCACACTGAGCACATCGAGCCGCCATGGCCTTAGGTCGTCATCTCTTCCCAACCTCGGTTTTCAGGTTTCAGAACCTAGACCTTATCTCCAATCACTGCCCAGGGTTGAAGGTGATGCAGAAATCAGAACTCCTTCCCCATGGCAAGAAACCCTTTGTTGGCATGTTGTCCAACGTTCAGTGTAGTTGAAACCAGTGTGGCCCTTGAGGCCCCGCCCATGCTCGCGGGCCACATTGGTCACAAACACACATTGTGACCCTCTGGCTGAGCCGAGTCCTCAAGTAAGGCCACTCAGTGGCTGGATGAAGAGATAGCATATTGGGCTTGCCATGCCCCTAGGCCCCAATTTTTAACCATAGTTCGGGTTGTCCCTTCAGTCTTCCCCACGGCTTGGCTTTGGAATTCCTCTTTTGGTGGGACACCTGAGGTAACAAAACTGAAATGAGTCCTCCCATCCCACAGATTGACGAAAAGCAATTGGGAATCGGGCCAAATCCTCAGAGAGGAAGATTCGTCCATGGCCCATGAGGCCTCCCCGACATTCCACGGCCATCGCTGATACAAAATCCAGAGACAAAAGCCTGAGCAAGCGCCTCAGACTCGCACTTTCTTCATATCCAGAAGAGTTCTTCTCATGGTTTGTAGATCGGGCCTGCCATACCTACGTCCCCAAACCTAAGCTGAGTTTGTGTTTTCAGACTTCTGTCCTCAAAGTCTTGGGCCACACACCCTCCAGGCTGGGCCCTTGGAGCCACACATTAGGACTGTGCCTACCAATCCATGGGAATTCTGCCCATTCCATGGTCCAAAATCGTACAAATTAGGAGAAACCTCCAAAGTCCCTGAGGCCATTCCAATAGTGTAGGACGCCCGGAACAAAAAAGGGCTGTCTGACACCAGCTGATAATCGACCTCCACTCATACCATAGATGGATGTCCCCAGAGAAGAAGATTGAACCAGACAGGACCCTAGGCCATAATAGGATCCATTGCTTTGGGTTACAGGCATGTGTCCTCAAAAGCCTGATTCCAATACGAGCATAGGGGTTTTCCTGAGGCACCCATCAGAACTCATCTCGTCTCCACAAGGAAACCTGTGCATGGGAGATATGTCCAAAGCTTAGGAGAGTACTTCAGGGTCCCGTAGCCACCGCCCCATTCCAAGTCCCTCATGGTCAGAAAAACACATTAGGGCCCATCCTCAGGAATGTCCATTTCAACTCAGCCACCCCGGTTTCTCCGGCAGAGCCATCAGATCTAAACTGTCTTGTTGCTAGGAGACAATTGGAATGCGAGGCGGGCTTCCCAGGCATCCATCCGCGAACGGTGCTCTGGAGTCATTCCATATGGGATGTCCTGGAGCTGTCCAACAGGTCTCAATTGTCCCGCAGAAGGAATCCTTGAAGGGGGCATCCCACAACTCCCAACGTGGGAAAAACTCAATGGCCCCGAGATTCCGCTCCCTTCATGAAGCGGCCGTCATGCACAGAAACTCCAACCTGAGCCAACGTCTGATCCTCGCCCTGACTTCAGATGCATGAGATATCGGTTCAGATCTGCAGGGGGTACCTGCCGTGCCCTCGCCCTGAAACCCAAGTCTAGCTTGTCTTCTCAGACTTCTGTCCTCACACTCCTGGCCCCGAAGCCCTCAAGTTTGGCAATTCCGGACCCACAATGCAGCACTCTTCCTGCCCTCTAGAAAAAAAATTATTGCCTCATGAGCTGCCCAGGCACCTTAAATGAGGATAAACCTACACAGCACTCGACTTTACCCAAATGATATAGTCTAACCTGGGCACTAATGCACTGTCGAACACAACCTGAGCCCGGACCTCCTGACCAACACCCAGAAAGCTGACCGCACACTGAGCACATAAAACCCGCCATGGCCTTAGGTCATCATCCCTTCCCTACCTCAGTTTTCAGGCTTCAGATCCGAGATCTTATCTCCAATCACTGCCCAGGGGTGAGTGTGACGCAGAAATCAGAACTCCTCCTTACCCATGGCAAGAACCCTTGTGGTTGGCACGTTGTCCAACGTTCAGTGTAGGAGAAACCAGCATTCACCCTGAGGCCCCGCCCATTCTTGAGTGCGACGAGGGCATACACACGCATTGTGACCCTCAGCATGAGTCCTGTCCTCTAGTAAGTCCTCTCAGTGGCTGGACCATTAGATGTCATAATGGGCTTGACATGTCCCTAGGCCCCAATTTTTAACCAGATTTCTGATTGTCCAGTCGCCCCTCCCCAGGGCTCTACTCTGGAATCCCTCATTTGGTGGGACACCTGAGGTTAAAAAAGAAAACAACAACAACAACAACAACAACAACAACAACAACAAAACGGACTTCTTCCAGCCCACAGAATGACCCCAATCTCTTTGGACGGGGCCAAACCACCAGAGAGTAAGACTCGTCCATTTCCCATGAAGTCACCCAGAAATTCCATGACCATGAGTGACACGATATCCAGAGACAAAAACTTGAGCAGGAGCCTCACACTCGCCCTTCTTTCAAATCCCGAAGAGTTCTCCTCATGGTCTGTAGGTCAGTCCTGCCATACCTATGACCCGAAACATAAGCCGAGTTTGTGTTTTCAGACAACTGTCCAAACAGCCCTGGCCTACACAACCTACAGGCTCAGGCCCCTGGAGCCAAACCTGAGGACTGTACTTGCCCTCTCCAAGGGAATTGTGTGTGCCCATTCCAATGGCCACAACCCTTCTAATAGGATAAACCTCCAAAGTCCCTGATCCATCTCAATAGTGGTGGCTTCCCAGGAAAAAACAGGGGCAATCTGAGCCCAACTGAGCACCTACCTGCACTCAGACCCATAGACAGATGTCCCCAGAGGTAAAAAGGAAAGAACAGGCCCCTAGGCCCTAATCAGATCCATTGCTTTTGTTTCCAGTCATCTCTCCTCAGAGGCCTGGATTTCAAAAGCAGCATATAGCTGTTTCTACACTCACCCATCAGAAAACATCTCATCTACACATGGGAAACTTGCACGTTGGAGCTGTGTCAAAGCCTCTGTTTAGGAGAACCCTTTAGGGCCCCAGTGCCACCGCTTCATTCCAAGGTCTCCATAGACACAAAAGCACATTAGGACCCATCCCCAGGTGTGTCCATTTCAACTCAGCGTCCTCAGTTGCTCCCCACAGATCCAGGAGATCTAACCTGTCTTGTTGCTAGGAGACAATTGGAATGCGAGGTGGGCTACCCAGCCATCCATCCTTAGAACCCTGCTCAGAATCATTGGCCTGGAGCCATACAACAGGTCTCAATTGTCCTGCAGAAGACTCTCTGCAGTTTGGAGCTTCTCACAACTCCCATCGTGGGAAAACCCCGATGGCCTCCAGATGCCCCCCCCCCCATTCATGAAGGGGCCATCAGGGGCAGAAACTCCAACCTGAGCAATCGTCTGAACCTCGCCCTGACTTCAGATGCACGAGATCTCGATTCAGGGCTATAGATTGTGCCTGCCATGGCCTCACCCAGAAACCTAAGCCTAGCTTGTGTTCTCAGACTTTTGTCGTCAGACTACTGGCCCACAAGCCC